>NC_056739.1:748271670-748615351 GCF_019279795.1 Protopterus annectens | reverse complement strand
ACAGCAGTCTAACAACTACTGCAGAGATTCAGAGACACACACAATATTTACTGAATGCAAGACACACAATATTTACTCACTCAAATCTTAAATAAGTGCAGAAAATATACTTAAATCAGCTTATGTCCAGTTGATGTATGCAGACAAGTCTCAGTAGCCAGCAACTCGATTTAAAATGATTACTAGAAATGTAACCAACACAGATTTTAATGCTAGCAGAAACCCCCAAGCTAATTAACACTTAACAAAGGAATTTCACAGCAGTCTAACAACTACTGCAGAGATTCAGAGACACACACAATATTTACTGAATGCAAGACACACAATATTTACTCACTCAAATCTTAAATAAGTGCAGAAAATATACTTAAATCAGCTTATGTCCAGTTGATGTATGCAGACAAGTCTCAGTAGCCAGCAACTCGATTTAAAATGATTACTAGAAATGTAACCAACACAGATTTTAATGCTAGCAGAAACCCCAAGCTAATTAACACTTAACAAAGGAATTTCACAGCAGTCTAACAACTACTGCAGAGATTCAGAGACACACACAATATTTATTGAATGCAAGACACACAATATTTACTCACTCAAATCTTAAATAAGTGCAGAAAATATACTTAAATCAGCTTATGTCCAGTTGATGTATGCAGACAAGTCTCAGTAGCCAACAACTCGATTTAAAATGATTACTAGAAATGTAACCAACACAGATTTTAATGCTAGCAGAAACCCCCAAGCTAATTAACACTTAACAAAGGAATTTCACAGCAGTCTAACAACTACTGCAGAGATTCAGAGACACACACAATATTTACTGAATGCAAGACACACAATATTTACTCACTCAAATCTTAAATAAGTGCAGAAAATATACTTAAATCAGCTTATGTCCAGTTGATGTATGCAGACAAGTCTCAGTAGCCAGCAACTCGATTTAAAATGATTACTAGAAATGTAACCAACACAGATTTTAATGCTAGCAGAAACCCCAAGCTAATTAACACTTAACAAAGGAATTTCACAGCAGTCTAACAACTACTGCAGAGATTCAGAGACACACACAATATTTACTGAATGCAAGACACACAATATTTACTCACTCAAATCTTAAATAAGTGCAGAAAATATACTTAAATCAGCTTATGTCCAGTTGATGTATGCAGACAAGTCTCAGTAGCCAGCAACTCGATTTAAAATGATTACTAGAAATGTAACCAACACAGATTTTAATGCTAGCAGAAACCCCAAGCTAATTAACACTTAACAAAGGAATTTCACAGCAGTCTAACAACTACTGCAGAGATTCAGAGACACACACAATATTTACTGAATGCAAGACACACAATATTTACTCACTCAAATCTTAAATAAGTGCAGAAAATATACTTAAATCAGCTTATGTCCAGTTGATGTATGCAGACAAGTCTCAGTAGCCAGCAACTCGATTTAAAATGATTACTAGAAATGTAACCAACACAGATTTTAATGCTAGCAGAAACCCCCAAGCTAATTAACACTTAACAAAGGAATTTCACAGCAGTCTAACAACTACTGCAGAGATTCAGAGACACACACAATATTTACTGAATGCAAGACACACAATATTTACTCACTCAAATCTTAAATAAGTGCAGAAAATATACTTAAATCAGCTTATGTCCAGTTGATGTATGCAGACAAGTCTCAGTAGCCAGCAACTCGATTTAAAATGATTACTAGAAATGTAACCAACACAGATTTTAATGCTAGCAGAAACCCCCAAGCTAATTAACACTTAACAAAGGAATTTCACAGCAGTCTAACAACTACTGCAGAGATTCAGAGACACACACAATATTTACTGAATGCAAGACACACAATATTTACTCACTCAAATCTTAAATAAGTGCAGAAAATATACTTAAATCAGCTTATGTCCAGTTGATGTATGCAGACAAGTCTCAGTAGCCAGCAACTCGATTTAAAATGATTACTAGAAATGTAACCAACACAGATTTTAATGCTAGCAGAAACCCCCAAGCTAATTAACACTTAACAAAGGAATTTCACAGCAGTCTAACAACTACTGCAGAGATTCAGAGACACACACAATATTTACTGAATGCAAGACACACAATATTTACTCACTCAAATCTTAAATAAGTGCAGAAAATATACTTAAATCAGCTTATGTCCAGTTGATGTATGCAGACAAGTCTCAGTAGCCAGCAACTCGATTTAAAATGATTACTAGAAATGTAACCAACACAGATTTTAATGCTAGCAGAAACCCCCAAGCTAATTAACACTTAACAAAGGAATTTCACAGCAGTCTAACAACTACTGCAGAGATTCAGAGACACACACAATATTTACTGAATGCAAGACACACAATATTTACTCACTCAAATCTTAAATAAGTGCAGAAAATATACTTAAATCAGCTTATGTCCAGTTGATGTATGCAGACAAGTCTCAGTAGCCAGCAACTCGATTTAAAATGATTACTAGAAATGTAACCAACACAGATTTTAATGCTAGCAGAAACCCCCAAGCTAATTCACACTTAACAAAGGAATTTCACAGCAGTCTAACAACTACTGCAGAGATTCAGAGACACACACAATATTTACTGAATGCAAGACACACAATATTTACTCACTCAAATCTTAAATAAGTGCAGAAAATATACTTAAATCAGCTTATGTCCAGTTGATGTATGCAGACAAGTCTCAGTAGCCAGCAACTCGATTTAAAATGATTACTAGAAATGTAACCAACACAGATTTTAATGCTAGCAGAAACCCCCAAGCTAATTCACACTTAACAAAGGAATTTCACAGCAGTCTAACAACTACTGCAGAGATTCAGAGACACACACAATATTTACTGAATGCAAGACACACAATATTTACTCACTCAAATCTTAAATAAGTGCAGAAAATATACTTAAATCAGCTTATGTCCAGTTGATGTATGCAGACAAGTCTCAGTAGCCAGCAACTCGATTTAAAATGATTACTAGAAATGTAACCAACACAGATTTTAATGCTAGCAGAAACCCCCAAGCTAATTAACACTTAACAAAGGAATTTCACAGCAGTCTAACAACTACTGCAGAGATTCAGAGACACACACAATATTTATTGAATGCAAGACACACAATATTTACTCACTCAAATCTTAAATAAGTGCAGAAAATATACTTAAATCAGCTTATGTCCAGTTGATGTATGCAGACAAGTCTCAGTAGCCAACAACTCGATTTAAAATGATTACTAGAAATGTAACCAACACAGATTTTAATGCTAGTAGAAACCCCCAAGCTAATTAACACTTAACAAAGGAATTTCACAGCAGTCTAACAACTACTGCAGAGATTCAGAGACACACAATATTTACTGAATGCAAGACACACAATATTTACTCACTCAAATCTTAAATAAGTGCAGAAAATATACTTAAATCAGCTTATGTCCAGTTGATGTATGCAGACAAGTCTCAGTAGCCAGCAACTCGATTTAAAATGATTACTAGAAATGTAACCAACACAGATTTTAATGCTAGCAGAAACCCCCAAGCTAATTAACACTTAACAAAGGAATTTCACAGCAGTCTAACAACTACTGCAGAGATTCAGAGACACACACAATATTTACTGAATGCAAGACACACAATATTTACTCACTCAAATCTTAAATAAGTGCAGAAAATATACTTAAATCAGCTTATGTCCAGTTGATGTATGCAGACAAGTCTCAGTAGCCAGCAACTCGATTTAAAATGATTACTAGAAATGTAACCAACACAGATTTTAATGCTAGCAGAAACCCCCAAGCTAATTAACACTTAACAAAGGAATTTCACAGCAGTCTAACAACTACTGCAGAGATTCAGAGACACACACAATATTTACTGAATGCAAGACACACAATATTTACTCACTCAAATCTTAAATAAGTGCAGAAAATATACTTAAATCAGCTTATGTCCAGTTGATGTATGCAGACAAGTCTCAGTAGCCAGCAACTTGATTTAAAATGATTACTAGAAATGTAACCAACACAGATTTTAATGCTAGCAGAAACCCCCAAGCTAATTCACACTTAACAAAGGAATTTCACAGCAGTCTAACAACTACTGCAGAGATTCAGAGACACACACAATATTTACTGAATGCAAGACACACAATATTTACTCACTCAAATCTTAAATAAGTGCAGAAAATATACTTAAATCAGCTTATGTCCAGTTGATGTATGCAGACAAGTCTCAGTAGCCAGCAACTCGATTTAAAATGATTACTAGAAATGTAACCAACACAGATTTTAATGCTAGCAGAAACCCCAAAGCTAATTAACACTTAACAAAGGAATTTCACAGCAGTCTAACAACTACTGCAGAGATTCAGAGACACACACAATATTTACTGAATGCAAGACACACAATATTTACTCACTCAAATCTTAAATAAGTGCAGAAAATATACTTAAATCAGCTTATGTCCAGTTGATGTATGCAGACAAGTCTCAGTAGCCAGCAACTCGATTTAAAATGATTACTAGAAATGTAACCAACACAGATTTTAATGCTAGCAGAAACCCCCAAGCTAATTAACACTTAACAAAGGAATTTCACAGCAGTCTAACAACTACTGCAGAGATTCAGAGACACACACAATATTTACTGAATGCAAGACACACAATATTTACTCACTCAAATCTTAAATAAGTGCAGAAAATATACTTAAATCAGCTTATGTCCAGTTGATGTATGCAGACAAGTCTCAGTAGCCAGCAACTCGATTTAAAATGATTACTAGAAATGTAACCAACACAGATTTTAATGCTAGCAGAAACCCCCAAGCTAATTAACACTTAACAAAGGAATTTCACAGCAGTCTAACAACTACTGCAGAGATTCAGAGACACACACAATATTTACTGAATGCAAGACACACAATATTTACTCACTCAAATCTTAAATAAGTGCAGAAAATATACTTAAATCAGCTTATGTCCAGTTGATGTATGCAGACAAGTCTCAGTAGCCAGCAACTCGATTTAAAATGATTACTAGAAATGTAACCAACACAGATTTTAATGCTAGCAGAAACCCCCAAGCTAATTAACACTTAACAAAGGAATTTCACAGCAGTCTAACAACTACTGCAGAGATTCAGAGACACACACAATATTTACTGAATGCAAGACACACAATATTTACTCACTCAAATCTTAAATAAGTGCAGAAAATATACTTAAATCAGCTTATGTCCAGTTGATGTATGCAGACAAGTCTCAGTAGCCAGCAACTCGATTTAAAATGATTACTAGAAATGTAACCAACACAGATTTTAATGCTAGCAGAAACCCCAAGCTAATTAACACTTAACAAAGGAATTTCACAGCAGTCTAACAACTACTGCAGAGATTCAGAGACACACACAATATTTACTGAATGCAAGACACACAATATTTACTCACTCAAATCTTAAATAAGTGCAGAAAATATACTTAAATCAGCTTATGTCCAGTTGATGTATGCAGACAAGTCTCAGTAGCCAGCAACTCGATTTAAAATGATTACTAGAAATGTAACCAACACAGATTTTAATGCTAGCAGAAACCCCAAGCTAATTAACACTTAACAAAGGAATTTCACAGCAGTCTAACAACTACTGCAGAGATTCAGAGACACACAATATTTACTGAATGCAAGACACACAATATTTACTCACTCAAATCTTAAATAAGTGCAGAAAATATACTTAAATCAGCTTATGTCCAGTTGATGTATGCAGACAAGTCTCAGTAGCCAGCAACTCGATTTAAAATGATTACTAGAAATGTAACCAACACAGATTTTAATGCTAGCAGAAACCCCAAGCTAATTAACACTTAACAAAGGAATTTCACAGCAGTCTAACAACTACTGCAGAGATTCAGAGACACACACAATATTTACTGAATGCAAGACACACAATATTTACTCACTCAAATCTTAAATAAGTGCAGAAAATATACTTAAATCAGCTTATGTCCAGTTGATGTATGCAGACAAGTCTCAGTAGCCAGCAACTCGATTTAAAATGATTACTAGAAATGTAACCAACACAGATTTTAATGCTAGCAGAAACCCCCAAGCTAATTAACACTTAACAAAGGAATTTCACAGCAGTCTAACAACTACTGCAGAGATTCAGAGACACACAATATTTACTGAATGCAAGACACACAATATTTACTCACTCAAATCTTAAATAAGTGCAGAAAATATACTTAAATCAGCTTATGTCCAGTTGATGTATGCAGACAAGTCTCAGTAGCCAGCAACTCGATTTAAAATGATTACTAGAAATGTAACCAACACAGATTTTAATGCTAGCAGAAACCCCCAAGCTAATTAACACTTAACAAAGGAATTTCACAGCAGTCTAACAACTACTGCAGAGATTCAGAGACACACACAATATTTACTGAATGCAAGACACACAATATTTACTCACTCAAATCTTAAATAAGTGCAGAAAATATACTTAAATCAGCTTATGTCCAGTTGATGTATGCAGACAAGTCTCAGTAGCCAGCAACTCGATTTAAAATGATTACTAGAAATGCAACCAAGAGAGATTTTAATGCTAGCAGAAACCCCCAAGGCAATTAACACTTATCAAAGGAATTTCACAACAGTCTAACAACTACTGCAGAGATTCAGAGACACACACAATATTTACTGAATGCAAGACACACAATATTTACTCACTCAAATCTTAAATAAGTGCAGAAAATATACTTAAATCAGCTTATGTCCAGTTGATGTATGCAGACAAGTCTCAGTAGCCAGCAACTCGATTTAAAATGATTACTAGAAATGTAACCAACACAGATTTTAATGCTAGCAGAAACCCCCAAGCTAATTCACACTTAACAAAGGAATTTCACAGCAGTCTAACAACTACTGCAGAGATTCAGAGACACACAATATTTACTGAATGCAAGACACACAATATTTACTCACTCAAATCTTAAATAAGTGCAGAAAATATACTTAAATCAGCTTATGTCCAGTTGATGTATGCAGACAAGTCTCAGTAGCCAGCAACTCGATTTAAAATGATTACTAGAAATGTAACCAACACAGATTTTAATGCTAGCAGAAACCCCCAAGCTAATTAACACTTAACAAAGTAATTTCACAGCAGTCCAACAACTACTGCAGAGATTCAGAGACACTCACAATATTTACTGAATGAAAGACACACAATATTTACTCACTCAAATCTTAAATAAGTGCAGAAAATATACTTAAATCAGCTTATGTCCAGTTGATGTATGCAGACAAGTCTCAGTAGCCAGCAACTCGATTTAAAATGATTACTAGAAATGTAACCAACACAGATTTTAATGCTAGCAGAATCCCCCAAGCTAATTCACACTTAACAAAGGAATTTCACAGCAGTCTAACAACTACTGCAGAGATTCAGAGACACAAACAATATTTATTGAATGCAAGACACACAATATTTACTCACTCAAATCTTAAATAAGTGCAGAAAATATACTTAAATCAGATTATGTCCAGTTGATGTATGCAGACAAGTCTCAGTAGCCAGCAACTCGATTTAAAAAGGAAATATAACCAACACAGATTTTAATGCTGGCAGAATCCCCCAAGCTAATTCACACTTATCAAAGGAATTTCACAGCAGTCTAACAAATACTGCAGAGATTCAGAGACGCACACATTATTTACTGAATGCAAGACACACAATATTTACTCACTCAAATCTTAAATAAGTGCAGATAATATACCTAAATCAGCTTATGTCCAGTTGTATGCAGGCAAGACTCAGTAGCCAGCAACTCGATTTAAAATGATTACTACAAATGTAACCAATACAGATTTTAATGCTAGCAGAAACCCCCAAGCTAATTAACACTTAACAAAGGAATTTCAAAGCAGTCTAACAACTACTGCATAGATTCAGAGACACACACAATATTTATTGAATGCAAGACACACAATATTTACTCACTCAAATCTTAAATAAGTGCAGAAAATATAATTAAATCAGCTTATGTCCAGTTGATGTATGCAGACAAGTCTCAGTAGCCAGCAACTCGATTTAAAAAGATTTCTTGAAATGTAACCAACACAAATTTTAATTCTAGCAGAATCCCCCAAGCTAATTTACACTTAACAAAGGAATTTCACAGCAGTCTAACAACTACTGCAGAGATTCAGAGACACACACTATATTTACTGAATGCAAGACACACAATATTTACTCACTCAAATCTTAAATAAGTGCAGAAAATATACTTAAATCAGCTTATGTCCAGTTGATGTATGCAGACAAGTCTCAGTAGCCAGCAACTCGATTTAAAATGATTACTAGAAATGTAACCAACACAGATTTTAATGCTAACAGAAATCCCCAAGCTAATTAAGGAATTTCACAGCAGTCTAACAACTACTGCAGAGATTCAGAGACACACACAATATTTACTGAATGCAAGACACACAATATTTTCTCACTCAAATTTTAAATAAGTACAGAAAATATACTTAAATCAGCTTATGTCCAGTTGATGTATGCAGGCAAGTCTCAGTAGCCAGCAACTCGATTTAAAATGATTACTAGAAATGTAACCAACACAGATTTTAATGCTAGCAGAAACCCCCAAGCTAATTAACACTTAACAAAGGAATTTCACAGCACTCTAACAACTACTGCAGAGATTCAGAGACACACAATATTTACTGAATGCAAGACACACAATATTTACTCACTCAAATCTTAAATAAGTGCAGAAAATATACTTAAATCAGCTTATGTCCAGTTGATGTATGCAGACAAGTCTCAGTAGCCAGCAACTCGATTTAAAATGATTACTAGAAATGCAACCAAGAGAGATTTTAATGCTAGCAGAAACCCCCAAGGCAATTAACACTTAACAAAGGAATTTCACAGCAGTCTAACAACTACTGCAGAAATTCAGAGACACACAATATTTACTGAATGCAAGACACACAATATTTACTCACTCAAATCTTAAATAAGTGCAGAAAATATACTTAAATCAGCTTATGTCCAGTTGATGTATGCAGACAAGTCTCAGTAGCCAGCAACTCGATTTAAAATGATTACTAGAAATGTAACCAACACAGATTTTAATGATAGAAGAAACCCCCAAGCTAATTAACACTTAACAAAGTAATTTCACAGCAGTCCAACTACTGCAGAGATTCAGAGACACTCACAATATTTACTGAATGAAAGACACACAATATTTACTCACTCAAATCTGAAATAAGTGCAGAAAATATACTTAAATCAGCTTATGTCCAGTTGATGTATGCAGACAAGTCTCAGTAGCCAGCAACTCGATTTAAAAAGGAAATATAACCAACACAGATTTTAATGCTAGCAGAATCCCCCAAGCTAATTCACACTTAACAAAGGAATTTCACAGCAGTCTAACAACTACTGCAGAGATTCAGAGACACACACAATATTTACTGAATGCAAGACACACAATATTTACTCACTCAAATCTTAAATAAGTGCAGATAATATACCTAAATCAGCTTATGTCCAGTTGTATGCAGGCAAGACTCAGTAGCCAGCAACTCGATTTAAAATGATAGCTAGAAATGTAAACAACACAGATTTTAATGCTAGCAGAAACCCCCAAGCTAATTCACACTTAACAAAGGAATTTCACAGCAGTCTAACAACTACTGCAGAGATTCAGAGACACACACAATATTTACTGAGTGCAAGACACACAATTTTTACTCACTCAAATCTTAAATAAGTGCAGAAAATATACTTAAATCAGCTTATGTCCAGTTGATGTATGCAGACAAGTCCCAGTAGCCAGCAATTCGATTTAAAATGATTACTAGAAATGTAACCAACACAGATTTTAATGCTAGCAGAAACCCCCAAACTAATAAACACTTAACAAAGGAATTTCACAGCAGTCCAACAACTACTGCAGAGATTCAGAGACACACACAATATTTATTGAATGCAAGACACACACTATTTATTCACTCAAATCTTAAATAAGTGCAGAAAATGTACATAAATCAGCTTATGTCCAGTTGATGTATGCAGACAAGTCTCAGTAGCCAGGAACTCGATTTAAAATGATTACTAGAAATGTAACCAAGACAGATTTTAATGCTAGTAGAAACCTCTAAGCTAATTCACACTTAACAAAGGAATTTCACAGCAGTCTAACAACTACTGCAGAGATTCAGAGACACACACAATATTTACTGAATGCAAGACACACAATATTTACTCACTCAAATCTTAAATAAGTGCAGAAAATATACTTAAGTTGATGTATGCAGACAAGTCTCAGTAGCCAGCAACTCGATTTAAAATGATTACTAGAAATGTAACCAACACAGATTTTAATGCTTGCAGAAACCCCCAAGCTAATTAACACTTAACAAAGGAATTTCACAGCAGTCCAACAACTACTGCAGAGATTCAATGACAAACACAATATTTACTGAATGCAAGACACACAATATTTACTCACTCAAATCTTAAATAAGTGCAGAAAATATACTTAAATCAGCTTATGTCCAGTTGATGTATGCAGACAAGTCTCAGTAGCCAGCAACTCGATTTAAAATGATTACTAGAAATGCAACCAACAGAGATTTTAATGCTAGCAGAAACCCCCAAGGCAATTAACACTTAACAAAGGAATTTCACAGCAGTCTAACAACTACTGCAGAGATTCAGAGACACACACAATATTTACTGAATGCAAGACACACAATATTTACTCACTCAAATCTTAAATAAGTGCAGAAAATATACTTAAGTTGATGTATGCAGACAAGTCTCAGTAGCCAGCAACTCGATTTAAAATGATTACTAGAAATGTAACCAACACAGATTTTAATGCTAGCAGAAACCCCCAAGCTAATTAACACTTAACAAAGTAATTTCACAGCAGTCCAACAACTACTGCAGAGATTCAGAGACACTCACAATATTTACTGAATGAAAGACACACAATATTTACTCACTCAAATCTTAAATAAGTGCAGAAAATATACTTAAATCAGCTTATGTCCAGTTGATGTATGCACACAAGTCTCAGTAGCCAGAAACTCGATTTAAAATGATTACTAGAAATGTAACCAACACAGATTTTAATGCTAGCAGAAACCCCCAAGCTAATTAACACTTAACAAAGGAATTTCACAGCAGTCTAACAACTACTGCAGAGATTCAGAGACACACACAATATTTACTGAATGCAAGACACACGATATTTTTACTCACTCAAATCTTAAATAAGTGCAGAAAATATACTTAAATCAGCTTATGTCCAGTTGATGTATGCAGGCAAGTCTCAGTAGCCAGCAACTTGATTTAAAATGATTACTAGAAATGTAACCAACACAGATTTTAATGCTAGCAGAAACCCCCAAGCTAATTAACACTTAACAAAGGAATTTCACAGCAGTCTAACAACTACTGCAGAGATTCAGAGACAGACACAATATTTACTGAATGCAAGACACACAATATTTACTCACTCAAATCTTAAATCAGATAAAGCTGTACAAGTGTGAGTAGAGCACTGCTATGCACACCAGAGGCAGGGTTATACCAGTGGCCATAACATCCTTGATGTCCTATGTCAACATTATACACAGACGGAATGTAGTTCATGTTGTGACCACCTACACTTGTAACCCGCAAATCGTTCGTAATCCATAACACCAGGAAAGGCACGTATGTGCAAATATGAATGGAGGGAGACCCTGTGAATACAAGAGGCGGTACAAAATGTGTGTAGGGCCCCAATGCTCTGGAGAGGGCAATGTGTACAGGTGTGTCATGGCTGCGCTATCAGGTGGATAATGGCTGTTATGCGTGGAAACTCAACACGGGTGTGCTGGAGATACTATGGATATGCGACTATGGACACAGGAGTTGCGCCGGTTGCAATGGAGTGGCCCGAGGAGGTCAGCTAGTACATAGGTGTGATTCCCAGATAGAACATCATCTGCGTGGAGACATGCGTGAATGGGCGTACCATCGTCGGAGGTTGTGTGTCAGGGCTGGCAGCCCGGAACGTAAAACCTATCTGCCAACCATGAGCGGAATGGAGTTCTGCTGCGACAACCCCAAACCGGGAAAAGCAGAAAGGCACAACTACATGCAGACATCAATATGTTGACGTACAATCTCTGTAACACAAGCACTCATTCTATTAACATTAATAATATGAATGTGCACAGAAACAAACACAGTAGCAGGAATAATAGGCTGCGCATGCGAGTAATAGGTCAAATGACACTGTATCACATCACACTTATCAGAGGTACCCCAGACATGAAAAATGTGCGACATTTGTCCGCTGTATAACGTGCAGTATACTGATCACAAGTTCACCAGAGTGAAATGTCGGTGTCATAATGACTAAGGCAATAGTATGCTGTTGAAGCAGAGATGAAACCCAATATGTATGTGTAAGTGTCTACGTCCGGGAAATGTATTGGTTAACGGACACACAGATGTATATATAGATAAAAATATATATACATGTAGATATATATATATATATATATATATATATATATATATATATATATATATATATATACATATACAGATATATATATATATATATATATATATATATATATATATATATATATGTATACACACACACACACACACACACACACACACACAAAGATATATACATATATATATATATATATATATATATATATATATATATATATATATATATATATATAAATATATACACATACAACAGGTGATGATATATACACATACACAGAAAACAAATATGTATGTCATTGTAGCTATACACATGTACAAAACTAGGTTACTTTACAGCAATTAGGGGTAACATATGTTTAGATCGGGTATATGTTACTGGGAGGTCCAATAAATAAACGTTTTACCTCCCACACTGCCTAGCTAGGCCGGTCAGACATACAGACACGCAATAGGTAAATACACCGCTGCATTCCAAACCACCAGCAGGAAAGTACCAGTGGGAGAGATCTGCAAGGTCTACACTTTAAACATGGATAACGGGGTCCCTTGCAGGACACCAAAAATTCACTATACAGTCAACCTGCAGTGATTGACACAAGCAGGATGTAGCTGTACACAGAACAGTAGGTTGTGCAAGTGTAATAACACATGGGTTGACAAAATGTATGACATGTGTCCCGAGACGGGGAGACTGGCAATGTGTAGGGGTGTGCTCATACCCCAGCTGCGCTCACAGTAAGTAGTTCTCATGAGTGCTGTAGAGGGGTGTCAGGTAGGTGAACCATGGGTATGCAATAATGAGCTTAAGTGTGCAGGTGCTGGTTGGCAGAGATGTAGTAGGCCTGCCAAGTTGAAGTCATTAATATTCCTATGTGGGCATAGCAGACGCCTATACCTCCCAAACCTGAAGAGCACATCTACCGGATAGTCTGTAAACCATCAGAGGAATACATAGGGACCAAATCAGTGCCATGTACCTGATTAGCATGGACGTCCATAGTTATGAATCAGAATGTAACAAAGTCCAACTAAACACTTCCAGAATTAGTGATATTAGGTGGACAGGTGGCGGAATACAGGTAATGACAGTTGACAACATGTATGAGTCATAAACAGCATGTACCTCGACAAACGTGAATGAATACATATGTTCTGACTGTCAATGTGTCTGGTTAATAGAACTAATCATCTAAATGTGTCCCACAGGGTGTTATGCAGTGTTGCAGTGTTCCTGATACAGTGTTCATTCTTCCCCATTGGTATGTGAGGTGTGCTAGTGATGGAAAGTGCATAATATGCTGACCACCTTAGGTAGATGATAGCATAATAGATGAGGTTTACCAGCCGTACGCCTTTGAGGGACACACCCATCTGGGCAGTTGTGTCCTGCAAAATGAATGTTATGGCACATGGCCTGTGAGTTCGGGAAAGGAGGCCATATATTGTGTATAGTGGTGTCAGAAATTAATTTGTTGTATCAGAAACAGCTACATGTAATAGGAAACAGTATTAACAATTATAATGCTACAAGAATAACCTTAACGTATGCAAACTGTTGAAGTCGTCAGTTTACTACTGGCTGTGGGTATGTATTGCCTTGACACATGTGATAGCTCTACATGTAGGATCTATAGGGCTGCCACCATTCTGAATGGCCAAAGTGGGACCTGCTCTGTAGAAATGTCAGATGTACCAGGGCAGAACATACCTACAGCCATGCATAGTACAGAAATATGCATATCAGCACAAATCAAAGCGTAGTCTAGCAGCTGTAAAGTTGCTTATGCTACTACATATAACATATCGACGTGTCAGGTATACAAGACCTGTAACAGGCAACCACTACAGACATGTAGAATATGAGAATGTCCCCTAATCAGGACAGTTGCAATGGCTAGAGTATTGTCACATGACATATGCCTAATGAGGGACTGTCCCATGCAAAGTGGGAAAGGTGTTACTCCTACAGTCTCCTGTCATGCAATCTAAAAGGTGGAAAACATACAGTAGGTATGTAGTAGCATGACTCAGCAGACAGCTGCATTAACAAAATAACATTCACATGTCAGCATTGCAGAGTATTGGTTCCCATGTAGGCAGATGGGAGCAGATCGTATGAGGAACACGCATATAATAGGATTACGTCACTGGACAGGCCGCCGAGTCCGTACAGTCGAGCGCCTGCCGTCGCCAAATGGTTAGACATATCCGATACTGTAGTCATGTAGTCCGATGTAATACGCATCACAAGGGATCACACATACCCAGCATGAGTGACAAATGTAAGCACAAATGTTGGTGAGTGAGCGGCTGTAAGCGTGTTTCTCTACCAGTATGCCAGTAGTGCACTGTCAAAGAAATGTGGAGTCTAAATGGGTATAAGGTGCTGTAACCAGAGGTCAGCAGTGCTTAACACAGTGCAAACCCACGCACAACCACTCCCACCTGCTGGAATGTGCCTTACCCAGTCCTTATCCAAAGGCGTCGGTCTGTCCGCAAACAAAGAACCGTCCTATTCACGTGCTGGTAGCAGTACCCTGTGCACATAGCTCATGTGAATTAACAATAGACCATGGCATATGTACAGACAATAGACCACACACACACACCATACAGCACAGTCATCCAACAGTATAGCAATGTACTGGCAGATATGTCCGGACCACTGGTGTATGCATGCCTGGCCGTCCTGTGTTTCAGTGTGTGAGCATGCCCAGTATGACTGTTACGCATGTTGTCGACCGACATTACCATCATACCGTCATGTGTGTGAGCATGCCAAGTATGGTCAGCTGTATCGCATGTGTCACATGTCCAGATAGTACCATGTTGCCGACCCCTCCGTTCTACACAGACAGGTGTCATGCTGTGTCTGCAGAGTAGCTAATGGTCATGTGGCATTGACAGTTGCTACATGTCTGCATAGCATGGGGGGACATCCAACTGCATCCACAGTCCTACACAGCACAGTGGGTGGCGCACATGACTCTCACATGTGTAGGTTGGACGGGGGGCATAGCTGACAGTTGTACACATCTGCCACTACTGTACTGGTATGCCAGGTACTCCATGTCAGTGTGTGGACCTACCTAAATTGCTGGTTGGAGGGATACCAGGGTACGTCAGATCCCAGCTTTAAATGCCAGCATAGTGGTGTTGGACGTCCTAGCTTTCACAACCTACATCAAACTGCCTGGCCTGCTGGTGGTGCTTTGATGTGTACATGTGTGCAGGCTATAACACCCAGTACCCCAGGGTAGTCAGCCATGTGGTTGAAGAGATGCATATTGCTGGTCTACTAATCACGTGTGCTGAGGACATGTACGTGCTCACTAGCATGTGTTGACATGGCGACTGTGAACTAGAGCAATTCTCTGGATGCAGATGCCTGTGAGATCCCCATGATATCCCCAGTTGTGCTGTGTGAGGTACCTGTGGCTAGTATACCTAGTCCAATACATACAGTGGTATCCACTGTGATGGGTTTCCCTCAGCCTGTTTGATGTTTCAGGTGTGGCAGGCACAAGTCCACAAGCCACTGTAGGAGGTCTCTGTCCACCCCATAGTGCTCCACCATCCCCAGCTCATGTAGCCCCTGGTAAGTCACCCTGGGTCTATAAAGTCTTATGTCACCCCAGTAAGAGTTGTTCGGCAGCATACACATCCTCACTACCCTCAGCCTCCTGCACATGTTGGTCTATGTTGCCTGCTGCAGCTCTTTTCATTTGGTTGGACTGTGTTGTGAAATGTCCCCGCAGGTATACACCGGTGATGTAGAGTGCAGAAGAAACCTGTGTGTATGCTGCTTGCTCACATTACCCTACTGTTTAGGTGCGGGCTGGCCATGTCATCTGCTGAATGTGCTGATCATCACCTGTTTGTGTAGCCTGTACCCACTGACTACCCCACTACTGCTTTTGTCCCTCCCAATATCACCAGGCAGGTATAGACACACCCCTAGCTTAGGTGTGCTAAGGCAGGAGCACTCCCGAGGCACAGTTCTGCAATGTACGTACAGTATGCCTGACCCCCCCCCATGCTGTCAACTATATTCGAGCCCTGCACCCGGCTAACTACAGACATACACTCCAGGGATCTGCATCACACCCTGGGGATAAATGGGATACACTATTGTCAACCTCATCTGCATAGTATAGTCTTCTAATGAATAGTTATATGACCCATACCGAACCTCCAAATTAATAACCACTGCTTAGTGTCACTCAGATCCGTACTCAACTGGTAACAGGTGCCTTACTATCACCATATTCAATGTCACATGGTCTTCCCAGCAACAAAATAACTGGTATCTACACGACTACAACCCAGGACCCTGCACACAACAGACGATGTGCATTACCACTTCGCCATGGCAGATATACATACATCCGAGGTTATCACGTACAGATCATCCAGCACAAACATTCAATAGTGCTGATGTCCCCAGACATATATATTTATATCTATATCTATCTCTCTATATCTACATATAACATATATATCATATGTATACATATATATATATATATATATATATATATATATACACATACATACACACATATACATATACACACATATGTAGATATTGCATTTATATCACAACAGCGGACCACATGACAGCAAAGCATTAGACAGGAATTAAAAGGAAACTACATGTACCACCTGCATCATGTAGTGTTGTTACTATCAAGGCATGTGTGTTTTGTTGCGTCACACAAGTCAGACTGTATTAAGGGTAAGAGTAGGGCTGCTGACATTTACTCACCAGACCTATTGGTGAATGTATGTGTTGACAACCCAGTGTCTTGGCAGAATATGCAGGCTGTGGACACTATATAGGTCAGCAACAAAACACACTGAACACATCCCGCAGCAAGCCACCCACAGATACCAACACATAGGGTATAACTGCCAAACACACACACCTGCCATGCCTTGGAATCGAGCACGTCTCTGTCTATTCTACCACACTACAGCATTACGCAGTAACAGAACGCACTACCGAGTTTCGGCATCACAGCACTCCCAGAGGCATACTTCTGGGTAGGTGACATCATCAGCAAAGACAATGACGCCGATAGGGAGTGTACGAAGAGTGAGCTGTCTAAAAACATTATTCTGTTCCCAGGCAGCTGGAAACACACACACGTGGCAGGGCTAGGATTAGAACATTTAACGTATTACCTGTCCACCTTGTCACACTACAGCATTATGCAGTTAGAGAATGCACTACCAAGTTTATTGGAACACAGCACTCCCAGAGGCATACTTCTAGGTAGGTGACATCATCAACAAAGGCAAAGACGCCGATAGGGAATGTATGGAGAGTGAGCAATCTAAAAGCATTACTCTGTCCCCAGGCAGCTGGAAACAAACACACACATTTGGCAGGGCTGGGAGTTGAACATACACCTAACTACTTTATCACACTACAGCATTTCACAGTTACAGAACGCGCTACCGAGATTACTGGAACACAGCACTCCCAGAGGCATACCTCTAGGTGGATGACATCATCAGCAAAGGCAAAGACGCCGATAGGGAATGTATGGAGAGTGAGCAGTCTAAAAGCATTACTCTGTCCCCGGGCAGCTGGAAACACACAGACACACACACAGACACACACACACACACACACACACACACACACACACACACACACACACTTGGCAGGGTTTGGAGTCGAACATATACCTAACTATCTTATCACATTACAGCATTACACAGTTACAAAATGCACTACCGAGATCACTGGAACACAGCACTCCCAGAGGCATACTTCTAGGTGGACGACATCATCAGCAAAAGCAAAGAAGCCAATAAGGAATGCATGGAGAGTGAGCAGTCTAAAAGCATATTACTGTCCCTAGGTTGATGGAGACAAACACACGGCAGTGGTGTGACCGGGACAACTGCCTATCTACGGCACACTATTACAACACTACATAGATACGAGACACGCCACAGACAGTACACCCTTCAAGACAGTCAACCAATGTGTTCAATGTAGGAATCCATCCTGACATGGGGTATGGACATCTGTTGCCTGGATGACCACTATCGCTATACAGGATTTCAATGGTCATGCCCATACACAGAGGCACATAACCGACACAAGGTGTCACTGGGCATGCTCACACACTTAGTAGTAGCAATAGGCTGTCTTGTATGCACACAGATTCTAAACACGGAAGGGCACAGTGTGTCAATAGTGAACATTGTTAGCATGAATGCTGCACTACATATATCTGACACTGGCCATCAGTGCCAGATGTGTAGCATTTGTAATCACAGCTGACAATCTAGATCCAACAATGGGGAATACGGACATCTCTGCAGTAAGGAACACCTGGCATATGGCACAGTTGTGCACAATAGCACTACCACCGTATACCTCAGATACAGACATGTGGGCCATAAGACCGTGACGGACTGCTCCAGGTGTTAGTGTCCCCACATACATGAAGGCCACTCACATGTACTGACCAGTACACACTCAAGAGCCATCACAGATGTCTCAGGTGCAGATCACAGTGGTAAATGCCAAATTCTACTATGTAGCCCTCAGACATCACCATGTCCTTGGACCAGCAACACACATCCATACATTACTACAACACCATGTTACTCATGACCAGTGGACTATACATAGGTCTACAGCAACTGTGCAGACTACACATGTACTGACAGGGTTCCATCATGTGTTATGCAATGCAATGATACCACTGTTCATAACCAGGTCAGCTCTACACATTACAGGGGCCCTGGGTCTTATACAGCTGTAACAGATGACTGTTGCTGTACACCAAAAAACACTCATGTTTGGATATGACATACATGTAATTGCCATGGATATGTACATGCCCCCCCCCACACACACACACACACACACACACAAACACACACACAGACACACACACACACAAAACACATATGTACATAGCACAGCTTTTGCTGTCCTCCATGCAGACAAGTGGCCACAGCATTCACACGCATGCACATGGAAAGTAGGTCCATGGCTGTTGAATGCTAACAGTACATAGGGTAGCAATGTTGACTGAGGTAACATTCCCTCTGTACTAGTTACCCATGACAACCATCATATCATACAACAGTCCATGTGTCATGTATGTCATCACACATGTCCACCAATTGCAATGCATACAAACATGGCTACATGACAGGAATGTAGGAACAACACACATGTACATGTAGTGGTGTGCATTCAGCTACCATGCATGTGCAGTAGCTGATGTATGCAGTTCATCTGTGTCTAACTACAACATGCAGTTGCAATGCAGCCCCATCACTGACACCAGTATATGGTGAAATACTGACAGTACGGTAGGATGTACATCAGGTATGGATGGATGTGTGTACATAAAGTGGTGGTCCACCTTTGCAGATGGATGTTTGCTGAAGACAGCTCACAGGTGTGTCACAAGCCATCCTACCATGACATGTGCAAACAGTACGCTATGTTACTGTTACTTGAAGGTGAAGACATACAACCTACACAGCGGTCAGGGTATTACTGACTGTAAATCACTTGACACCTGTAACACTTACATCCTCCCGTGTGCATATAGCAGCACAATTGCCGAAGGTAGCGTTGGTACACATAATGCGGCCATTACTGCTGCATGTCTGTCAGACGTATCATCATATAGCAGGTGTATGATTCACAGTACTGTCATCTGTGTTTGCTTGTGTGACCATATATGCCACGTATGGTGGGGAATACATCCCAATTGTTACACACCCCTGTACACTGTTGTAGAGATCTGCACATACTGCAGTGTAGAAAGCAAGACATAGGCAGGGTGGTGTGGTATCACACACATGTCAGCTATCTGTATGTGAATGACATTTGTAGACTCCACAGCGTGTGTGTGTGTGTGTGTGTGTGTGTGTGTGTGTGTGTGTGTGTGTGTGTGTGTGTGTGTGTGTGTATTTATGGCTGTCTGGTGCATGGAGTTAGGGTGTATGCTACCATACAGAACAGACAGGATCCCTAACCCCTCATGGTGATGCAGTCTACTACCCTGTTGATGCCGTTGGTCTCAGCCTTACTGGCTACCTGTACATGTTCATTCTCTGTGTCACGTCATGTGGGTGCACAGTACTGTGAAGGTGATTACCACATAGGCAGGGGTCCTCACCTCAACACTATCAAGTGTGCGTTATAGTGTCATTGACCCCGTGAATGTGGGCATGTTACTGTGTGTTTCTGTGTATGTCTGTGCGTGTTCTCATCCTGTAACGTGACAGTGTATTACTGCTACACAGTGAGGCTTCATGCTATCAACTGGCCTCCAACCTTGACATGAGCCAGACCACTGTGTAAACCCCCTGCACCATGTCACTGTACCTGTAATGTGACCCGGTATGGATGTCACGTCTCTAGCCACTATAGCCTATTAAACAGCTCACATGCTTCGGGATCAGTAGATGTGTGGACATCTGTGGAATGGTAGCCTTTCTAACAGTGAGGTTGAGGCTACGTATAGCATGCTGGTATTGCCATACATGCCTGTGAGTACTCCACATTTACACATGGGAAACTGCAAACACCGCTACTTATTGGCACATGCAATTAGACCTTAAGGAGGGAAGCAGGGCATCATTACCAACATGCTGTTACTGTTGTTACCAAGACATATACTGTGAACATACAACAATGCACTGTAACTGCAAACACTGTAACGTAATGGCACATGCAATTAGACCTTAAGGAGGGAAGCAGGGCATAATTACCAACATGCTGTTACATTGTTACCAAGACACATACTGTGAACATATAACAATGCATTCTAAACCTGTACTACATGGTATGTCTGCTGCATGTGAACAGTACACAACAAATGTAATATACACTTATCTCACTATTCTGTTCACTCTGTGCATCAGACCATATGAGCATGTCTCTGCACCAATGGTGTGGATGACAGGGATGCAGCACATGCATCATCATGTGCACAGGGTGGTAATGTTTGCCAGGGCCATAGGCTGCACCAGTGGATGACATCATGTGTGTGGGTTAGGGCCGGTGATCTGATTGGACATGTGTGGTTGTTATGCATGTGGGTGTTGTGGTGCCCTACAGATGTTTCTGCTGTGTGCGTGTATGTATGCACACAGTTCTGCCATGTGTCTGGCCTACACAGGGGTATTATTGACAGATCCAGATTGTACAGACCAGGATGTACAGCTCACTGTGTCCGGCCACGGCCACGTGACCTGTGCCTGCCAGGGGTTGCACGGGCACTACCAGGCAGAGGTACAGATTGGCTACTGTCTGATGACACATGTCCACTGGAACTGTGTCCCCACTGGGAACGTCCAGGGCCATGTCCACGTGGCCTGCTGTGTCCTGGTGTGGACAGTGCAGCACCAGCTGCACTGCTACTGCTACTGGCACTGTGGGAGCGGGCATGTGAGGTAGCTCGTTCACGCTGACTTGCACCAGGTGGTGTAGCTGGCCTACATCCACGTGGCCTATGCCTCACTCCTAGCACAGACAGCTCACGCTCGTGGATTGCCATGTCATGTTAAGGATTCCAACCATGTCACCCAATCGCCTGTCCAGAACGTCAGCAATCTACTGTTGAGCATTTGCCAAACACTGGATGTTGTTGTTTAAAGAACGGATAGCAGCCCTCTGAAGTCTCTGCCCTTCTCTGTTCTGCCATTCAGCACGTGCCTGTGCCACCATTACAGTCTGAAACATGCGTCTGGTGACACCAGCTGCTGTGCTCTGTCCTGCAGGTGCATGTCTGCCAGAGGTCCTCCTACGAGCAGCACTGGCCACATGCCTGTGTGGCACATCTGCAGTCATTGCACTGACACCATGGTGTGAAGACACACCTTCTATAGCCACCACATGTTCCTGTTCCAAGCTAACACATGCTGACTGTCCTTCCTCTATGGCCACTGGTGATGGGGTATGCGTTGGCATGAGAACTGTGTGTGTGGGTAAGAGGGGGACATAGCTGGAATGGCAACCATTGGCACAGATTCAGCCCCTGACAACCCTGCCTGTACCTCATTCATATGTTCATCACTGCTAGTGTCTGTGGGGACACTAACATCAGATGGACCGCAGGAGGGTAACGCACATACATCACCTGTGAATGCAAAGAAAGACTCTACATTACAATAGACAGACAGACAGAGACACAGACAGACCGACACAGAGACAGACGCACAGACACAGAGACAGACACACACAGAGATAGACACACACAGAGACAGACACACAGAGAGACAGACACACAGAGAGACAGACACAGACACACAGAGACAGACACACACAGAGACAGACACAGACACACAAAGACAGACACAGACACACAGACACAGAGACAGACCATGCATGTGATTTGACAGACGGCATGCAGCATGCTTGTGTTACAGCAGATGGCATGCAGCTCAGACATTAATAGTGGTAGTTAGCATACATCCCTGGGCTGCACACAACAGCAAGCAGGTGTCATATCAAAAGCCATGCAGTTCACACAATCATGGTAGTAAGCATGCATCCCTGTGATACACCATGTGGACCAGCACAGGTTAACAGTTCACATGGCTGATGTGACCTTGACATTAACATGTAGTATGACATGTAATCTGCTGACGTGTGCATTGACATGCATACATGGCTGACATAATGGTGTCCTGACACATTTACAGCGGTGTAATGGGTATCACATTGCAGTGTTGTCTGTATGCCCTACAGATATAATGCACTTTTAGCAGATGCGCATGAGCATTGAAGGGTAGTATGAGGCATCTACATGGCTATACAGCGTGAAGTACAGACACTGTGCCATTGCATGGCATCATGAGGCATCTATATTGCTATACAGCGTGGAATACACACACAGTGTATAGCCATGACTGCGTGCATACATATTACATAACTACTGTGGATTGTGACCCATGTCACTGAGGTGTATACACACTAAACCATGCTGTGTCATGTGACAGCTCACTGCAAGACCTATGGATGACACCCCTACACAACTACTAAAATGTAAAACAGGTTAACAGTTCACCTATGGATGACACCCCTGCACAACTACTAAAATGTAAAACAGGTTAACAGTTCACATGGCTGATGTGACCTTGACATTAACATGTAGTATGACATGTAATCTGCTGACGTGTGCATTGACATGCATACATGGCTGACATAATGGTGTCCTGACACATTTACAGCGGTGTAATGGGTATCACATTGCAGTGTTGTCTGTATGCCCTACAGATATAATGCACTTTTAGCAGATGTGCATGAGCATTGAAGGGTAGTATGAGGCATCTACATTGCTATACAGCGTGAAGTACAGACACTGTGCCATTGCATGGCATCATGAGGCATCTATATTGCTATACAGTGTGGAATACACACACAGTGTATAGCCATGACTGCGTGCATACATATTACATAACTACTGTGGATTGTGACCCATGTCACTGAGGTGTATACACACTAAACCATGCTGTGTCATGTGACAGCTCACTGCAAGACCTATGGATGACACCCCTGCACAACTACTAAAATGTCTTAGCTGCCTGGCAACCGTGTCCACACATGGCAGACTTGTCAATACACCATGTCCCACATGACATTTATGTACCACACACACGAGGGGCATGACTGACAGTGATGTCCAACAGCAGCAAGGGAAATGTACGGTATCTGTAGCCTGATGTGGTGTCTATGTCTGTGGAAGCTGTACAGGTGACTACTGTCATGCTATGACACAGTCATGATGTTCGACACATCTTATATGGTCGAATTAAGTGACATCTCCACAAGCTGTGCACAGGCTTTTAGGATGTCCAGTGTTCCACATCAACTATATAACCATTCAACAAAGGCTATAGTTGGACCATGTGCGGACAATGTTCAACAGGGTGTATACACATCACATCTACTGTGTGTTGCTACATGTCACTGGCCATCCTCCATGGCCATGTGTGAACATGTATTGGCCAAATGTTTGTGATGGCCATCTATCTCACATGTCTGTGTTGTCCCATATGACATACACCCATAGATGTCAGATACATCATTGTCCACAGGGTTATGAAGACAAAGGGTTGTACGTTTGGAATGTGGGGTATGTATTATGGGATAGTGAGACAATATTGCAGCCGGAACACTACATGTCTGGGACATGTCAGATGGCACATCACAATGTGTGCACCCATTGCAGGGGCATATTCCACAATGGTGAATCCTGTGGGCTGCCCATATCCCAGCTCACTGTGTGGTACTGTTTGCATACCACACATGTGTTGTTCCAATGTATAGTACATATTCCTACATTGAACAACACCTCCACCGTTGTATGAACGGCTGTCCACACATCTAGCAATGACAGATACTGTGGTTTCATGTTGGTGTTTCATTTAGTTTGTATATATTGCACATGGGTAGCCAGTGTGATTGATGACAGATGCGACCTGTATATCGTGACTGGACCATACATTATGTGTACATGTGTTAACTGGCCACATGGCAAATAGATCTATGCATTAACATGCCTGATACTGATAACTGTCTCACCTGCAATGGACTGATGTCTGTACGGCACGCCAGAGGTACCTGTATAGGGGTGACACAGCAGTTTGAACATTATCCATGACTGTATGACAGCTACAGGGTGCACTGTACATGTTAACACATTCACCTGTACAATAGCATATAGTATGCGTGTGCATACACAGGGTAGCATACTATAGCATGCGGCATGTGTGTAAACATACCTTGCATATGATGTTACATTACATATTGTACAGTGACACATGCAACTAAATGGGATATAATAGTTATATGTACAGTAGTGACTTACCAGGCAACTCCAGGCTCGGTGATTGGGAGACACCCACCTCCACAATGGCAGCTAGTGTTTGTGGATGCTGTACTGAGGGTGTCCCCAGGCTGGCCAGTAGCTCCTCGGTAGGTGTGAGTGGGGGCTGGGTTGGTGGCCCACCACCTGTTCTACCTTGTTCCCTGGTGATTGCATTGGCACGCTGTTTCGCATGTCATATCAGGTCTGTGTAGTGTCTGTGCACCTGCTGGTAGGTGCGGTTATGGCCACCCACATCATTAACCCTCCTGCGAAGTTCCTGCCACAGGTTGTCACGCTGCTGGGCATGCTGTGGCACATGACTGAACAACACCTCATAGTTATCATGGAGGTACGGTATGAGGGCATCATCCTCCAGGCAGCTATATGCTGGCAGGTATGAACGAGGCATTATCTGGAAGACATAGTGATGGAGACAGGTCACAGTATCACAGAGATGTACAGAGATACAGCTGCACATACATTTGTATTAAATCTAGTACATATGAACAGTCATCTTTGCAAATCGTCATGACACTGACACGACTGACATGTTTGTGTCACACACATGTAACACCCGTTGTGCATTGGATATCATCACCATATGTGTGTGTCACCTCATTACATTGCTCATACTCCATGTGAATGCTGTCTTAATGTGGGCATGTCTGTTTGCCTGTACTGGTGTTCTTACCTATCTGCACATGCCTGCATGTGTCCACAGTAATGCTGTTGACCTTGATGCTGTGTATATGTCACATATCAATACATACACTGCCTTAACGGACATGAGCAGTGACAATGCAGATATGCGCATGGAAACCTTTACATGCATGTATTTTGCCATATACATCTACACGGCACTGCACAGCAGTTCAACATCCTGCCACAAATCGCCTGTGTTGCACATGTGATACACATGGGACAATGGCTAGCCGGACATTATTCGCAGGGATGGTTATCAACTATAGCATGTATGGGCAAGGTTTTCTTGCTGTATCCGACAGCCATTTTGCCACCGCCAGGTGCACCAGTGCCACATTACTGATCCAGACAGTTAATGATACATCTACCATGCGGTCATGGTAGCATGTATGACAGAGATGACATGTGCAGCTTTGATGGACAGGATTGCATGGCATGGCAGGAGTATGTAACATGCATGGCACATGGATCTGTCCAGCATGTGGTGATCCTTGTAGTAGGAAGGTGGTTGTCCATGACGTATGTCTTTCAGATCAGGATATGTACATGTAGCATGTCCAACATCACAGTCTTGCACATGTCTTCATGCAAGGAAGCCAGCATGCTCCATAGTGGAAGTGAGGATTGTGAAGGCTGGTGTCACCCATCCACGCATGACCAATACCCCTTAAAGGTGATATGTGATCCGATATTGGTCACCCGAGTGCTGCGTATGCCTGTCCAATGATCTCCATGCTCATGGATGGCACCCTGTCATGACATGGGTGCCTCGTATGACTACCTAATAGGCCTGGAGACATCACCAGCTCAGGGAGGTGAACTGCACAGCACCATCCCTTACACACAGTGTCCATAATGTTGACCGCTGCCTAGGTGGTAGTTAATGGGTACAGGGTTATTCACGTAGCGGTGACAATGCTATTAGCAGCTGTCAGATTGTACACATATGTCACGCACCTCACCCACAAAGCCCATTCTGTATGTTGTCCACAACACTAAGACAGCTATTGCTCCTAGGTCATGGCCATTCACATCCTTACATACACAGATGCCTCCCATTTGTCTGTGTGATATGGGCTACAATGAGGGGGGAGTACAAAACATTAACCCTGTTTTACTGTAGCTGCCACTGGTGTGATATGCACATGTCACTCAGACACCTTTTGTAGTGTTACTTCTGTCAACAGGCCACTGGTAGAACACTCCTGTGACATACAAAGGTACATCTAGTATACTCAGTGTAGCTGGAACACAGTATGGGTGATGATGTCCTATGACCTGTCACAGGTATGCTATGCAGTGTGAAATCATCCGTACTGTCATCTACATCTGTACTGCTAACATCTATGTTGATAAAGGTTCATAGACTTGCAGACCATACTCAGCAGGGTAATAGTGCAGTGCCTCCAGTTATGACTGGAGTCTCCACTTGTGGGTTGCAGTGTGTTTATATTATCCAACACCCTATCTGTATTGCATATTCATGCTGAGCACTTGTACAGAACATGTAAGCACTTTATGAGCTATTAATTACTATAGCACCCATTCCGACTCATTTCCTACAGGTACACTGTTTGTCCTTACATTTCCAGCTTGCTTACAGTACAAAAGCTGTTGTACACACGTACCTCACATATCTTGTGAAACATGGTTGAATATACAGGCATATCCAAGTGTCACTTACCAGTGTTATTGCCTGTCTATATGATGAATATGGCAAACATGAGGCAATAGAGCAATTGCCTCATGTACACAGTCAATGCTCACCTCCCAACATACGACACTACAGGCTGTGGGAGATGCACATATGTAGCCATGCTGGGGGTAATGCTCTCTCCAACCCAGACTGAACCTGACATTCATGTGGGGACGTTAAATATTTGCAACACACCCCAGTCATCACATAGTCTCACTAGATCTCCACTACCACAGGCCACACATAACATGACTACGACATTTGCAGAACCTCTCCATACTCTTTGTGTAGGCAACAGAGGCAGCCCCCATCACCAAACACAACACCAATTACTTATAGCCCAAAGACTCATGTGTACCCATCAACTACAGCCAACAGGGTGTTATAACATACCCAACACACCAGTCATAGGTGACTCTGTAGGCGGTCACACTGATGTCCCACTCAGCAGGCTACACAAGGCGATAGTTGCATACATCTGGCTGTCGGGTAACAGGATCCGCAACATAACCTATGCACCCATGCCACACCTCACCAGGTACAATTTGACTGTCATTCTCCATGTTAGTGTGACTGCCCTGAGATGTAACTTCCTGGACTACTTGTACAGGGACATGCAATAGCTCTCCAGTCTTGTAGCCCAGAAGGTATCGCCCAAGCTCTGAGAAGCATTATGCATTCATCCAGACTGATACACTGTACAATGACTGAATGTTTCACTTCAACAGTTGCCTATGCTTCTGTTGTCATTCCACAGGCATCCAGTATCTGTCTGCTTTGAATGACATGGTCAACAAAAAACGATGCTTTGGCACAGATGACCTGCACCTGTCAGCCCTGGGATTACAGATAACATGTAAGGCTCTTGCTGCTCCTATACTGCCTGTCTTGGACAGTTTCCAATAACATATTCACCACCAGAACAGGAACAGGCAAGCGAAACCTGGGATAATGTTACTCAATGCTTGACATCTTCATCTCTAATGCACTCAGGCGAGGTACTCCTTATAATGGACCACTTCGATATCTCTGCAGTGACTGAGACCTGCCTCTATGCACACCTGCACTGACAGGTTATACGCAGACCACACCTTTCAGTCATGTAACCAGGACCGGAACACCCATGGCGGAGGTGTGTCCATATTTCACAAGGATGTACACACCTCCAGGCTGGTTGCTTAGCACAATGCATCAGAGGTGATCCATGTGCAACTAACTGTGGCCAGAACTGCTATAAACATTGTAACTTGCTACGGATTCCATACCATACCCCACAGTTACCGGCCCTCATTTCTTGGTGTACTGGACAGTAGGGTTCAGACAGGAACTACTGATGTGAGACTGACACTACCCCACACTTAACTGGGATACCTACCTATCATGTACCGACACATTAGGCCAACGCTTTCTGGGATTCATAATCTCCACTTGGCTGGATCAACCCATACACACCACCACCAAGGCCAACAATATCCTAGACATGGACATTACCAACATGTGACTGGTGTTCCACACCTGGGGTTATCCCCTCATTGGTAGTTTCCGAATGTATGCTAATCACCCTTGTTATCCACATCCCGGCACCACACCCTTCACGGAATACACAGTACAAGATTTCTACAAGGCCTACTTCAGACGTCTTATGACAGCGGTAGTTAAAGTCATGACACCTGTGCAGATGGACAATGTACTTACAAACGCTGAAACATACACCAGTGCACTTCATTAGCACTTACACGACTGCATGGATCATGCTATTTCAAACAGAGTCATGATGGTACCCACCAGATAATGGACGCCACTCTGGGTGTCCAGTTCCATGGACATAATGTACAACAAAAGGTGGAGGCTGTTGCAAAGTGGAGTACAATCCCATGGGTGGGGTAGCTCACTGGTCAGCCTCAGTAGGAATTTGGGATCCCTTATCACATCCTCCAAAGCTAGCTACGTAAACATTACTGTGACACATTCCAAGGACTACCACAAAGCATTATGGAGGTATGTCAGTACTCGATGGCAATACCCACATCTGCTCTGACGTACGACGGTTAGGCAGGAACATTACAGAACCGACTGATATTGGCAACATCCTGGCAGATAGGTTCAATGCTAACTTTACACCCTCTCACTCCCTACAGGACCAGAATCTATACAGGAACAATGCAAAGTCCCTGCAGTCACAACTACGCAGTTCCAACCTGCACTCTCTAAGGCCTGGAACACAGACTCCATGTGACTGTCCAACATCCTAGGCTGCGATTTACACAAACCTCAGAACGACATGGCTCCCCACTTGGCCACCAGATTCACTAATAGCCTTGTATCAGACATGGTGTCCCCTGAATGGCACACAGCAACAGTTATCACACTCCACACAGGTGGTGCCACAATGAACCAGAGGGACTATTGCCCTATACGCCTGACTGGACTGTTCTGCAAGGCTATGGGGCACATCATCATGGAAGTCATTCACAGAGACATTGGTGGGCTCCAGACCTTTGATGCCACCCAGGTTGGATTTGTTAGGGCCAGACCATGGCTCCTACACCTGGTGGACTCCTTTGATACAGTTACCAGTGTAGTTGATGATGGTAAGGGGGTCCACACAGCCTACACTGTCCTCTCATTGGCTTTCAGCACCGTTCTCCATTCTGGTATTGACAACATACACATCCACCTGCACATTGACCCCTATGTCTCGAGATGTTATGCAAAGTGGCTCATGGACAGGACCCACACAATGAGGGTAGCATACCATAGTACCTACTGTAATTCAGTTACACTTGGTGTACCACAATCCTTGGTCATAGGGCCCCTCATGTTTGGTATATGCTTCCCTGAGGTACAGGCTAGCACAGAGGGACTTTCCCTGAATAGGTTTCCAGACAACTGCAAACAAGGAGCCATGATTGATCCACCAGCTGATACAGACAACTTCCATAAGGGTGTCACTGTGACGGATACCTGGTGTCGATAACATGGCCTCAAGCTGCATGACACAGGGTGCATAGACATCCCCTTTGGATTACACCAATCACCTACTGACTATCACATAGGTGGTAGTCCCCTACATACATGTGACATTATACGGGATCTTAGTACACATGTATATAGCACCCACTCCTTTGATAACCATATTGCCAATGTGGTGTGGATATCCTTCTACGTGGCCACCCTTATCTGTAATGGGTTTGTAGCTGGAACAAAGGTACCCATTGTACCTCTGTACTCCTGACATATGACACATGTTCAAGGGTACAACACCCCTTTTGGGGTGCACCTTACAGAACAGCAACGACTTTACATACCACAACATTAACACACCATGAGGATTATTGACCACCGAAGGATGACGTATGCGGCACAACTACAGACACCACAACTGTACACATTTGCATACTGCATACTCAGGGGTGACCTCTTCTGAACATACAGGGCCCATGTCCACAACAATATTGATGGATATACTGCACATAAGCAAAAGCCACTGAGAGCAACATGCTCATGGATATGTACACAAACGCAACAATGAGTGGGATGTGCTTGAGGGATACATTCCTGAACCAGACACTCACCATGCTTTGGAACATGATTCCTATGTACATCAAGCAGGGACACTCACTAGCACTCTTCATGAGATACCTCGATGGGTGGATGAGAGACGCACATGTACACCAGGGATCACTGCAGTGGCTGTACTGTACACAGGTGCAGGTAACACATGGCTCTGCTGTTCACAGACACAGGACACTACCCTAGGGAGGTGCCACTGGTGAAAACACTGTAGTTGGGCTTACAAATGGACTTGGCCAGACAGCATAGTACCTAACTATGAACCTGTGAAGCTATTACATGTCCTCTGTGCATGGATAATTGAGTAGCTCTTCCATTTCAATTAGCTATCATGCTGTTACAGTGTCCAGTGACTACAAGCCATATGTATCCTGTTATTGTGAATTGTACACACCAATAGACATACCTTTTGTTTGCATGATATAACAGTTATGCTGTGTAAAATATCTGACATATCTACCCACAATACTGTACATTACACATATTTTAAACATTATCCCATAATGCAAAACATACTTGCACAGCAGGACCACCTTAGGCATGTTATTCTCATTATATGCCCATACACATGCCTACTGTGACACTATATCAACATATACTATCCCCTGCTATGGCACGTGCTTGTTGGACAAACCCTACCACTGACGGTGGGTGGTGTGGAATTGTTGTGTTTAAAGCCCTCATGTAGCATCCCTTGTGGTGTATGAGATGTTTACCTTGTGGCCCACAGCAGGACACACAATTTCTACAAGCGTTACTATGCTCAACAAGACATCATTACACAATACCTTTTCCCACTTTATGCATTGCGTACATTTTAATTAATACAAAACAGGCTCTACATACACTAACATACTGAGTGTTCTACATACCTTGTTAGCATTCTGAGTCTTCCGTAAATATCTCTCTTACACCTTTACTGTTTAAACGGTTCTATGGTATGAGCATACGGTTTGAATGTATGACAAGGCATCCTTATATATGTAGATACCTGTAACATGTGGTATCCTGCCGCCAATTGGTGTTCCTGAGTAAATTATTTCATGCACATTAGCTGTGCAGCTACTCCATTCTCCAATTACACAGCAACAGTGGGGTATAATTGAATTCTCCACTTGGGCATTGCCCTTTTGCCCTACCTTCGGGGAGACGGCCTGTATGTGTTTTGTTGTGAGGAATTGCAACTGCTATTTGGAGAGACACGGATATTTTGAATTCATGTCCCCCGTGGATTGTGTGTGACAGCTAGAGTATGTGGTTCTACATGTGAGTGTACCTGTCATCTCAACCGTCTGATAAGGGACTATTGCAAACAAAACCTGTAACATCGCCGTCTGTTCCATTATACAACAGCTATGATTTCACATGGCGCCATTACAAATGTGTCTCTCACAAGGTATGTTAACGCTTCTGCAGATGTAATTGAGTGAGTGGATGTTTGTGATGTTATTACAGTCTGTATTGCAATTGTTTCGTGTGTGGGGGAGATGTAGGTCAGTGTACATAGCATATACATGTTTGTGGGGACTGCATTTCTACATATTCCATATATGTGTGTGGGCTCCTTCCCTAATTGAAGACCTATCATTTAGTAGACTAAAACTATGGTTGTTGTGGGCTTATACATTGAGCCATTGTTAATTGGTTTACTTCAATACCTCCAGAAATACATCAATATGTAAGGGAATGTTACTAAATGACAGCTGTCTCGTGTATTTCTGTCACAGATATTTGCACTCATTACAGTTATATTGGTGATTGAACCTTTTTGGCATGGGTTGCCACCTTTTCAAATGGCCATAGTGGGACATTTGCAGGACACACATCGGTGTTTACAGGCTGACACATACTCACGGTTAGTACACAGGATAGAACGTACTTTTATCCTAAATACATACTTATTCTTGTAGCACTTTAGCTACTTATCATGTTTCATGTAACATTTACGTATTTTAGATACAGGAATAACTATTTAATGCAACTATTACATAATATATGGGACATAATTATGTCCTACAATCTCGGACATTTGCCCTTTTTAATATTTGTTGTCAGGACACAACTGCCCAGGGAGGGGCTGCCCCTCTAAAAGTGGGACAGGTGGTAACCGTATTCCTACGGCCAGCTATGACCACACCTACCGTAATGATCTACCTCTGAGTTAGCACTAACAGACACACGATGCAGACACACACACACACACATTACAGTCTCATGGAAATGCACATGGCACCCTCAACACACACTTACATAGACTACAGCAATCACAAACACAGTTGAACACAGTACCTACGTGGACCGCAGCACCGACAGCGATAACTAAATGTCCCTTAACATCGTGATAATATTACTCGCTGTTCTAGTGTTCCGGTACTGTGGTCTTTAAGCCGCGGGATTACGTGTGTCGGTATGTGAAACATTCGATAGTTGGCAGTATCCTATTTATTTGTACCTCCATGGTTGTGTACATGTCATTGCCTATCTATATATTTGCAGATATAGGTGAATCTGTATATATCGACATATATCTCTCTATCACCCTTTCTATTTCTATTACATATAATATATATATATATATATATATATATATATATATATATATATAGAGAGAGAGAGAGAGAGAGTGAGAGGGAGAACACACCTTTCGTTGTGTACATGGCGGTGTATACTGTTTCCTGGACTCCGCACGTTTGTGTTTTAAAATGTCACAATACACACCAGCCGTTGGTACATCTCAGGTAGCTTAGTGTTAGGTGATTGTGTACATGATTGCGTGTTCTACTCCTGGCAGTGGTCGTTTTACCCTTCAGAGCAGGCACTATTAGTACAGGGGTGAATAATGCTAGTTTCACCTGTTCTGGACATCGTTGACTGTGATCTGTGCGATATTCAGCAAAGCTTAGCCCTGTTTCGCACATATCCGTATAGTCATGTTTAAACAACGCTTACCAGCACTTGCCAATGCATAAACCCACTAACATGTGCTAAACCTGATCTGATGACCTGCATCCAACATCCATTATTCGTGCCTTCGAGATTACGTAACGTCCCTTGCAGGACATGTAACCGGGAACATGCACGACAGTCAGTGCATTTACCACTTGGGCATCTGGGATTTGTACATGTGTTATGGTGTTTTGTATGTGGACTGTACTATGGCTGTTACTCCATACTGCAATCAAATGTGTAACTCAGTTACTTTACATATGGATGAGACCTATTAATGGTATGTCCAAGTGATGTTTAATGGATGTGCTCCAGCATTGGGAATGTATGTCACAGTGAGCCACACACTATAATGTGCTACACCTTCACACAACCATAGGTGGAGCATGCTGGGGTGACAGATACCTGTCATAGGTACTCCCCATGCTTTGCCACTACATCCCTGATTACATTATATGGATCCCCTCATTAACACACCAGGGAATCCATGCAGAGTGTGTGGGGAACAGTGATTACACACATGGATCCCACAATTGGCTCTGCTCCACTGAGGGACAGTTGGTTAATCGATGTGGTGGTGGCAGCAGACACTGTTTTCCTCGATTGATGAATGGCCTCTGACAATCGGGCATGTCCCTACCGATGTACCTAGGAACCTATGCATACAGTATCAACATATGTTGTTAGGTGCGTGTACTGTTCAGGTGCTGACATTCCTTGTTCCAATAGCTGTTGTGTGTGCAATGGTTGAGGGCTGCCTATGTAGGATTCACACAGTAGGCCATCTATACATTACAATTTACAGGTGGTCGTGTGTGTGTGCCATCCAGTTTACTGTGTGTGCAGGTGGAGAGGTGTGTCAGTCCATAGGGGACTACACTGTCAGTGTATGTGCTATACATTCCCTCTTTGCCAAGGCGTGGGCAGATTGGGCACACCTCCGTCTGCCTACTGGGGCTGGCACAGGGTGTTTGTGGTCTGAATCCCTTTGTGCCTGTGATGGCCTTGGCAACTGCGGTGGGCTGTGAGGGCCTTCACCATTATGTCCCTGCTGCAGCTGTTTCCACAGGATCATATTATGTAGCATGGCACATACTATGAAGATGTGGGCACGTGCCTGGAGAGTACTGCAAGGCTCCACCAGATATGTGCAAGCAATGGAACCATGATTTTAGCATCTGAAACACATGCTCTATGATGATTCTGGTTTGTGCGTGTGCCTCATTATGGCGTTCTTGCATGGGTGTGAGTGCATTTCTGATGGGAGTCATCATACATGGCTCCAGTGCATAGCCAGCATCCCCCACAAAGTGGCCATGTGGGATGTTCCCCCTGACAAATACCTGATACAGCTGTGAGGCATGCCAGATGTGGGAGTCATGGTAGCTTCCAGGGCTGCCAGCACACACATCCATGATAATGCCCTGGGCATTGCACATGACCTGGCAGTTGATGGAGTGGTATCCCTTGTGGTTTATGTAGTGCCTACCATGCTCACTGGGTGGTGACTTGATATGCATGTGCGTGCAGTCTATCACACCCAGTACCTCCGTGTAGTGTGCCACATGGTGGAAGAGACGCATATTGCTGGCCAACTCCTCCTGAGTTCGGGGGAAGTATATATGCTCATTGGCATGTGGTAACATGGCATCCAGGAACTGGTGTAGTACCCTGGATGCTGATGCCTGTGAGATCCCCATTATATCTCCAGTTGGCTTATGAAAGGTACCTGTGGCTAGTATTCTCAATCTTACACATACCTTCGTGTCCACTGGGATGGGTTCCCCTCTGTTGTTTCTGGATCTCAGGCGTGGCCAACACAGCTCAACTATTTGCTGTAAGATGTCCCTGTCCACCCTGTAATGCTCTACTGTCTCCAGATCATGTAGCCCCTGGTAGGTTACCCTTGGTCTGAACACTCTTCTCCTTCTCTGGGGCCTGCGGTGGTTGTCAGTATCATCCTCCACAACACCTTCAGTCTCTAACACATGGTGATGAATCACAGCTATGGCAGCTCCCGACATGTACATTGTAAAAGTTCCCCGTCTGTTTACACCGATAGTGCAGTGTTTGAGAATACACAGGTGTGTGTGAGGTGCCTTCACACTTTATACTATTGTGCTTTGAACACTGATGATGTCATAGGGTGTGTATGTACAATCGGAGCTGCAGGGTATTTTATGTGTTTTACCACAGGTACTGCTATTTTGGCGCCTTTGGTGTTGAATTACATTTAGCTGCCGTGGATTACCTCTTGCCCTTCCCTTAACATTTCTTAACATTTCCCCTCCCATTTTCTGGCATGCATCTAGCAGCCTGCTTTTTTTTGTACTTTCCAAAACCTGGCTTATCTTGCGAAATGTGTTCTATGGCCGATCTACTGCAGGTTTGCTTTGCTCTGCTATGACAGTTCTCTTTTCTTTGCAATCCGACACCTTCCCTATCCTGTTCTGCAGGTTGCTGCGAGCAATCTTGTTAGCTGCTGTCGATTGGCCACTGTGAGTTAATAGGTGTTAATTGCTCAGTTGTACTCCAATTACCCTACTGTGGCATTTCCTTATTTTCTTCCGCTGACCTTCCTGTTTGAGCTATGGTGTGCGGCGCGTGCATCCGCTTACTGGGTTTCGGGCATGTTTTCATCCACGTACACATGCGCTTTCGGGCACCATATGTGCTCTCAGCTAAATTATGCTATACCTACATACCCACCCCTATCCTGCAGCTTTGCTTAGCAATGGGCAGCCCGGATTTGCATTGCTCCAATGTGCTTACAGCTACGTGGCACACCCCACTGCTGATGTCATGTATACCTCCAAACCACTTCTCGGTGTTGTAGCTCTGCGCCATATGGTACATCCTTAGTCCGGCGGGATGTTTGCAATTCACTATTACTTGCCTCATTTGCATAGCATTGACTACTAATTCATAGTTACCACGCCGAACACTGTCACAGACCCTTAGCAACCCTTGCAGCTTGGTTGTGGTGTACCATGCATACCATTGAGTATTATGGTGAAATCATGATTTGTATTACGTTGCGATTTTATGACATTTGTATATATTTCCTTGTGTTCCCATTTGCGCACACATGCCCTGCGGTTGTACTTTGCGTTACTGTGGACATGACATTAAATGTTGTTTTTTAGGTGTTGTGCATCTTTTCTTATGCCATTGGCTGTATATTTAGCCATTGGCAGATGTTAACTTTGTAATACATGAGTCTGGTCCACTTTCATAGCTCCGATGCTCTGTTTGGCAAAATGTAAACCATTTTTTTTTGGTTTACATTTCTGTGGGCTTATGCTATGCCTGCACCACTTAATGAATCGCTATGTACCTTTATTTGCATGATGCAGTACTGCGCATGGGGTGATTAGCATACCTGAGCTGAGGGCTGCGCAGATCTGGCGTACGCTGGTAGTGCACGTGGAATTGGATCGTATCTGAATCGCTCGGCGGCCATATTTGGCATTATACCACCTACGCTACACCTGCACCTGGCACAAGCTTCATGAATCCCAGGGAAGGTTTTAATAACTAGTGCAGCTCTGTAATGGAAAAAGATGGAGCAAGCAGTACAGTACTGTAGCTTCATATCTCAGAGTTCAGTCCCATGGGAAAAGCAAAGCAGCAGAGTTATATTTTCAGAAAATGAGTGTAGCAATTATATTTAAACAAGGTTTTAATAACTAGTGCAGCTCTGTAGTGGAAGATAGTGGGGCAGGTAGTAGACCTCCACATCTTCAGATCCCATAGTACACTGCCAAGGTAGAAGCAAAGCAACAGAGTTATAGTTTCAGTAAAAACTGCAGCAGGTATATTTAAACAAGGTTTTAATAATTAGTGCAGTACTGTAGTGGAATATGATGTGGCAAATAGTAGTTCTCCGCAACTTCAGATCCAGAATGCAGTCCCAAGGGAGAGGCAAAGCAGTAGAGGTATATTTTCAGTAAAAATGCAACAAGTAGATTTAAACAGGGTTTTAATAACTAGTGGAGCTATGTAGTGGAAAATGGTGGGGCAGATAAGAGACCGCCACAGCTTCAGATTACAGAGTGCAGTCTTCAGGGTGAGGCAAACAGCAGAGTTATACTTCCAGTAAAAAATGCTGCAGGTAAATTTCAACAATGTTTTAATAACTAGTGCAGCTATGTAGTGGAAGATGGTGGGGCAGGAAGTAGACTACCACAGCTTCAGATCTCAGAGTGCAGTCCTGAGGGAGAGACAAAGTAGCTGAGTTATATTTTAAGTAATAATGCAGCAGGTAGATTTAAACAGGGTTTTAATAACTAGTGCAGCTATGTAGGGGAAGATGATGGGGCATGTAGTAGACCGCCGCAACTTCAGATCACAGAGTACAGTCCCAAGGAAGAGGCAAAAGAGCAGAGTTTTGTTTTCAGTAAAAACTGCAGGAAGTATATTTATACAAAGTTTTAATAACTAGTGCAGATCTGTAGTACAAGATGGTGGGGCAGTTAGTAGACTGCCGCAGCTTCAAATCACAGAGAACAGTCCTCAGGGAGAGGTAAACAACAGAGTTATACTTTCAGTAAAAAATACAGCAAGTATATTTAAACAATGTTTTAATAACTAGTGCAGCTCTATAGTGGAAGATTAGGTAGTAGGTAGTCAGGTAGAAGACCACCTCAGCTTCAGATTGCAGAGTGCAGTGCTGACGGAAAGCAAAGCAGCAGAGTTATATTGTCAGCAAAAAAATGCAGCAGGTGTGTTTAAACAAGTTTGTAATAACCAGTGCAGCTCTCTAGTGGAAGATGGTGGGGCAGGTAGTAGACCGCTGCAGCTTCAGATCCCAGAATACAGTCCTGAGGGAGCAACAAAGAGCAGAGTTATATTTTCATAGGTTCATAGGTTGGTACTAGGCTATCAGCCCTAGGGCCTATATAAGCCTAGCCATAACAATTCCCTGGCTATTTCTTCCCAAACTATTTACTTCCCTGGACCCCTGTCTAGCAGGGTGACTGACGTGATCCCCGGGGTGAATTTCCTTTCTCCCATCCAATCGTCAAGGTTCCTTTTGAAGAGGACCAAAGAGGTACTCTGCTTGACATGTATGGGCAATCTATTCCAGAGTCTGGGGAGTCTCTGGATCAGGAAACTATCCCTCCAGCATGTTTTGTTTTTTGTGATGACAAGGTTTTGATCCCTGGACCGTGTGGCTCTGAGGGATTGCGATTTCTTTAAGTGTAGCATGTCCAACAGCTCTGGGTTTGACATGGCCTTGTATGTTAAGCAAAGATCACCTCTGAGTAGACGATATGTGACAGAGTATAGCTGGAGTTTTTTTAAGGTGGTCAGTGTAGGGCATCTGCTTTAGGCCTGTGATTCTTTTAGTGAGGTATTTCTGTGGTCTTTCCAGTTGTTGCAGATGTCTTGAGAGGTACATACCAAATGGGGCATTGTATTCTATAATGGGTCTAATGAGGGATGAGTACAGTGGGACAATGACCTCCTTTTTTCTGGATGAAAAGCCCTTAGTGATGAGGTGTGCCACATAGAAGGATTTCCTGACTGTTGTGGCGATGTGGTTATCGAAGGTGAGACCACTGTCCACCTGTGTCCCTAAGTCTCTTATCAAACTTTCAGTGTTTAGTGTACTGCCACCTATATGGTAATTCACGGATACATGTTTTTTCCCAAAGGGGATAACTATACATTTATTGGCATTGAGCTTTAGCCATTAAAAATGCAGCAGGTATATTTAAACAAGGTTTTAATAAGTAGTGCAACTGTGTAGAGGAACAAGGTGGGGCAGGTAGAAGACCGCCAGAGCTTCAGATTGCAGAGTACAGTCGCGAGGGAGAAGCAAATTAGCAGAGTTATATTTGCAGGAAAAAATGCAGCAGGTATATTTAAACAAGGTTTTTATAACTAGGGCAGTCCTGTAGTGAAAGATGGTAGGAAAGGTAGTAGATCGCCACAGCTTCAAATCAGAAGAGTATAGGCCCGAGGGAGAGGCAAAGCAGCAGAGTTATATTTTTAGTCAAAAATGCAGCAGGTATATTTAAACAAGGTTTTAATAACTAGTGCAGCTATGTAGTGGAAGATGGTGGGACAGGTAGTAGACCTCCACAGCTTCAGATAGCAGAGTACAGTCCCGAGGGAGGGACAAATCATTTGAGTTATATTTTCAGTAAAAAATGCACCAGGTATATTTAAACAAGGTGTTAATAACTAGTGCAGCTCTGTAGTGGAAGATGGTGAGGCAGGCAATAGACCGGGACAGCTTCAGATCACAGAGTACAGTACCGACAGAGAGGCAAAGCAGCAGACTTATATTTTCAGTAAAAAATGCAGCAGGTGTACTTAAACAATGCTTTAATAACAGTTGCTGTTCTGTACTGGAGGTAGATGGGTCAGGTAGTAGACCATCTCAGCTTCATATTGCAAAGTACAGTCCCGAGGGAGGAGAAAAGAAGCAGAATTATATTGTCAGTAAAAAATGCAGCAGGTATGATAAACAAGGTTTTAATAACTAGTGTAGCTTCATAGTGGAAGATGGTGGGGCTGGTAGTAGATTGCAGAGTTCAGTCCAGAGGGAGATGCAAAGCAGCAGTTATATTTTCAGTAAAAAATACAGCAGGTATAGTTCAATAAAATTTTAATAACTAATGCAGCTCTGCAGTGGAAGATGGTTGGGCCGGTAGTAGACTGTCACAGCTTCAGATCACAGAGTACAGTCCCAAGGCAAAGGCAAAGCAGCAGAGTTATATTTTCAGCTAAAAAATGCATCACGTTTATTTAAACAAGGTTTTAATAACTAGTGCAGCTCTGTATTGGCAAAAGCTGGAGCAGGCAGTACAGTGCTGTAGCTTCAGATCTCAGAGATCAGTCCCGAGGGAAAAGCAAAGCAGCAGAGTTATATTTTCAGTAAAAACTACAGCAGTTATATTTAAACAAGGTGTTAATAACTAGTGTAGCTCTGTAGTGGAAGATGGTGGGACAGGTAGTACACATCCACATCTTCAGATCCCATAGTACAGTCCCGAGGCAGAAGCAAAGCAGCAAAGATATATTTTCAGCAAGATTGCACAAAGTATATTTAAACAAAGTTTTAATAATTAGTGCAGTGCTGTAGTGCAATATGGAGGGGGCAGGTAGTAGTCCTCCGCAACTTCAGATCCAGAGTGCAGTCCCAAGGGAGAGGCAAAGCAGCAGAGTTATATTTTCAGTAAAAATGCAGCAGGTAGATCTAAACAGGGTTTTAATGACTAGTGCAGCTATGTAGTGGAAGATGATGGGGCATGTAGTAGACCGCCGCAACTTCAGATCAGAGAGTACAGTCCCGAGGGTGAGGCAAAACAGCAGAGTTTTGTTTTCAGTAAAAACTGCAGGATGTATATTTATACAAAGTTTTAATAACTAGTGCAGCCCTGTAGTGGAAGATTAGGTAGTAGGTAGTCAGGTAGTAGACCACCTCAACTTCAGATCACAGAGTGAAGTCCCATGGGAAAGCAAAGCAGCAGAGTTATATTATCAGTAAAAAATGCAGCAGGTGTGTTTAAACAAGCTTGTAATAACCAGGGCAGCTCTTTAGTGGAAGATGGTGGGGCAGGTAGTAGACCGCTGCAGCTTCAGATCACAGAATACAGTCCTGAGGAAGCAACAAAGAGCAAAGTTATATTTTCCATTAAAAATGCAGCAGGTATATTTAAACAAGGTTTTAATAAGTAGTGCAGCTGTGTAGAGGAAGATGGTGGGGCAGGTAGAAGACCACCGGAGCTTCAGATTGCAGCGTACAGTCAAGATGGAGAAGCAAATTAGCAGAGTTATATTTTCAGTAAAAAATGCAGCAGGTATATTTCAACAAGATTTTAATAACTAGTGCAGCTCTCTAGTGGAAGATGGTTGGCCATATAGTAGACCTCTGCAGCTTCAGATCACAGAGCACAGTCCCGAGGGAGAGGCAAAGCAGGAGAGTTATATTTTCAGCAAAAAATGCAGTGGTTATATTTAAACAATGTCTTATTAACTAGTGCAGCTCTTTAGTTGAAGATAGTGGGGCAGATAGTAGACCGCCACAGCTTCAGATCGCAAAGTACAGTCCCGAGGGAGAGGCAAAGCAGCAGAGTTTTATTTTCAGTAAAAAATGCAGCAGGTATACTTAAACAATGCTTTAATAACTGGTGCTGTTCTGTACTAGAGAATGATGGGTCAGGTAGTAGACCATTTCAGCTTCAGATTGCAAAGTAGAGTCATGAGGGAGGAGCAAAGCAGCAGAATTATCTTGTCAGTAAAAAATGCAGCAGGTATGATAAACAAGGTTGTAATAACTAGTGTAGCTTCATAGCTGGTAGTAGATTGCAGAGTACAGTCCAGAGGGAGATGCAAAGCAGCAGAGTTATATTTTCAGTAAAAAATACAGCAGGTATAGTTCAATAAAATTTTAATAACTAATGCAGCTCTGCAGTGGAAGATGATTGGGCAGGTAGTAGACCACCGCAGCTTCAGATCGCATAGTACAGTCCCTAGGGAAAGGCAAAGCAGCAGAGTTATATTTTCAGCAAAAAATGCATCAGGTATGTTTAAACAAAGTTTTAATAACTAGTGCAGCTCTGTAGTGGAAAAAGATGGAGCAGGCAGAACAGTGCTGTAGCTTCAGATCTCAGTGGTCAGTCCTGAGGGAAAAGCAGCAGAGTTATATTTTCAGTAAAAATTGCAGCAAGTATATTTAAACAAGGTTTTAATAATTAGTGCAGTGCTGTAGTGGAATATGGTGGGGCAGGTAGTAGTCCTCCACAGCTTCGGATCCAGAGTGCAGTCCCAAGGGAGAGGCAAAGCAGCAGAGTTATAATTTCAGTAAAAATGCAGCAGGTAGTTTTAAACAGGGTTTTAATAACTATTGCAGCTCTGTAGTGGAAGACGTTGGGGTAGCTAGTAGACCACCACAGCTTCAGATCGCAGAGTACAGTCCCGAGAGAGGAAAAGCAGCAGAGTTATATTTTCAGGAAAAAATGCAGCAGGGATATTTAAACAATGTTTTAATAACTAGTTCAGCTGTGTAGTGGAAGATGGTGGGGCTCGTAGTAGACCACTGCAGCTTCAATTCGCACACTATAGTCCTGAGGTACAGGCAAAGCATTTGAGTTATATTTTCCATAAAAATGCAGCAGATGTATTTAAACAAGGTTTTAATAACTAGTACAGCTTTGTAGTGGAAGATGGTGGGTCAGGTAGTAAACCACCTCAGCTTCACATTACAGAGTACAGTCCCGAGGGTTGAGCAAAGCAGCAGAGTTATATTGCCAGTAAAAAAATACAGCAGGTATGTTTAAACAAGGTTTTAATAACTAGTGTAGCTTTGTAGTGGAGGATGGTGTGGTTGGTAGTAGATTGCAGAGTACAGTCCTAAGGCAGATGCAAAGCAAAAGCATTATATTTTCAGTAAGAAATACAGCAGGTATAGTTCAGGAAGATTTTAGTAACTAATGCAGTTCTCTAGTGGAAGATGGTTGGGCAGGTAGTAGACAGCTGCAACTTCAGATCGCAGAGTACAGTCCCAAGGGAAAGGTAAAGCAGCAGGGTTGTATTTTCAGTAAAGAAATGCAGCAGGTATACTGAAACAATGCTTTAATACCTGGTGCAGCTCTGTACTGGAAGATGGTGGGTCAGGTAGTAGACCACCTTAGCTTCAGATCACAGAGTACGGTTCCGAGGGTGGAGCAAAGCAGCAGAGTAATATTGTCAGTAAAAGATGCAGCAGGTATGTTTAAACAAGGTTTTAATAATTAGTGCTTACTTCGTAATGGAAGATGGTGGAGCTGGTAGTAGATTTTAGAGTGCAGTCCTGAGAGAGATGTAAATCAGCAGAGTTATATTTTCAGTAAAAAATACAGCAGGTATTGTTCAATAAGATTTTAATAACTAGTGCAGCTCTGTAGTGGAAGATGGTGGGGCAATTAGACCTCCACATCTTCAGATTCCATAGTACACTCCCGAGGTAGAAGCAAAGCAGCAGAGTTATAGTTTCAGTAAAAACTGCAGCAGGTATGTTTAAACAAGCTTTTAATAATTAGTCCAATGCTGTAGTGGAAGATGGTGGGGCAAGTAGTAGTTCTCCGTAACTTCAGATCCAGAATGCAGTCCCAAGGGAGAGGCAAAGCAGTAGAGGTATATTTTCAGTAAAAATGCAACAGGTAGATTTAAACAGGGTTTTAATAACTAGTGCAGCTACGTAGTGGAAAATGGTGGGGCAGGTAAGAGACCGCTGCAGCTTCAGATCACAGAGTGCAGTCTTCAGGGTGAGGCAAACAGCAGAGTTATACTTTCAGTAAAAAATGCTGCAGGTATATTTAAACAATAATTTAATAACTAGTGCAGCTCTGTAGTGGAAGATGGTGGGGCAGGTAGTAGACTACCGCAGCTTCAGATCGCAGAGTACAGTCCGGAAGCAGAAGCAAAGCAGCAGAGTTATATTTTAAGTAAAAATATAGCAGGTAGATTTAAACAGGGTTTTAATAACTAGTGCAGCAATGTAGTGGAAGATGATGGGGCAGCTAGTAGACCGCCGCAGCTTCAGATCGCAGAGTATAGTCCCGAGAGAGAGGAAAAGCGGCAGAGTTATATTTTCAGGAAAAAATGCAGCAGGGATATTTAAACAATGTTTTAGTAACTAGTTCAGCTGTGTAGTGGAAGATGGTGGGGCTTGTGGTAAACAGCTGCAGCTTCAAATCACACACTGCAGTCCCGAGGTAGAGGCAAAGCATTTGAGTTATATTTTCCATAAAAATGCAGCAGCTGTATTTAAACAAGGTTTTAATAACTAGTGCAGCTTTGTAGTGGAAGATGGTGGGTCAGGTAGTAAACCACCTCAGCTTCAGATTGCCGAGTACAGTCCTGAGGGAGAAGCAAAGCAGCAGAGTTATATTTTAAGTAAAAATGTAGCAGGTAGATTTAAACAGGGTTTTAATAACTAGTGCAGCTATGTAGTGGAAGATGATGGGGCATGTAGTAGACCGCCGCAACTTCAGATCACAGAGTACTGTCCCGAGGCAGTGGCAAAACAGCAGAGTTTTGTTTTCAGTAAAAACTTCATGATGCACTACCTCACTTAGCCATTTCAAAATTAATCTTAAAGTATTCTTTAAGTCACATTGGCTATGTCCTTGTGCTAATCCTGACTAATCCTAAAAGTCGCATACCACCCACATACTATTACCTAAGGGCTTCTCTCTCTTCTCTTCGTTCAAGATCCCTACAATTGTATCTCCACTAATCACCTAGCCTTCATCTCTGCTCGTTTATAGGATTCTAGTTCCTCTTGGCCTGCCTTCACCTCATAATTGGACTAGGGTCTATTTGTGGGATAAAGTTTCATCCTTCTCCTCTGAGCTTATAATCTTAATCCTCTCTATTGCTAAACGTATCCATATTTCTGTTACTTACATATCATGGGAATGTGAATTTATTTGTATGTAAATTTGTGTTCTTTCTATTATGTTATTAAGAATTTATCTGTATGTAATTTTATGTGTTGTTTTTATTGTGGAGCTTTTCTCCCCGGGCCTCTGCTGAAAATGGACATGTATCCAGTTGGACAAACCCGGTCAAGAAATGTTAAATAAATATAATAAAATAAATGTATATTTGTAGAAAGTTTTAATAACTAGTGCAGCTCTGTAGTGGAAGATGTTGGGGCAGTTAGTAGACTGCCGCAGCTTCAGATCACAGAGTACAGTCCTCAGGGAGAGGCAAACAACATTTATACTTTCAGTAAAAAATGCAACAAGTATATTTAAACAATGTTTTAATAACTAGTGCAGCTCTGTAGTGGAAGATGAGGTAGTAGGTAATCAGGTAGTAAACCATCTCAGCTTCTGATCACAGAGTGCAGTCCCAAGGGAAAGCAAAGCAGCAGAGTTACATTGTGAGTAAAAAATGCAGCAGGTGTGTTAAAACAAGCTTGTAATAACCAGTGCAGCTCTCTAGTGGAAGATGGTGGGGCAGGTAGTAGACCGCCACAGCTTCAGATCACAGAGTACAGTCCCTAGGGAAAAGCAAAGCAGCAAAGTTATATTTTCAGCAAAAAAATGCAACAGGTATGTTTAAACAAGGTTTTATATCTAGTGCAGCTCTGTAGTTGAAAAAGATGGAGCAGGCAGAACAGTGCTGTACTTCAGATCTCAGCGATCAGTCCTGAGGGAAAAGCAAAGCAGCAGAGTTATATTTTCAGTAAAGATTGCAGCAAGTATATTTAAACAAGGTTTTAATAATTAGTGCAGTGCTGTGGTGGAATATTGTGAGGCAGGTAGTAGTCCTCTGCAGCTTCGGATCCAGAGGGCAGTCCCAAGGGAGAGGCAAAGCAGCAGAGTTATATTTTCAGTAAAAATGCAGCAGGTAGATTTAAACAGGGTTTTAATAACTATAGCAGCTCTGTAGTGGAAGATGTTGGGGTAGCTAGTAGACCACCACAGCTTCAGATCGCAGAGTACAGTCCCGAGAGAGAGGAAAAGCAGCAGAGTTATATTTTCAGTAAAAATTGCAGCAAGTATATTTAAACAAGGTTTTAATAATTAGTGCAGTGCTGTAGTGGAATATGGTGGGGCAGGTAGTAGTCCTCCACAGCTTCAGATCCAGAGTGCAGTCCCAAGGGAGAGGCAAAGCAGCAGAGTTATAATTTCAGTAAAAATGCAGCAGGTAGTTTTAAACAGGGTTTTAATAACTATTGCAGCTCTGTAGTGGAAGACGTTGGGGTAGCTAGTAGACCACCACAGCTTCAGATCGCAGAGTACAGTCCCGAGAGAGAGGAAAAGCAGCAGAGTTATATTTTCAGGAAAAAATGCAGCAGGGATATTTAAACAATGTTTTAATAACTAGTTCAGCTGTGTAGTGGAAGATGGTGGGGCTCGTAGTAGACCACTGCAGCTTCAATTCGCACACTATAGTCCTGAGGTACAGGCAAAGCATTTGAGTTATATTTTCCATAAAAATGCAGCAGCTGTATTTAAACAAGGTTTTAATAACTAGTACAGCTTTGTAGTGGAAGATGGTGGGTCAGGTAGTAAACCACCTCAGCTTCACATTACAGAGTACAGTCCTGAGGGTTGAGCAAAGCAGCAGAGTTATATTGCCAGTAAAAAAATACAGCAGGTATGTTTAAACAAGGTTTTAATAACTAGTGTAGCTTTGTAGTGGAGGATGGTGTGGTTGGTAGTAGATTGCAGAGTACAGTCCTAAGGCAGATGCAAAGCAAAAGCATTATATTTTCAGTAAGAAATACAGCAGGTATAGTTCAGGAAGATTTTAGTAACTAATGCAGTTCTCTAGTGGAAGATGGTTGGGCAGGCAGTAGACAGCTGCAACTTCAGATCGCAGAGTACAGTCCCAAGGGAAAGGTAAAGCAGCAGGGTTGTATTTTCAGTAAAGAAATGCAGCAGGTATACTGAAACAATGCTTTAATACCTGGTGCAACTCTGTACTGGAAGATGGTGGGTCAGGTAGTAGACCACCTTAGCTTCAGATCACAGAGTACGGTTCCGAGGGTGGAGCAAAGCAGCAGAGTAATATTGTCAGTAAAAGATGCAGCAGGTATGTTTAAACAAGGTTTTAATAACTAGTGCTTACTTCGTAATGGAAGGTGGAGCTGGTAGTAGATTTCAGAGTGCAGTCCTGAGAGAGATGTAAATCAGCAGAGTTATATTTTCAGTAAAAAATACAGCAGGTATTGTTCAATAAGATTTTAATAACTAGTGCAGCTCTGTAGTGGAAGATGGTGGGGCAATTAGACCTCCACATCTTCAGATTCCATAGTACACTCCCGAGGTAGAAGCAAACCAGCAGAGTTATAGTTTCAGTAAAAACTGCAGCAGGTATGTTTAAACAAGTTTTTAATAATTAGTCCAATGCTGTAGTGGAAGATGGTGGGGCAAGTAGTAGTTCTCCGTAACTTCAGATCCAGAATGCAGTCCCAAGGGAGAGGCAAAGCAGTAGAGGTATATTTTCAGTAAAAATGCAACAGGTAGATTTAAACAGGGTTTTAATAATTAGTGCAGCTACGTAGTGGAAAATATTGGGGCAGGTAAGAGACCGCTGCAGCTTCAGATCACAGAGTGCAGTCTTCAGGGTGAGGCAAACAGCAGAGTTATACTTTCAGTAAAAAATGCTGCAGGTATATTTAAACAATAATTTAATAACTAGTGCAGCTCTGTAGTGGAAGATGGTGGGGCAGGTAGTAGACTACCGCAGCTTCAGATCGCAGAGTACAGTCCGGAAGCAGAAGCAAAGCAGCAGAGTTATATTTTAAGTAAAAATATAGCAGGTAGATTTAAACAGGGTTTTAATAACTAGTGCAGCAATGTAGTGGAAGATGATGGGGCAGCTAGTAGACCGCAGCTTCAGATCGCAGAGTATAGTCCCGAGAGAGAGGAAAAGCGGCAGAGTTATATTTTCAGGAAAAAATGCAGCAGGGATATTTAAACAATGTTTTAGTAACTAGTTCAGCTGTGTAGTGGAAGATGGTGGGGCTTGTGGTAAACAGCTGCAGCTTCAAATCACACACTGCAGTCCCGAGGTAGAGGCAAAGCATTTGAGTTATATTTTCCATAAAAATGCAGCAGCTGTATTTAAACAAGGTTTTAATAACTAGTGCAGCTTTGTAGTGGAAGATGGTGGGTCAGGTAGTAAACCACCTCAGCTTCAGATTGCCGAGTACAGTCCTGAGGGAGAAGCAAAGCAGCAGAGTTATATTTTAAGTAAAAATGTAGCAGGTAGATTTAAACAGGGTTTTAATAACTAGTGCAGCTATGTAGTGGAAGATGATGGGGCATGTAGTAGACCGCGCAACTTCAGATCACAGAGTACTGTCGAGGCAGTGGCAAAACAGCAGAGTTTTGTTTTCAGTAAAAACTTCATGATGCACTACCTCACTTAGCCATTTCAAAATTAATCTTAAAGTATTCTTTAAGTCACATTGGCTATGTCCTTGTGCTAATCCTGACTAATCCTAAAAGTCATACCACCCACATACTATTACCTAAGGGCTTCTCTCTCTTCTCTTCGTTCAAGATCCCTACAATTGTATCTCCACTAATCACCTAGCCTTCATCTCTGCTCGTTTATAGGATTCTAGTTCCTCTTGGCCTGCCTTCACCTCATAATTGGACTAGGGTCTATTTGTGGGATAAAGTTTCATCCTTCTCCTCTGAGCTTATAATCTTAATCCTCTCTATTGCTAAACGTATCCATATTTCTGTTACTTACATATCATGGGAATGTGAATTTATTTGTATGTAAATTTGTGTTCTTTCTATTATGTTATTAAGAATTTATCTGTATGTAATTTTATGTGTTGTTTTTATTGTGGAGCTTTTCTCCCCGGGCCTCTGCTGAAAATGGACATGTATCCAGTTGGACAAACCCGGTCAAGAAATGTTAAATAAATATAATAAAATAAATGTATATTTGTAGAAAGTTTTAATAACTAGTGCAGCTCTGTAGTGGAAGATGTTGGGGCAGTTAGTAGACTGCCGCAGCTTCAGATCACAGAGTACAGTCCTCAGGGAGAGGCAAACAACATTTATACTTTCAGTAAAAAATGCAACAAGTATATTTAAACAATGTTTTAATAACTAGTGCAGCTCTGTAGTGGAAGATGAGGTAGTAGGTAATCAGGTAGTAAACCATCTCAGCTTCTGATCACAGAGTGCAGTCCCAAGGGAAAGCAAAGCAGCAGAGTTACATTGTGAGTAAAAAATGCAGCAGGTGTGTTAAAACAAGCTTGTAATAACCAGTGCAGCTCTCTAGTGGAAGATGGTGGGGCAGGTAGTAGACCGCCACAGCTTCAGATCACAGAGTACAGTCCCTAGGGAAAAGCAAAGCAGCAAAGTTATATTTTCAGCAAAAAAATGCAACAGGTATGTTTAAACAAGGTTTTTATATCTAGTGCAGCTCTGTAGTTGAAAAAGATGGAGCAGGCAGAACAGTGCTGTACTTCAGATCTCAGCGATCAGTCCTGAGGGAAAAGCAAAGCAGCAGAGTTATATTTTCAGTAAAGATTGCAGCAAGTATATTTAAACAAGGTTTTAATAATTAGTGCAGTGCTGTGGTGGAATATTGTGAGGCAGGTAGTAGTCCTCTGCAGCTTCGGATCCAGAGGGCAGTCCCAAGGGAGAGGCAAAGCAGCAGAGTTATATTTTCAGTAAAAATGCAGCAGGTAGATGTAAACAGGGTTTTAATAACTATTGCAGCTCTGTAGTGGAAGATGTTGGGGTAGCTAGTAGACCACCACAGCTTCAGATCGCAGAGTACAGTCCCGAGAGAGAGGAAAAGCAGCAGAGTTATATTTTCAGGAAAAAATGCAGCAGGGATATTTAAACAATGTTTTAATAACTAGTTCAGCTGTGTAGTGGAAGATGGTGGGGCTCGTAGTAGACCACTGCAGCTTCAATTAGCACACTACAGTCCTGAGGTACAGGCAAAGCATTTGAGTTATATTTTCCATAAAAATGCAGCAGCTGTATTTAAACAAGGTTTTAATAACTAGTGCAGCTTTGTAGTGGAAGATGGTGGGTCAGGTAGTAAACCACCTCAGCTTCAGATTACAGAGTACAGTCCCGAGGGAGGAGCAAAGCAGCAGAGTTATATTGCCAGTAAAAAAATGCAGCAGGTATGTTTAAACAAGGTTTTAATAACTAGTGCAGCTTTGTAGTGGAGGATGGTGTGGTTGGTAATAGATTGCAGAGTACAGTCCTAAGGCAGATGCAAAGCAGCAGCATTATATTTTTAGTAAGAAATACAGCAGGTATAGTTCAGTAAGATGTTAGTAACTAATGCAGTTCTGTAGTGGAAGATAGTTGGGCAGGTAGTAGACAGCTGCAACTTCAGATCGCAGAGTACAGTCCCAAGGGAAAGGTAAAGCAGCAGGGTTGTATTTTCAGTAAAGAAATGCAGCAGGTATACTGAAACAATGCTTTAATACCTGGTGCAGCTCTGTACTGGAAGATGGTGGGTCAGGTAGTAGACCACCTTAGCTTCAGATCACAGAGTACGGTCCCGAGGGAGGAGCAAAGCAGCAGAGTTATATTGTCAGTAAAAGATGCAGCAGGTATGTTTAAACAAGGTTTTAATAACTAGTGCTTACTTCGTAATGGAAGATGGTGGAGCTGGTAGTAGATTTCAGAGTGCAGTCCTGAGAGAGATGTAAAGCAGCAGAGTTATATTTTCAGTAAAAAATACAGCAGGTATTGTTCAATAAGATTTTAATAACTAGTGCAGCTCTGTAGTGGAAGATGGTGGGGCAAGTAGTAGACCTCCACATCTTCAGATCCCATAGTACACTCACGAGGTAGAAGCAAAGCAGCAGAGTTATAGTTTCAGTAAAAACTGCAGCAGGTATGTTTAAACAAGGTTTTAATAATTAGTCCAATGCTGTAGTGAAGGATGGTGGGGCAAGTAGTAGTTCTCCGTAACTTCAGATCCAGAATGCAGTCCCAAGGGAGAGGCAAAGCAGTAGAGGTATATTTTCAGTAAAAATGCAACAGGTAGATTTAAACAGGGTTTTAATAACTAGTGCAGCTACGTAGTGGAAAATGGTGGGGCAGCTAATAGACCGCCGCAGCTTTAGATCACAGAGTGCAGTCTTCAGAGTGAGGCAAACAGCAGAGTTATACTTTCAGTAAAAAATGCTGCAGGTATATTTAAACAATGTTTTAATAACTAGTGCAGCTCTGTAGTGGAAGATGATGGGGCAGCTAGTAGACTGCTGCAGCTTCAGATCGCAGAGTACAGTCCCGAGAGAGAAGAAAAGCAGCAGAGTTATATTTTCAGGAAAAAATGCAGCAGGGATATTTAAACAATGTTTTAGTAACTAGTTCAGCTGTGTAGTGGAAAATGGTTGGGCTTGTAGTAAACAGCTGCAGCTTCAAATCACACACTACAGTCCAGAGGTAGAGGCAAAGCATTTGAGTTATATTTTCCATAAAAATGCAGCAGCTGTATTTAAACAACGTTTTAATAACTAGTGCAGCTTTGTAGTGGAAGATGGTGGGTCAGGTAGTAAACCACCTCAGCTTCAGATTGCAGAGTACAGTCCTGAGGGAGAAGCAAAGCAGCAGAGTTATATTTTAAGTAAAAATGTAGCAGGTAGATTTAAACAGGGTTTTAATAACTAGTGCAGCTATGTAGTGGAAGATGATGGGGCATGTAGTAGACCGCCGCAACTTCAGATCACAGAGTACTGTCCCGAGGGAGTGGCAAAACAGCAGAGTTTTGTTTTCAGTAAAAACTTCAGGATGTATATTTATACAAAGTTTTAATAACTAGTGCAGCTCTGTAGTGGAAGATGTTGGGGCAGTTAGTAGACTGCCGCAGCTTCAGATCACAGAGTACAGTCCTCAGGGAGAGGCAAACAACATTTATACTTTCAGTAAAAAATGCAACAAGTATATTTAAACAATGTTTTAATAACTAGTGCAGTTCTGTAGTGGAAGATGAGGTAGTAGGTAGTCAGGTAGTAGACCATCTCAGCTTCTGATCGCAGAGTGCAGTCCCAAGGGAAAGCAAAGCAGCAGAGTTATATTGTGAGTAAAAAATGCAGCAGGTGTGTTAAAACAAGCTTGTAATAACCAGTGCAGCTCTCTAGTGGAAGATGGTGGGGCAGGTAGTAGACCGCTGCAGCTTCAGATCACAGAATACAGTCCTGAGGGAGCAACAAAGAGCAGAATTATATTTTCCATTAAAAATGCAGCAGGTATATTTAAACAAGATTTTAATAAGTAGTGCAGCTGTGTAGAGGAAGATGGTGGGGCAGGTAGAAGACCGCCGGAGTTCCAGATTGCAGAGTACAGTCGCGAGGGAGAAGGAAATTATCAGAGTTATGTTTTCAGTAAAAAATGCATCAGGTATATTTCAACAAGATTTTAATAACTAGTGCAGCTCTGTAGTGGATAATGGTTGGCCATGTAGTAGACCGCTGAAGCTTCAGATTGCAGAGTACAGTCGCGAGGGAGAGGCAAAGCAGCAGAGTTATATTTGCAGGAAAAAATGCAGCAGGTATATTTAAACAAGGTTTTTATAACTATGGCAGTTCTGTAGTGAAAGATGGTAGGGCAGGTAGTAGACCGCCACAGCTTCAAATCAGGAGTACAGGCCAGAGGGAGAGGCAAAGCAGCAGAGTTATATTTTCAGTAAAAAATGCAGCAGGTATATTTAAACAAGGTTTTAATAACTAGTGCAGCTATCTAGTGGAAGATGGTGGGGCAGGTAGTAGACCTCCACAGCTTCAGATGGCAGAGTACAGTCCCGAGGGAGGGGCCAATCATTTGAGTAATATTTTCATTAAAAAATTCAGCAGGTATATTTAAACAAGTTGTTAATAACTAATGCAGCTCTGTAATGGAAGATGGAGAGGCAGGCAATAGACCGTCACAGCTTCAGATCACAGAGTACAGTCCCGAGTAAGAGGCAAAGCAGGAGAGTTATATTTTCTGCAAAAAATGCAGCAGTTATATTTAAACAATGTCTTAGTAACTAGTGCAGCTCTGTAGTTAAAGATAGTGGGACGGGTAGTAGACCGCCACAGCTTCAGATCGCAAAGTCAAGTCCCGAGGGAGAGGCAAAGCAGCAGTTATATTTTCAGTAAAAAATGCAGCATGTATACTTAAACAATTCTTTAATAACTGGTGCTGTCCTGTACTGGAGGATGATGGGTCAGGTAGTAGACCACCTCTTCTTCAGATTGCAAAGTGCAGTCCCAAGGGAGAAGCAAAGCAGCAGAATTATATTGTCAGTAAAAAATGTAGCAGGTATGATAAACAAGGTTTTAATAACTAGTGTAGCTTCATAGTGGAAGATGGTGGGGCTGGTAGTAGATTGCAGAGTACAGTCCAGAGGAAGATGCAAAGCAGCAGAGTTATATTTTCAGTAAAAAATACAGCAGCTATAGTTCAATAAAACTTTAATAACTAATGCAGCTCTGCAGTGGAAGATGGTTGGGCAGGTAGTAGACCACCGCAGCTTCAGATCTGAGTACAGTCCCAAGGGAAAGGCAAAGCAGCAGAGTTATATTTTCAGCAAAAATTGCATCAGGTTTATTTAAATAAGGTTTTAATAACTAGTGCAGCTCTGTAGTGGAAAAAGATGGAGCAGGCAGTACAGTGCTGTAGCTTCAAATCTCAGAGATCAATCCCGAGGGAAAAGCAAAGCAGCAGAGTTATATTTTCTGTAAAAACTGCAGCAGTTATATTTAAACAAGTGGCCGGATTCACAAAGGCTTGCACGGAGTCTAAGAATAGAGTAAGACTCCAGACAGCCAATATGTCTGCCGAGCGATCCAGGAACAGCCGGCAGGGGTGTGCATGAGAGCTCCTAAAACTACCCTTGCACGGACAGTGTTGTTATCCAAATTACCTCATTTGCTGCTGAAAGCTATACAAATTAGGTAAATTTGCGATCCAGGAAACACTAACCTGTCCGAGTAAGAGTAGTGTTATTTGTAGAAATGTACTCCATTGGTAACAGAGTACCATTCTGAAAATAGCAAAACGGAGCTATGACAGCTCCAAATAAAGGATGCATCCAGTTGAGGAAGCATGCCAATGGCCAAATATAAGGCCATTGGCATTTTTATCGCTTGCAAAATAATAAATTTTTTTTTTTTCGCCGATCTCTGATGTTTAATTGTAACGCAGTGCCGCGCAAATGTGTGGCGTTCTAAAAAACAGAAAAAAATAAAAGCCAAAAATAGGCATTTTATTAAAAATATTCATCTGCCATGCAGGTGAATGGCAGGCTGAAGACAACATGGCTACTGAGTAGTGGTTGCTAAGGGGGGAAGCTCATTCTGAGAGATGTAACCAAGCATTACCAGGCAATCCTATGCAAATGAGGATAAGGATAGTGAATCCCAATTGTCCCTGCCATGTGAACCATGTCCCTAGAGTGTAAGAGTAGGATTAGGGGAGTAACAGAGTAGAAAATAGGTGACATCATGAAGGGGTATGTATCAAAGACTGTAAGCTTATTGGAGATGAGTGGCGTGTGTTTGCTGTAAGTAACTCAGGACTGGAAGAGGCGTGTCTACAGTTGTCTTAACTGAAACCCAGAAACCGAAGGTGTACACCATGGATATCACCAAAGTTTCTTGCAAATATGCTTACACTGTGTGCGCCCGTGTGCGTGCCTGTAAACCCATCTAAGCCTGTGTGCATGTGTGTGCACCCATGTAAGCCTGTGTATAGCTGTCTAAGCCTGTGTGCATGCATGTGCACCCGCCTAAGCCTGTGTAAGCCTGTGTGTGTGCATGTGCGCACATTTGCGCTTGTTTGCACGTCGCTGCCCCCTGCGGAAGAAGGAAAAGAAGTAGTAGGAAGTTAACCAAGGAGAACTAGCAGAGCTGCCAGGTGAAATCAATCAGAATCAGCCAATTACACAGGCAGTACACTAGCCCAACCCAGTCCAGCACTTAAAACTCTGCAAACAACATTCCCCTATGTTTTTCTCAGAAACACTGCAACCCTGCAGTCTACAAAGAGAAGTGAAAACTTAAAAAGCTTAGCTGAGACAAAAAAATGTTAGGGGCTGCCATTGCTATTATAAGGCAACATGTACAAGATGCTGAGGGTGGTGCCATTGTGAATGTTGCTGAGCAACCCACAGTGAGGAGACGGAGAAGAGTGTACAGACCCAGGGTAACCTACCAGGGGCTACATGAGCTGGAGATAGTGGAGCGCTATAGAGCAGACAGAGACCTCCTGCAGCAAATTGTTGAGCTGTGCAGGCCACGCCTCACACACAGAACCAAAAGAGGGGAACCCATCCCAGTGGAAACCAAGGTATGTGTTGGCCTAAGAATACTAGCAACAGGTACCTTCCAGAGACCAACTGGTGATATGATGGGGATTTCACAGGCATCAGCATTCAGGGTACTGCACCAGTTCCTGAATGCCATGTCAGTACATGTCGGTGATCATGTATATTTCCCCAATTCCTGTGAGGTATTGGCCAGCAATATGCTTCTCTTCCAGCAAATAGCGGAATACCCTGAGGTTGTGGGTGCAATTGACTGCACGCACATACACATCAAAGCACCAGCCGGTGAGTGGGGTACGGCCTACATCAACCACAAGGGTTTCTACTCCATCAACTGCCAGGTCATGTGCGATGCCCAGGGCATAATACTGAATGTGTGTGCTGGCTGCCATGGAAGCTACCACGATTCCCATATCTGGCATCTGATGCAGCTGTACCAGACATTTGCCAATGGGGACATCCCTGACGGTCACCTGGTGGGGGATGCTGGACATGCACTTGAGCCGTGGCTGATGACACCCATCAGAAATGCACACACACCTGAACAAGAACTCCACAATGAGGCACACGCACAAACAGGAAATGTAATCGAGTGTGTGTTTGGGATGCTCAAGTCACGGTTCCGGTGCCTGGACACATCTGGTGGAGCCTTGCAGTACTCACCAATTACATGTACCCAAATTGTCATGGTATGTGCCATGCTAGACAATATGATCCTGCAAAAACAGCTGCAGCAGGAACAGCATGGGGCAGGGCCAAACAGCCTCCCACCATTGCCAAGGCCTACACAGGCACAGCGTGACTCAGTATGCCTTGGCCTTGGTAAAGAGGCAATGCATAGCACATACACTGGCTCAGTAGGAACCCTGGAAATGATACCTCTCTCTGACTTGCACATAAAATAAAAGGGATGCCTGACCTGACACTACCTGTTTCCAAACATGTACAGGAGTGTAGTATGTGCATCCTACATAAACAGCCCTGCAGCACCACCTGAGGCATGATTGCCATGTTTTAAGCAATATAAAGCAGTGCTAAGCAGCTTTTACCAATATTTAGTATATGTAAACAAAATTGCTCGTGCTAACTAGCGCAATGTCAGGCAACGTTGAGCAATGTCAGGCAAAGTTGGGCAAAGTTGAGCAAAGTCAGTTAAACATGCTCATATCTGCTTTACTGTTCCTTAAGCAGTCTGGTCTGCCCAGCATGAAAATAAAAAGCAGTGACAGGGCTCAAATCCAAGATACTGTGCACTATAGTCACAGTACTGAACCACTAAGCCATGATAGCATTTCAGTAGCACAGACACAGCAGGACAAGTGTACACTAATGCAAACACAATGAAATTCTGTAACATGCCCCTAAAGAGGCATATGGGTAACCTCACCCACAGGCCTATGCAGAGAGAGAACATCAGGCCAGGCGGTGTGAAGTGGGTTGTGTAGGCTATGAAGTTGCAATCTAATATACGTGGCATTGGATGCTAAGAAGTGTAGTACAGTAGTATGCCTCAAGCCAGTACGATAGGCAACAGTACAGACTGAAATAGTGTACTGTACATAGCAGTGCAGGCATAGCAAATGTGCATAAGTGTCAGGTGAACCCCTCATCCTATGTACACCCACAGTAACAATCAAGTATGCCCCCAGGTAGAAATGTACAAAGAATAGCTGCCCCCCCTGTATGTAGAAATGTTGATAAGTCTATACAAAATGTCTCATGGAAGCCCTGCAGGCACAGCATGATCCCTTTTGATCTATGACACAAAGGTGAGGCCTGCTGTAAAAATACAACTTGATTTTCCATACACATATAGTATAAATGTCTATACTGGGCGTGCTCACACACTCCAACAAATGTAATGGATTTCATTCAGCATCACACTGAAAGGTCATACTGGACATGCTCACACACAAATAAACAAAGCAAATGTCAGGCAACAACATACTGAAAAGTCATACTGGGCATGCTCACACACTTATGCCAAATACGGAAGTGATAATAAGGGATCTATGGACAAATGTGGATAGACATCTCTACTTCCAGAAACACATTCACAAAGTTGTCAGAAAATCATGCTATGTGTTCACGCAAACTGCCAAGGTCTGTGCATGTAGGTCAAAGGAGGTTCCCACTACTCATCAGTCATCAGACCCGTCAGAGAGTACCACAACACACTTGCGATGAATCTGACTAGGCATGTTCAGCAGCCAGAAAGACCACTGAAGTACCCTAATAAGAGGATTACTGGCCTCAAACAGTTGCCCCATGAAACAAGACTGAATGTAACCCAATCTGTACTCTGTTGCATACTGTCTACTCAGGAGATCTCTGCCCAACAGACAGGTCCATGTCATGGCAACACTCAGATCTGTTCTGAGTTACAGCTCAATGGCACTAAATATACAGACCCAACTGATATTGCCAACATCCTGGCAGATAGGATCAGTGTTAACTTTACCCCCCCTCTCACCCATGAAAGAGAACATCTCTATAATGGAAGACTGCAAAGTTGCTGTCATCACGGCTGCACAGGTAAAAAACACTCTCCAAACAGTATCACAGCAGCCATGGGACTAGATAACTTCACAGGCGGTGTTCCACACAAACCACAGAATGAACAGGCACCATACTGACATACCATGTGCAGTCATAGCCTCACCTCATGCTTTGTGCCTGCTGAATGGTGCACAGTGATGGTTATCCCACTACACAAGGGTGGGGACACCACGGACTCCAGGAACTAGTGCCTGGTCTTCAAGGCCATGGAATGTATCATCATACAACATATAAAAAATTACATTGGTAATCCCCAAACCCTGACCACAGCCATGTTGGGTTTGTAAAATGCAGATCATGTCTCCTAAACATGATAGCTGACAATGAAGCAGTCAACAGTACCGTAGACAAGGGTAAGGTGGTTCACACAACCTATGTTGATCCTGCCATGGCTTACAACACCACCCCACACTCTGGAAATACAGATAAACCCACTAAACTAGGTATAAATTGCTATGTCACAAGATGGGTTGCCAACAGGCCTACTGACAGAACACACACTGTGAAAGTAGCAGACTCCATGTATGACTTTGGACCAGTGACGAGTGCAGTACCACAAGGTCCAGTCCTGTGTCTTGTCCTGTTTAGTATCTACTTCCCTGAGGTAAACTTTAACATGGAAGGCCTGTGACTACTGAAGTTTCCAGAGGACTGCAAACTAGGAACCATAATTGTAAACACTAAAGATGTGGACATCCCTACAAAAGGGCCTCACTGAGACAGATGGCTGTTGTCAAAGCCATGGGCTCTAGCTCAATGCCAAAAGCTGCTTTGTCATCCCCTTTGTTAAAAACTCTGTAACCAAGAACTAAAACATAGGCGGTAGTATACTTAACACTGAAAGTGTGACAAGAGACCTTGGGTCACAGGTGGACAGTGGACACAACTGTGAAAATCACATCCCCACAGTAGTCAGGAAACCCTACTATGTGGCACTCCTCATCACAAAATGTGTCTCATACAGAATAGAAGAGGACATTGTTCGCCACTACTCATCACTCACTAGAACTATAATAGAGTACAACGCCACTTTTGTTATGTACCTCACAAGACAACTACAACTGGAAAGCCTGCAGCAATACCTCACAAAGAGCATTAGCAGCCTGAAATACATTCCATACACAAACCATCTCAAAATGCTCCATCTGTACTTCCTTGCATATCGCCTACTCGGATGTGTTCACTGCCTAACATACAAAGCTATGTCAAATGCAGAGCTGTGGGACATGCTCCATGTAAAACACTCACAATCCCTCTGACCTTCGGACCCAAAACCACGAGTGAAGTACAAAAGGAAGGGGTGTACCCATTTACCTTATGGATACCCACACCTTCAGGTTAGTGGCACAGCATGAGGTCTTGGAGACCATGCAAGTGCAACTAACATTGGGCAAAGCTGCTCATCAGATTGTAGCCTGCTACAGATCACCTACCTTGTCTCAGGAACCTCACTCAGTATTCCTGAGAACAGTGGAAAATATAAAGGTCCTATCAAACACCATTATATTAGGTGATTACAACTACCCAAACATTGAGTGGGAGAATTACTTGTGTACAACGTCCTTTGCCCAATGTTTCCTAGAGTTTAAAAACTCTACCTGGAACAGCTGGTCACCATGTCCACTAGAGGTGACACCATACTGGACATGATCATCACCAACATGGGGTACCAGTGTTCCACAACAGAGATAAAACCCTCGCTAGTAATATCAGATCATAAAGTAATCACACTGGACATCCACATCCCATCCCCCCCACCCAGTCAATGAAACCACCATGAAGACATTTTCAAAAGCAAACTGCACACGTCCCAAGACCAAAGTGGAAAGTTCCAAAGCCCTCTTGCTATAGGATAATGGTATACAATCTGCTGAATCATTTACAAGTGCATCCTATGAGCATCTACAGGGATGCATGGATCGAGACATCACAAATAAAACCAAGATGCACTCCTCCAAAAATAAGAAAACAATCTGGTGGTCATTGCCCATAAATACGTTAGACAACAGAAGGAGGAAACTAACACCTGATAGAACCAACTTCACTAAAGGAAAGGCATCACTGGTCATTATTAGGAAGAAACAATGATCGTTCATAAAATAATTCAAGGAAGTTTCTAAAGACAAATTGCCAAGGAATGTAAGAATAACAACCACAAAGCCTGCGGTAGCTATACCAGCCATGTAGGTGTCAACTTCCAAATATGCTGTCAGCTATTGACAAATGGCAAGAAATACACTGAACCAACTTTCATTGCCCACATCCTGGGGGAGAAGTTCAGTGTAAACTTTCCTCCATCATCCCCAAAAGGGCCTGTGTCCATCACAGAAGGATGCAGAGACCCAGTCTTTATGGACATGCAGGTAAAGACAGCCCTCTCCAAAGCCAAGAACACAGCATCAATGGGACTGGATGGTGTCCCAGGCTGCATCTTACACTAGGCCCAAAAGGACCTACACCCTCACCTACATTCACTACCCAGACTCAATTGTACCACAAGCTATGTACCCAAAGAATGGCATACACTAACAGTCATCCAGCTCCACAAAGGGGTGCCACAACAGAACCTGGAAAACATTGCCCTATATGTCTACTCAGCCTGCTCTACAAAGCTATTGAGCAAATTGTCATGGAACCCATAAACAGTGACATTGGGGACCTCCAGACACTGGACTCTACACAACCTCGCCTTGTTAAAGGCAGATCCTGCCTCCTAAACATAGTTGACTTATTTCAAACAGTTACCAAGGACATAGATAGAGGTGAAAGTAGTCCACACAGCCCTCCTGGACCTCACTAAGGACTTTTTACACCATTCCCCACTCTGTCATCATGGACACGCTTACCAGCTTGAACATTAACAGCTATGTCACAGGATGGGTGGCCAAGTGGCTCACAGATCAAACACATATGTTCAGAGTTGCAGGTGCCATGTCCGACTCTAAGCCAGTCACAAATGGCATCCCACAGGTCTTGGTCCTGGGACCCCACCTGTTCAGTAGACACTGCTCAGAGGTACAGGCAAGCACGGGAGGAGTATGGCTGAACAGGTTTGCAGATGACTGCTAACTGTGGTCCATAATCGACTCTATGGCAGACACACACATCCTCCAGAAGGTGCTTACAGAGACAGATACCTGGTGTCAAAACAATGCCCCAAGCAGAATGCCAAAGAATGCATAGTCATCCCCTTTGGTTAAAACAAAGTGCAAACAAATTACCACATAGGTGGTACTCCAGTATGTACAGAGAAAGTCATGAAGGCCCTGGGACACAGTTAGATAGTAAACTCTCCTTTGATAATCACATGGCCAAAGTGTTTAGACATTCCTTCTATGTAGCCCACCCAGTGTCACCTAATGTAACCCACTTTGTCTAGTCTGATGATGTTACCATCCTACAAATATACCTGTGAAAAGCAGAAGTTACAGTAATGTGTATAGCACGTCGTGTAAATGCATACACCTGTAGTATCATAAACCAGTTAGGTAGGGGTTTGAATCCAGTAGTTGACAAGTGTCTGTTTGTGTGTGATCTGCTTGGAGAGGAGCAACCCTTTTGATGAGTAGTAAAACACCTTAAAAGTGGTATACTAGTCTTTGTCAGGTCTGATGATGTCACCATCCTACTAATATACCTGTGGAAATGAGAACTCACAGTAATGTGTATAGTGCGTCATGTTAGAATAAAACCAGTTAGGGGGTTTGAATTCTGCACTTTCGACAAGTAATGTGTAGAGCACGTCATGTAAATGTGTATTCTTGTAGTATTATAAACCAGTTAGGTAGGGGTTTGAATCCTGCACTTGACAAGTGTGTGTATCTGTTTGTTTGTGATCTCATTGGAGAGGAGCAACATTTTTGGAAAGTACTCAAACACCTTAAAAGGGGTATACTAATCTTTGTCAGGTCTGATGATGTCACCATCCTACAAATATACCTGTGGAAAAAAAAAAGCTCACAGTAATGTATATAGTGCATCGTGTAAATGCATACTCCTGTAGTATCATAAACCAGTGAGGTAAGAGTTTGAATCCTGCACTTGACAAGTGTGTGTGTGTGTGTGTGTGTGTGTGTGTGTGTGTGTGTGTGTGTGTGTGTGTGTGTGTGTGTGTGTGTGTGTGTGAGATCTCCTTGGAGAGGAGCAACCCTTTTGGAGAGTAGTAAAACACCTTAAAAGTGGTATACTAATCTTGGTCAACTCTGATGATGTCACCATCCTACAAATATACCTGTGGAAAGAGAACTCACAGTAATGAGTAGAGTGTGTCGTGTTAATGCATACTCCTCTAGTATCATGAAGTAGTTAGGTAGGGGTTTGAATCCTGCACTTGGTGAGTGTGTGTGGTCTGTGTGTGACACTGTTGGTCTATGTGTTGTGGGTTTTGCTTTTACTACTGTATGACATATCAGTATGACAACAATATGTGCATTGCACATGTGAGGTAGCTGTGTGGCAAATACATATATGCACATGTGATCTCAATTACTGCATGTGTGGGAACCCTGCTTTCTCCAAGAACACATCTGTCATCTTTTCCAGAGTGTGCTGCTGCTTTCCAGACCTTAGGTCACATCTGTATGCTTGTGACAAGGCCAGTCACTGCAGTGATACCTGGCCTAGGTCATCCGTGTCACACACACTCATTATGGTTTCTATTGAATTGTGTGAGTGGGGGTTTATGGCCGAGGTATATGTCAGACCTGTTCAAACACAGCAAAGTCTGTCAATGATGGCTATTCATCATAGGTGTACAACAACCTTTGTGGATATGCATGCAGACCCCTTATTGCTTATGTGATCCACTGAGGGATTTAAAAATACCTTTGCAAATGTGATCAAAGGAGAGATGACTTACCACTTGGTTGCATGTACACATTGGTACCTGTTCTTCATGTTGGTGGCTACTACCTATGTGGTACTGTGGGGATACTATGCTCCGTAAAGGTGGATGACTATGCTTTGGTTGGCTTATAGCTTTACAGCATCGGTTTGACAACAGGGATCTGTCTGTGTGATACCCTTGTGGAGGACATGTGTGTCATCTGGAGAATGCATTATAGGCCACAGTATGCATTACCAGATGTGGATGGACATATCCCTACTGTGATTGCTTGTACCTAAGAGAGCTATATGCCAAACAGAAGTGGTCTCAGTAATGGGTGCAGGTGAATACCATTTTTTACTGGCATAGTATAGTACCTGAAGGATCCATATGTTACCGTGTGTCCTACATCTGTGTGTCAGTTGTCAAGACATCATCTAACGATTGGTTATGGTCAGGCTGTTGAAGTTATGTATACTACCAGAATGCAAAACAACGACAGATAGTAACTGTATCACCCACAGCACAGGGTCAAACCACGTCATACACATATGTGTAGTCAAGTTCCGAAATGTGTGTAGTACAATGCATACTGGCCACCAATAGAAACTATGAAGTGTTACTGTGTAATACAGGGCATGTCATCCTTCCCATGTGTCCACTATGCACATACATGCAAACAGTGCACTTCTGCCATGTTCACAAATGTACACCTGCAAATCTGTGCCACACACATCCCACACATATTGTCCACTCTCTAACTCATGCTGCCAATACTACACACATCAGCCAAGTGGCACGTGGGTGGACAATACACTATTGGAACTAACCCTGGTGTAAACATTACTAAATTGACAATCATAGCTTAAATGCATCATGCCTGCTCAGCTACACCTTCAAGCATATCATTACACTCTACTGCTGACAACATAATAACATTGCTATACTGCTATAAAGTCACCCTGTGCATCAGCACCATGGTAGCCTGTTCCTGCATCGATGTTACAGATGACAGGAGGTGGCACAGGTTTCATCATATGCACAGAGTGTGTTGTTAGTTTGCCAGAGGCCTACAGTGAGCCATACAATCGACATGTATGTGTGTGTGTGTGTGTGTGTGTGTGTGTGTGTGTGTGTGTGTGTGTGTGTGTGTGTGTGTGTGCATGTGTGCGTGTGTGTGTGTGAGGATCAAGAGTACTGGTATGGGCCAATGTTGATGCAATGTGTGCGGGTATGTGTTAGCCTTAGGTGTCTTGTTTATGTGTGTGTGTGTGTGTGTGTGTGTGTGTGTGTGTGTGTGTGTGTGTGTGTGTGTGTGTGTGCTTGCATACACACAGTTCCACCATGTGACTGCCATATACGGTATTTGTGGGACAGCCACAGACTGTACCTGCCAGGCTTTACAGATCACTGTCTCTGGCTATGGATATGGTACCTGTGCACGGCAGGGGTGCTACTAACACTATCAGGTACTAAGCCAGACTGGGTACTATCCCCAGAGGTAGATGGATGTACACTGGACCCAGGTCCCTGCTGGGGCTGTCCAGAGCCACATGCACGTGGTCTTCTAGGACAGTCTATGGACAGCCCACCCCCAACATTGCTGGGGCTGGTACTGGCACTATGGGAGGGGCTGTGACTTGAGGGATGTCCACAGCGACTGCCAGCTGCTGATGTTGCTGGCATATGTCCACGTCGATGACTCAACTGTCTCGCACTGTCTGGACACATGGACATGACATTGCAGAGGACATCTAATGTCTCACCCCAACGTCTATCAGTGACCTCAGTGTAATTACAGATGGTACCTGCTAGGTCATGGATACTGTCAATTATGGTGGTATGTGCCCTCTGTGCCCTTAGTCCCTGTCTGGTGTACTGTTCCATATGTGCCTGTGCCTCCATGACAGCCTGGAACATGCGTGAGGTTGTAAGACCTGTGGCACGTTTGCCAGTGGCATGATGAGCAGCAGTGCTCTGACAAGAACCCCTGGACATCTGCCTATGTGGTACCCTATTAGACATCTGGGTATGGCTGCTGTGTCGGGATGCATGTGCCATAGATACCACACTGTCCTGGCCAATGCCAGCTGTACACTGTCCCTCAGCTAAGGGCATTGGTGATGCATGTATTGGCAGTATGACTGTGTGCATGGAAGGGGTGGACACTTGTGTACTGTCGATTGATGGCCCAATGACAGACCCCTGAAAACATGCCTGTGCCTCAACACACCTATCATCATTATCACTATTATGCTCAGTGACATCAGTTTCCCTGCTGCAGTGAACCAGCCCAAACTCAGCACCTGTGAGAAGAAGACAGGAAACACACTTTACGACCTGTATATGATGTCAGCACATAAGCACACATGCTCATATGCACACATGCACGTGCACACATGCACACGTGCACACATGCACACATGAACACATGAACACATAAACACATGAACACATGAACACATGCACACATGAACACATGCACACATGCACACATGAACACATACACACATGAACACATGTACACAAATACACTCCTCACTAAAACAGACACACACACACACACACAGACACACACACACACACACATGCACACACACCAGCAGCAATCCAGAACATACTCAATAGCGTGTGATGGTGGGGTACAGAATTACAAGCCAAACATTTATATGAAATGTGTCAGCATGCAGGACGTGTGTTGCTGAACAGCATGCAGTGTGAGTGTAGACAGCCCTTGCTAATAACAGTAAACATGGCTTTGGTGCATGTGTGTTTTTGTTCAGTGATTGGCCTCACCCTGGAATGCAATGTGTACATGGACACAACATTGCTGTGCAAGTATTAAAAGATCTGCAATGTCCTGAGCATCATCACTCACAGGTATACATAACATGGCTGGATGTGTATCTGTGTGTCACATAGATATCCATTTCTGATTAAAGCATCTGTGTCTTTAGCAGATAAGTGTTGACACAGGTTTAGCACATGCATGCTATGTATACACACAGGATGAGTGGTGTATGTATACCTGATGGAATACCATTGCTCAACATAGCCATTGCACAGTGGTTATGGTGAGTGTAGGACATATTGTGGACATGCCAGTGCCAGCCATGACATGGCATGCTACAACACAACTGCAACATTAAACATCACACATACACAATGTGTGTCATGTGACCTATACACTCAATAGCATTACAAGACATATGTGTGTTACTTTGTACAAATGGTGATTGCTATGCATATTGTGTTAGGTACATATGTTTGCACACACAACATTGAGGTGCATAGGAATTAATGATATGTTTAGTACTGTGGCCACTATAACTGGATGGGGTATAGTACTATGAGCCATCATCATGCAACATCATGTGGTCACTCAAGGCTACTAATGTGTGCCAGACTGGCACATAGCATGCTGTACCTGAACTGCAGTACCATGACTACATTCACCATTTCACAGCCAGTTGTTACATGGGTTTGTAAGGTGCCCAATAGGGGGCATTGCCTAACATGAATGTGTTATGTGTTGAAGAGTGTCGCACAGCCACATGAGAGGCCTCTACCCCTCAAGTATATTATGTGTGCTGTGTGAATGTCATTTGGGAAACTGGGGTGTGACCTTACAGTGGGTGTCTGAATATGCCATGTGTAGCATGTTGATGTGTACTGCGTATGACACAGTTGTGCACGTTGTGTGCATTTGTATCGACTCTGCCTATCCAATGTCCACTACAGTGTTGCCACAATTGTGTGGGATGCTCTGTGTATTGCATGTGTTTGAGGTAGCTACTCACATTACTGAGATGTGCATAGTCTCACAGCAAACATGCACAGCATGCATTATGCGCAGGTGTGTGATGTGTACATGGCCTACACCTCACCTATGCCATGTACATTTAATTATTAAATGTAGAACACACTCACCAGCATGGGTCTGCTGCCTTGCTGTCACACCAGAGGGACCTACAATGATATGAGAGAGTTTGTCAGTGGCAGCAACTGTGGCATTTCTACTGTGTGTTTGCAATCTTACAGTAGCACAACTGTTGACAGTCACAGGCCTGCAGATTATATTCCTAATTATTATTATTGCACAACACTAGGCACCACATCTTCTAACTACACAGTACACATCTCACATAAGCATGATCTACCAATAGAGGTAACAGTAGTGTACAGCTATCCATGTTACCTGCAAGCTCCATGTCAACTTGCTGGGTGGCTCCGGCCTCCATGATGATACATGTTAGTTGTTGTTGTTGGCCAGGAGCCACCTGGCTCAGGAGCAGCTCCTCCACTCTGGTGAGGGAGGGATGGATGACTACCCCACCACCTGTGGCAAGCTGTTGTCTACGGATATCAGACACACGCTACTGGACATGTCTAATTAAATCAATGCAGTACCTGCTCATATGTCCGGTTATGCATGCCTATGTCATTTACCCTACGGACAAGATCTTGCCACAGTGCAGTCCGCTCATGCTGGTCCTGGCTGGTTCTTGAGAACAGTAGGGCGTAGTGCTGAACCAAGATGGCTGTAATCAGTTCCTCCTCTGCTGGGCTATATGAGAGATTACGATGGTGGGCCATGACCCTGAAAGACAATGAAACAATATGTGTGAGCAAGTCATGTGGCACACTTAACATTCTAAAGTACAGATATCAATTAACCGCCATATATAGCAACCTATTGGCTGTCAGAGGATACACACTTTCAATAATACATATCAGTGCTCAACCCACAACTGCCTGACAGTGCCTGGCACACTCTATATATCAAACCATGTTTTGCACAGCAACAAAGATAAACCAGTATGTAAGACTATACAGCAGTACGTGGCACACTGTATGCGACACAATGCACCACCTAGCCACAGGGGGTATATATTAAGTTAATGCATAAAGTAACATGTAATCCATTGCAATGATTGTAAAGTCCAGTTACAATATTACCAGTATACCACACTAGTCATTGATGGCAAACCCCTGCCTAACATATGTGCACATTTGTTAATATAGGTGGCATACTGCTGTACTAGACTATACATATTGCTAGATATGCACCTATATCCTGTAACACACATATGACCGAGGCCATGGTACAGGCATACACACACACACATCAGACATACATACCAGACACAAAGGTATGGTACCCCACATGACCTTTACCTGTGTACCATACAGTACTGTGTGTCAGTAGTTACAAAACCTTATGCTTGAGGTATGTCATCTGTGAAGACTACGGGGAACACACAAAACAGTGGTTCCAAGAAATGTGGACATACACCATACTGTGCTGTTTAGGCATACAGCTTCAGGTAGTACTACAGTTCATACAGGGGTTGGATTCACCAGCAGTAACACTCAATAAGCATACATGTACTGTTGTAACCTACAATGGGACACCCCAGTCGACACCAACGGACTACGTCAGACCGTATGGCATACTGCTTTTTCTGCCTAGCAATATCATACATATCTTTTGCTGGGATCACAGCTAGAACACATAATACCATGACAGAAACAGTTTCCCACTTAGCTATCACACATATGCAGAACTCTGGCACATTCAACAACACATTCACCGTCACACTCAGTCAACCTCACATAGCAATTATTGCAACAAGTACATGTGGGTGTGTATCGGTTCATAGGTAGGTTATAGGCTACTGGCCCTAGGGCCTATAGATGTCTAGCCATACACTACCCTGGCCTTTGACACACAGGTAATTTCATTTCACATGGCCCTGTCAAGTAGAGCCACAGAGATGATTACCGGGGTGTATTTCCTATCTCCCATAGAATCATCAGTATTATTTATGATGACTGCTAATTAGGAGCTTTGTTTGCTATTGATAGGTGGTTTGTTCCAGAGTATGGGATGTCTTTGAGATAGGAATCTATCCCTTCAGCATGTGCTGTTTATTGAGATGACAAGGTTTAGGTCCCTAGACCGTGTAGCCCGGAGGGATTGTGATCTGTTTATGTGGAGCATGTCCAACAGCTCTGGGTTTGACAAAGCTTTGTATGTTAGGCAGAGGTTACCTCTGGGTAGGCAGTATGCAACACAGTCTAGCTGTGATTTCGTGAGACAATCTGCATAGGGCATCTGTTTGAGGTTGGTATTACTCTTTGTGAGGTATGTCTGTGTCCTTTCCAGTAGCTGTAGATGTCTTGTGAGGTACATACCATATGGGGCATTGTACTCTATAATGGGTTTTATGTGTGTGGAGTAGAGGGGAATACTGACCTATATTTCCCCTGGATGACACACCTTTTGTGATGATGTGTGCCACGTAGACAGATTACATGACTAGTGTGGCACTGTGATTATCAAAAGGGAGATTACTGTCCACCTATGTCCCATGGTCTCTTATCACACCTTCGGTGTTACAGTACCACCTATGTGGTAGTTAATGGGTACTGAGTTTTTGCAAGGAGGGATGCCAATGCAGTGTCACCATTGGGCTTGAGTCCATGTCTCTCTGTTTCTGTCTCTCTCTATCTCTCTCTCTCCCTCTCTCTCTCCTGAATGTCGCCACGTCCAGTACACAGTTGTCAGTGTACAATTGTACTCACCCCTACAAATGCTAACACAAGATACATGGGAGTATGTAGTTTCTTTTCTACTTATACAATTAGCTACCATACATACGTAGGTATTGAGATATTTTCATTTGGCACATGAACTGTTTGTGAACTGCTATACTGTGGATATTAATGTAGTCACTTCTGCACAGTTTGTATTTTTTTGTTGACATTAGCACAGGATGCTCATGAAAACTGAACAATTCCAGTACTGAGTATGCCTATCTGCATCCTTGCTGGGCCTTGAACACACAGATATTTTGTACATTTGGGTGTGGATTGTCCTGCTATGATACTGTGTGGGGGTTGTAAAGTGCTGTTGTAACATTATTTACTGCTAAAATGGCTGGATCTGTTATCACAGTCATGTAATGCAATTCCACAACAACTGCTGGTAAAGTTCCACAGAACAAGTTTTGTGCTATGGCATTCCTATCTTTCCTTTACATTCACTCATTCTGATGCATGATATATATATTTCAGCAACAACCTGCTGTATATCAACTGTGGCTTAGTGGTACTTCATGCAGTCTATTGTGTCCAAGGTCCGGGGTTCGAGACTGACAGTGGTGTTTGATTTTGCTGCTGAGCAGAACAATGACCCTCACATGCAGGGTAACTAAGGCACTTTTAAGCAGTTGTAAGCTGGTTTGCGTGGCTTTGCATGAAGCTTAGCAATACTTAGCTAAGCACACACAAGGGCACACTCGTGCAAACCTGCTAACTACTGCTTAAAAGTGCTTACTCCCGCTAACCCCCATGCTCATTTCTTTGAAAGAAAAGAAAATGGGGAGATAGGAAAGTGGCGAAAAAGGGGCACAGAGAGGGAAAGACAGTAGGGAAAACAGCTCGGGATGTGCAGGACGGGTGTAGGGAAGGTCCATAGCGGCCCATTTCTTTAACAGCAACAGCTGTGCATATACTAGTAATTTGGAGGGAAATTTGAAACCTTCCACCCCTGAGAGAGGGGTGAGGACAACGAAGTATGTTGTACTGCCAATTAAATTTCAGTTTATGTGTCCAGCGGACATGTGTGCAAAATGGGCAGCTATGTATGGGCGTAATTTTTTTGTGGGAGAAGATTGCCCATTCTTATTTTTCAGGTGAGAGTGGAATGTGTGGTAGGGGTAGTAGGTATATTTTGGGAGGTAGGTTGGGAAGGTAAACAGACAAGACAAACAAGACGCATACAGGGGCAGAATATGACACATGGGGTGGGTGAACACCATTGACGGGAAAGGATGTTTGGAAATCGCAAGCCCATGAGCCCACAGATGGCAACAGTGGAACTGAGATCCCCACCCATGGGCAGTCACCACTGCACCTTCAAAGCCCAGAGGGTGGCTGTGCTGGGGGCTGTGTAGGAGGGGCAGGCTCACCAGTGAGTCGTGCCACTCTTACCTCGAGCTGGCATAGAGGATCAGCGACTGAATGCTCGATCTCCCTATGCACCACAGCCCGGACCGTTTGGAGGGTGATAGGTGGCCCTCCTCTGACCACGCTTGCATGGGAGGATGAGCCCCATCCCCTGCAGAGCTTCCACCTGAAGGTGGCACAGGACCAACAGAGGAGGAGGTCCCGGGCTGGGCACCGGACCTACTGGTGCCAGGTGCCATCGCCAGCTGAGGTGGGACAGGTGGGTCCGCTGGGACTGGCCTTTCCATACGTTCTATGTTTAGGAGGATTTAATGACAATATGGGTTCGTAATAGCCAACAGCATTCCAATTTAGTTGTAACAGCATACAGTAGTATTCCCATTAACCCAACACACCAGAGTTCCACCAGTTGAACAGCAAGAGTAACACATGCATATATAGAACAATAGTGTACATTCCAACAGCATGCAGAATTGATTGGTGGCAAAAGGCCACCAAGATTGTGGTATGTGAACAGGGCACATGCATCAAAGTAAATGTAGATATTTATAAACCAATAGGACATGTGTCCCAACAAATGTTATGAGATTAGACATACCCATTGAGGTGTGGAATTGCATTGTTTATGCACATACAGTAGGGTGTAAAAAGATACCTCCATTAACAACTTATATATACTTATAGTTTACACTACATTCCTATTGACTGCAGTTATATATCCCCTACAGTGAAATGTGGGGTAGGGGAAGTAGGTATATTTTGGGAGGTAGGTTGGGGAGGTAAACAGACAAGAGAAACAAGATGCATACAGGGGCGGAATATGACACATGGGGTGGGTGAACACCATTGACGGGGAAGGATGTTAGGAAATCGCAAGCCCGTGAGCCCACAGATGGCAACAGTGGGCAACATCCTTTTAATTGTGAAATGGGTTTTGCTAGTTCTTGATATACCTGACCTGTATCTGACATACAAACTGTCCAGGATGCAGATGTTACTGCTACATGTTTATATATTTCATTTATATTTATATATCTACATATCTGGATGTGTTCAGGTGACATTATATGTTAACAGCCCCCTACATTTCTAGCAGCACACTGACATTTCTGAGGAACACAATAATAAGCTACTCATGTGCCAGATTAACCTGTACATGCCAGCCATGGACCGACAGTTTAGGACTGTATATATGCTTAACAGCTACTGGCACTCCCTTCATCCACTTTATATGGGCCTACCCGTGTGTGGGTTGACTGCACTTAATACAACAGTACTATTTCTATAATGCAAGGGTACAACAACATATTGAAGAAAGTGACACGGACACACTCCAGGAATTATACCTTTATTAATTACATTACACATTTTCTAGTGGCTCTCTCAGTTATTTGATATATCAGTGCATGCAGAGGACTTTTATTCAAGACATATTATACCTTTATTAATGGGTTACAACACCTTTTCACACTGTCTCACTTACTTTATATAACAGTACATGCAGAGAAGTTATTCAAGACTTATTATACCTTTATTAATGGGTTACAACTCTCTTTTTCAGGCTCTCTCACTTCTTTTATATGACAACACATGCAGAATAATTACTAACCTGCCTGTTGGAGCAGCCTTAGTAGCCTATCTGCATAGGCTTGCTGATTCGCAGCACAGACACCTATAGCTGTAAAGTAAATGAGGGAATATTGAGACATACCTATCCATAATATAGACTACAATAGCAATTCTTACATACTTCATTCCATGGCTACATACTCAGTAGTGGGGCATTTTCCATTTCACGGGCCTCCTGTATCCACTAGTTCAGTCGGTCCTCCTTGTGTCTCTTCAGGTCTGAGTAGTGGTGTCTCACCTGCTCACCAGTCCAAGGGACACCTTTGGCACTGGTGAGATTATGTGCTAGACAGTTCAAGGCTTCCGCTTTGTACTCAGTGCCTTGAAACTGGCCCTGCAGGAGTCTTGCATCATGATGATGGACGAGGAGCCAAACCATTACTTTTGACTCCTCAATGCCCACCGTTGCACTCGAAAATAACAGCCCTCTCCAGCACCAGCCATACAGTCTGCAGATGGGAGCTACAACCAGTTATGGCAATTATTCCCGCCTATGGAGCTTAAATATGCCTCATTTCCAGCACTTATTTCTGATTGGCCAGTTTTGAAAAATCTCTGCTAAAAGCAAACCTGCTTAGCAATGGGTAAACTTCCAATGATATATATGAGTGTGTTGGAAATGCATCCATATGTAAAGCTGTCATGGCTTAGTGGTTTAGTACTGTAATTATGATGCACAGTATCTCGGGTACGAGGCCTGTCATTACTTTTTATTTTACTACTGGTCAGACCGGCTAGGATGTGTGGCTATGTTTAGCCGACTTTGCTCAACTTTGCCCAACTTTGCTCGACGTTGCTCTATGTTGCCTGACGTTGCCCGATGTTGCCCGACGTTGCACTAGTTAGTGCGGTGCGCAGCTCTGCGCAAACATGTTTTGTTTCCACTAGTTGGCACGATGCACAGCTCTGCGCAAAGCCATTGCGCTAGTTAAAGCAGTGCTAAGCTATGAGCAATTATACTTAACTGTGCTTAATACTAGTAAACTTTGCTTAGCAGTGCATCACATTGCTTAAGATACGTTACTTATGCATTTATCAGTATGCATGACCATTCCACCTTCTTATATATATATATATATATATATATATATATATATATATATATATATATATATATATATATATATATATATATATATAAAATATCGTTCACTACCACATAGGCCATTTCAATGCATTTTACTAAAATTTAAAAGGTAAATGTCAGGAATTATTTTTATGCACAGATTTCTTATAGAAAATGGGAAGGGGAAGTGGTGGGACTTGAACCAGGAATGCCACCTCTTTGTGTGAAGGCTCTACAACTACGCTATTGCTATTTGGCTTAATTTGTATGTAAGTAGTTTATTATCCTCTTCGATGTCTACACTGCTAACTGTAGCTAAGCAATGGGCAAACCTGCGCATACACGCGCAAATACAGACAGCTATATCGGGAATGATAAAAAAAAAAGGAAAGCTTTACATTTTAAACCTGTACAGGGATTTAGAATGTAGGGGAGTGTAGTGTTGGGTATGTAGACATTTGAGCGGAGTCGCTCATTTCAGTTGACATTTGCAGTTTAGGCACTTGCAGGGGCGTGGATATTTGGACTGCTCAGCAGTCTGACACGCCCCCTGCACTAGTGCACGCTCCGTGTTAGCCTTAGAGTTGAGTCAGTGCGCCCTCATGAATATGCATGACGAGCTGATGTCATACTCTTAGATTGCAGTTTCCGAGTAAGACTTAGTCTTACATGGAGGATTAGTGAATCCCGGCCAAGGTGTTAATAACTAGTGCAGCTCTGTAGTGGAAGATGGTGGGGCAAGTAGTAGACCTCCACATCTTCAGATCCCATAGTACAGTCCTGAGGCAGAAGCAAAGCAGCATAGATATATTTTCAGTACAAATTACAGCAAGTATATTTAAACAAGGTTTTAATAATTAGTGCAGTGCTGTAGTGGAATATGGTGGGGCAGGTAGTAGTCCTCCGCAACTTCAGATCAAGAGTGCAGTCCCAAGGGAGAGGCAAAGCAGCAGAGTTATATTTTCAGTAAAAATGCAGCAGGTAGATTTAAACAGGGTTTTAATAACTATTGCAGCTCTGTAGTGGAAGATGTTGGGGCAGCTAGTAGACCGCCGCAGCTTCAGATCACAGAGTATAGTCCCGAGAGAGAGGAAAAGCAGCAGAGTTATATTTTCAGGAAAAAATGCAGCAGGGATATTTAAACAATGTTTTAATAACTAGTTCAGCTGTGTAGTGGAAGATGGTGGGGCTCGTAGTAGACCGCTGCAGCTTCAAATCGCACACTACAGTCCCAATGTAGAGGCAAACCATTCGAGTTATATTTTCCATAAAAATGCAGCAGCTGTATTTAAACAAGGTTTTAATAACTGGTGCCACTTTGTAGTTGAAGATGGTGGGTCATGTAGCAAACCACCTCAGTTTCAGATTGTAGAGTACAGTCCCGATGAAGGAGCAAAGCAGCAGAGTTATATTGTCAATAAAAAAATGCAGTAGGTATGTTTAAACAAGGTTTTAATAACTAGTGCAGCTTTGTAGTGGAGGATGGTGTGGTTGGTAATAGATTGCAGAGTACAGTCCTGAGGCAGATGCAAAAAAGCAGCATTATATTTTCAGTAAGAAATACAGCAGGTATAGTTCAGTAAGATTTTAGTAACTAATGCAATTCTCTAGTGGAAGATGGTTGGGCAGGTAGTAGACAGCTGCAACTTCAGATCGCAGAGTACAGTCCCAAGGGAAAGGCAAAGCAGCAGGTTTGTATTTTCAGTAAAGAAATGCAGCAAGAATGCTGAAACAATGCTTTAATAACTGGTGCAGCTCTGTACTGGATGATGGTGGGTCAGGTAGTAGACCACCTTAGCTTCAGATCACAGTGTACGGTCCCGAGGGAGGAGCAAAGCAGCAGAGTTATATTGTCAGTAAAAAATGCAGCAGGTATGTTTAAACAAGGTTTTAATAACTAGTGCTGCTTCATAATGGAAGATGGTGGAGCTGGTAGTTGATTTCAGAGTGAAGTTCTGAGGGAGATGCAAAGTAGCAGAGTTACATTTTCAGTAAAAAATGTAGTAGGTATATTTAAACAAGGTTTTAATAACTAGTGCATCTCTGTAGTGGAAAAAGATGGCGCAGGCAGTACAGTACTGTAGCTTCAGATCTCAGAGTTCAGTCCCATGGGAAAAGCAAAGCAGCAGAGTTATATTTTCAGAAAAGAATGCAGCAGTTATATTTAAACAAGGTTTTAATAATTAGTGCAGTGCTGTAGTGGAAGATGGTGGGGCAAGTAGTAGTTCACCACAGCTTCAGATCACAGAGTACAGTCTTCAGGGTGAGGCAAACAGCAGAGTTATACTTTCAGTAGAAAATGCTGCATGTATATTTTAAATGTTTTAATAACTAGTGCAGCTCTGCAGTGGAAGATGGTGGAGCAGGTAGTAGACTACCGCAGCTTCAGATCGCAGAGTACAGTCCTGTGGGAGAAGCAAAGCAGCAGAGTTATATTTTAAGTAAAAATGCAGCAGGTAGATTTAAACAGGGTTTTAATAACTAGTGCAGCTATGTAGTGGAAGATGATGGAGCATGTAGTAGACCACCGCAACTTCAGATCACAGAGTACAGTCCCGAGGGAGAGGCAAAACAGCAGAGTTTTGTTTTCAGTAAAAACTGCAGGATGTATATTTATACGTTTTAATAAGTAGTGCAGCTCTGTAGTGGAAGATGGTGGGTCAGGTAGTAGACCACCTCAGCTTCAGATCGCAGAGTGCAGTCCCGAGGGAAAGCAAAGCAGCAGAGTTATATTGTCAGTAAAAAATGCAGCAGGTGTGTTTAAACAAGCTTGTAAAAACCAGTGCAGCTCTTTAGTGGAAGATGGTGGGGCAGGTAGTAGACCGCTGCAGCTTCAGATCACAGAATACAGTCCTGAGGGAGCAACAAAGAGCAGAGTTATATTTTCCATTAAAAATGCAGCAGGTATATTTAAACAATCCCCAGGATTCAGGAAGCACAGCGCAAGGCCGACGTTAGGCTTGCGTCGACCGTGCGGTGTGAAGATGGCGCAGTAGCGTCAAATGCATATTAATGAAGGTGTGCTGCCGCCACAGCCATGTGCATAGGAAAGAAGCGCGAGTGTATAGGGCATGTCGAAGTGCCGCACGGAGGTGTGGAAATGTCAGCTGTTGAGGTGCAACCTAAAATGCTTGCATATAACAATTTGCAAGCAATAGTAATCACATCTGTCAGTGACCGTGGATACTGAAACGTATGCAAAGCATGCAAGACAGTTCCTGCGAACACAAAATGAAGAAGCAAACACAAATGCATGGTAGGGAATAATGGGTCCCTATCCCGCGAACAAATGACATTGAAAACCGTGTGCCTGTAGTCCAACACAGTGTAGATAGTTATACCAAGTGGAAGTGAAACACATCATATGTTAGCGCGCCGCCAATAGGTACGTCCAGCCCAATGGTCAGGGTCACCAGCTGACCCATATTGTGAGGGAGGGTACACAGCTGGGCAGATGTGTCCATAACAAAAAACACGAGAAATGTAAATATTCAGTGACCATATGACCAAATTATATCCCACAACGCATGTAATAGTTGCATACAATAGGTATGTCCATATTTCACATACCAAATATGACAGGAAATAGAATAAGCATGTAAATGAAACAGAAGGAGCATATAAACTGCTACAACAATAAGGCAACATGTAGGCTGAAAGGAACAGCATTATCCGTAGCGTTGACTGTGGGTACGTGTTGTCCAGTACATTCAGATATGTGTCCGGAATAGATCCCATTCTGGACATAGGAAATGGTGGCATCCTACCAATGATTAGAACAGTCGGCCAAAATCCGCATATCTGCGTCCAAGCCGAACTTGTCAGGATGTGTCAGAGTTGAACGGGTATTACCCGGGTATACCAACCATGTCATGAAAGTTAAGTATGGATGTGTACCTATGTGCATGAGGTATAGCATGTGGAAAGTCAAACATGGCAGGGTAGTCCACACAACTATACAGGTACCTGACATATGTAGGTTATGCAATGTGTTACCTTGACTGTGTCATGGGCCATCAACCAAAGCAGTGAAGGATGGAGTGTCAGGAATATGTGTGTGGGGGGATGGGTAATGGTATAATCCTCAAAGGTGACACTGTGTCATATGCAGAATAGGTGAACCAGAGGTGTATGAGGGAGCAGTGGGTGAAGCAGAAAGAAACACAAAAACATGTATATACATCTGCAATACAACCAGACAGGCCATAGTGTAGAACACAATCCCACAAACATATGAATATTAAAATGTGCGATACAAATGTACAGACATGTCACAGGCACATACCCACAAATTGGTTCTGATGAAACTGGCCATATCAAATGCAACACACCTGGATGCATAATGGACTACCCAGCATCCCCTCCACAGCACACAACCCGCCCCCATACCTGAACGTCCACCAAATCCAGCCATACGTGGCCTACTAGTTTGGTGCAGCCACATCTACACATAGTGACCACTACGCATATGTAGTAGGTAGTGTCACCCTAGGTAGTTTCAGGATTGCAAACTATGTATCCCTTGCATGTAAAACCCCCAGCACATTTTCGTAACGCCAGAAGAATGTTCGGTATTGGTCTTGTTATTGGTCTTGTTAAATTTTTGGGATATCCCTCATGGGATAAGTAACTTGTGTAAACATTAGAATGGGTATGAAGACATGATGTCCAGTCCTGTAGACATCTGGACACAAGTTGGAATGTGCAGTAGTGGTGCACGAGACTGTCCAGCCCTAGATGGTCATGCAGAACCTACTACCAAGGATCAAACACCTGCCCGTGATGCACATGTCCCGACACGAATAAGAGAGAGAATATATTGCACACATTCGCATAGTGGCACATGGTATAAGGGTGATGCAGGCACTGACGTAAACAGGATACCCCCTGATCCACTGTGTGAGAGACAATTAATGTGTGTGTAGGTGTAACTTGACCAACAATGATACAATGCCATATGTCCTGTGATTGTAGGAAATAACTATGTACCATACTGCATGTAACAGTTGCCTAAAGCGGTTACATCAGGATAGAATAAACGTAATTGATACAAGAAACAGGCAAACAACAAAAGTGATAAAGGTATAGGCTCACAGCTAGGAAACAAATGAATGTTCTAAACCTGCGCTGACCATGGCTATGTGTTGGCCCAAACAATCTGGTGTCCCCAGTAGGGTTACCATCTGTCCCACTTTGCGAGGGACAGTCCCTCTTTGGACAGTTGTGTCCTGACAAAAAATATTAAAAATGGCAAATGTCCTGAGATTGTAGGACATCATTATGTCCCATATGTTATGTAATAGTTGCATAAAGTAATTATTTCTGTATCTAAAATAGCTAAATGTTACAAGAAACAGAATAAGCAACTAAACCGCTACAACAATAGGCTTTTATGTAGGCAAATAAGTAAAGTTCTATCCTTTGTACTGACCGTGGGTATGTGTCGGCCTGTAAAATATGATGTGTGTTCCGAAAATGCCCCATCTTGGCCATTTGAAAAGGTGGCAACCCTAGTTCCCAGAATACATCCCAACCTGTACATATGACAATGTCAATGCTACCAATGGTCAGAGCATTCGCACAATAACTGGCCAGCCTCTTAACCACTCACAAAGCCAGTGACTTTTGGAGGAAAGGTGTTGAATGAGAATAACTACTTACAACAATGAAGAGTAATAGACGCATTTAACTGCAGAAAATTAGTAGTATTACGAATCTGTCAACACGTTTCAAGTTAATAGTACTAATATGGTAGAAGTGTCCATGATTGTCCCTGAGTTGTCATAGCCTTGTCCTTGTCACTGTAGAAATGAGTCCCCAAGTATCACAGAGGTCCGTACACATAAGTACACCAACCAACTGTCACATCTGTTGACAGGACTATTGCATACCTGTAGTGAATTTATAACTGATGTCCAGAATAATATTCATTGTATCTATAAATGAATGAAATAGTCAAATGGGAAGGGAAACATGTGGAAACCACTCCCCCAACCTGCATTATGTAGTGGAACCACTCCCTGGCCTATATTATGTAGCACCGACCTAATAATGTGGTCAGAGGTGCCAAAACACCTGTGTCTGTAAACACAGGTAGAATGTTAAAATCTGGACTAGCTCTGTCCATGTGCTACATCTGATATTTGAACAGCACCAGGGCAGTTCTAGTCACCAGTCGGCCGAGCCTAAACCTGGACCAGCACATGAACACCCTGACAATTAAACACGCGTATGTGTGAAGACTATAAGTGTAGGAGTTCTGAATATCCTTGGATTGAGTATACATGCAACATGGGTCCAGAGCAGTAGGAAACAGGGAATGTCCTAAGTGTAGTACTGCGGTTTTCCCAGCAGGAGAATGGATGCCTGCTGTGTAAGGGAAGCAGTGAGGCATATGTCAGAGTAGCTATGAACCATGGGTATACATATAAATGAGCCCCAACAACAATAGTGTAGTGGTTACAGCATCCACCTAACGTAAAGGCATTCCCAGTTCAAGTATGACTATAGCACATATTAATTGTGAAATGAAAGCCTCTGTACTGTAAAGCCAACATTTATACATGTAAAGGTGACCACGCTCGCATGGGTCCGTTAACCGGATTCCATCAAAGTGGTACTTTTATAAGGAATAAGGCACATGTAATCCCAAAGAAGTGCCTGTAAACATATGTAACTCCAAATAAGTAGATGCAAGTGCCTGTGGTGTGCAGCTATTAGCATAGCAAATGTATGTTGTCTTGTACAGCTGTAACTTTTATATATATAGATAGATAGATGTGTGTATAGATAAATATCCACAGACATAACAGAAATATGCAATTATATATCTACATGTATATCTATATATCTATATATACATATATACATACATATATATATATATATATATATATATATATATATATATACATATGCATATATATATATATATATATATATATATATATATATATACATACATATACATATATATATATATATATATATGTATGTATATATATATATATATATATATATCTATATAGATATGTAAGGAATGCCGAAAGACGAAAGCAAACATAAGGGTTGTGAAGGGAATCCAGAGCAAGTAAGGAATTATAAAGTGCTCGCAGTGTATGTCACATAAAGCTGCACAAGTGTGAGTAGAGCACCGCTCTTCACACCAGAGGCAGGGTTATACCAGTGGCCATAACATCATTGAAGTGTTACGTGAACATTGTAAACAGACGGAATGTAGTACATGTTGCGACCACCTACACTTGTAATCCGCAAATCGTTCGTAATCCATAACACCAGGAAATATGTGCAAATATGAATGGATGGTGAGCCTGTGAATACACAGTGGTACAAAATGTGTGTAGGGCCCAATGCTCATGAGAGGGCAGTGTAAAGGTGTGTCATGGCTGCGATATCAGGTGTATAATGGCTATTATGCGTGGAAACTCAACACGGGTGTGCAGGAGAAACTATGGATATGCGATTATGGACACGGGAGTGCTAGGGTATGTTGCACCGGGTGCAATGGAGCAGCCCGTGGAGGTCAGCTAGTACGTAGGTGCGATTCCCAGATAGAGTGTCGTTTGTGTGGAGACATGCGTGAATGGGCGTATTGCTGTCGGATGTTGTGCGTCAGGGCTGGCAGCCCGGCACGTAAAACCTATACGCCACCCATGAGCGGAACGGAGTTCTGCTGTGACAACCCCAAACCGGGAAAAGCAGAAAGACACAACTACATAAAGACATCAATATGTTGATGTACAGTCACAGTAACACAAACACTCATCCTATCAACAGTAATAATATGAATGTGCACAGAAACAAACACAGTAGCAGGAATAATAGGCTGCGAATATGAGTAATAGGTTGAATGACACTGTATCACATCCCAGTTAGCAGCGGCACCCCAGACATGAAAAACGTGCAACATCTGTCCGCTGTATAACGTGCAAGATACTGATCACAAGTTCACGGGAGTGAAATGTCGGTGTCATAATGACTAATGCAATAGTATGCTACTGAAGCAGAGATAAAACCCAATACGCATGTGTAAGTGTCCATGTCTGGGAAATTTGTAGGTTAACTGACACACAGATGTATATATAGATAAAAACGTATATATACATATATCTATATTAATTTATATACACATATATATTCATACAGATATATATATATATATATATATATATATATATATATATATATATATACACACACACACACACACACACACACACACACACACACACACACACACACACACACACACACACACACACAAGGATATACTACGGATATATATAGATAGATATATATACACAAACAACAGGCATTAATATATACACATACACACAAAACAAAATATATATGTCAGTGTAGATATACACATGTACATAAATAGGTTACTTCACAGCAATTAGGGGTAACATATTTACAGCCCAGGCATATGTGACTGGGAGGTCCAATAAATAAACCTTGTACTCCCCACATTGCCCAGCTAGGCCGGACAGACATACAGACAGGCAATACAGATCAATACACTGCCGCTGTCCAAAACACCAGTAGGAAAATACCAGTGGGAGAGATCTGCAAGGTCTACACTTTAAACATGGCTAACGGTGTCCCTTGCGGGACCCCAAAAATTCAGGGTATGTGTGAATCTGTGGGCACTAATACGAACAGGATGTAGGTATACATGGAACAGTAGGTTGTGCAAGTGTGATAATACATGTGTTGACAAAACGTACGACATGTGTCCCGAGACAGGGAGAGTGGGCAATGTGTAGGGGTGTGCTCATACCCCAGCTGCGCTCGCAGTAAGTATTTGTCATAACTGCTGTAGAGGGGTGCCAGGTAGGTGGATCATGGGTATGCAATAATGGGTTTAAGTGTGCAGGTGCTGGTTAGCAGAGATGTAGTAGGCCCACCCAGTGGAAGTCATTAATATTCCTATGTGGGCATAGCATACGCCTACACCTCCCAAACCTGAAGAGCATGTCTACTGGATAGTCTATGAACCATTGGGGGAATACGCAGAGACCAAATCAGTGCCGTGTACCCGATTAGCATGGACGTCCATAGTTATGTATCAGAATGTAACAAAGTCCAACTAAACACTTCCAGAACTAGGGATATTAGGTGAACAGGTGGCGGAATACAGGTAATGACAGATGACAACATGTATGAGTCATAAACAGCATGTACCTTGACAAATGTGAATGAATACATATGATCTGTGACTGTAAATGTGTGGTTAATAGAACCAATCATCTAAATGTGTCCCACATTGTTCCTGATACAGTGTTCATTCACACCCATTGGTATGTGAGTTCTGCTACTGATGGAAAGTGCATAATTTGCTGACCACCTTAGGTAGATCATGGCATAATAGAAGAGGTTCAACACCCGTACACCTGCGAGGGACACACCCGTCTGGGCAGGTGTGTCCTGCAAAATGACAGTTATGACACATGGCCTGTGAGTTCGGGAATGGAGGCTATATAGTTTGTGTAGTGGTGTCAGAAATTTCTTTGTTGTATCAGAAACAGCTACATGTAATAGGAAACAGTATTATCAATTATAATGCTACATGAATAACCTTAATGTATGCAAACTGTGGAAGTCATCTGTTTACTACTGGCTGTGGGTATGTGTTGCCTTGACACATGTGATAGCTCTACATATAGTGTCTATAGGGCCGCCACCATTCTGAATGGCCAAAGTGTAACCTGCTCTGTAGAAATGTCAGACATACCAGGGCAGAACATACCTACAGCCATGCATAGTACAGAAATATACATATCGGCACAAATCAAATCATAGTCTAGCAGCAGTAAAGTTGCTTATGCTACTACATATAACATATCGACGTGTCAGGTATACAAGACCTGTAACAAGCAACCAGTACAGACACGTACAACATCAGAATGTCCCCTAATCAGGACAGTTGCAATGGCTAGAGTATTGTCCATACCTCTCAACTGTCCCTGAATTTCAGGTACGTCCCTGAGTTTGACTGAAAGTTTAACTCTGTCCCTCTTAATCCCTCCTAAAATTAGTGACTGTTGAAGGAAAGGTGGTGAATTACACTTAATGACTAATGACAATAAGTAAGAGTTATAAACTACTTTTAGTTCAGAAAAAGTGTATTAAGTCATATGCTCTGATTCTGTCAATGTTTCAAGTTAATAGCACTACTTTTGTAAAAGTGTCCCTGATTTTATCTTGACCTGTCCCTGATTCTGTAGAAATGTGTCCCCGATTGGTGGAGAGGTCTGGTATTGTCACATGAGATATGCCTAATGAGGGACTGTCCCATGCAAAGTGGGAAAGGTGTCACTCCTACAGTCTCCCGTCCTGCAATCTGAAAGGTGGAAAATGTACAGTAGGTATGCGGTAGCATGACTCGGTGGACAGCTGCGTTAACAAAATCATAGTCACATGTCAGCATTGCAGAGTGTCGGTTTCCATGTATCAGGCAGATGGGAGCAGATCATATGAGGAACACGTATATAAAATGATTACGTCACTGGACAGGCCGCCGAGTCCGTACAGTCGAATGCCTGCCGTCGCAAAATGGTGACATATACCCGATACTGTAGTCATGTAGTCTGATGTAATATGCATCACAAGGGATCGCACACACCCAGTGTGAGTGACAAATGTAAGCGGAAATGTCGGTGAGCGAGCAGCTGTAAGCATGTTTGTCTACCAGTATGCCAGTAGTGCACTGTCAAAGAAATGTGGAGTCTAAATGGGTATAAGGTGCTGTGGCCAGAGGTCAGCAGTGCTTAATACTGTGGAAACCCATGCACAACTGCTCCCACCTTCTGGAATGTGCCTTACCCAGTCCGTATCCAAAGGCGTCAGTCTGTCCACAAACAAAGAACCGCCCTATTCACGTTTTGGTAGCAGTACCCTAAGCACATAGCTCATATTTATTAACAATAGACCATGGCATATGTACAGACAATAGACCACACACACACACCATACAGCGCAGTCATCCAACAGTATAGCAATGTACTGGCAGATATGTCCGGACCACTGGTGTATGCATGCCTGGCCGTCCTGTGTTTCAGTGTGTGAGCATGCCCAGTATGACTGTTGCACATGCTGTCGACCGACATTACCGTCATACCGTCATGTGTGTGAGCATGCCAAGTATGGTCAACTGTATCGTGCATGTGTCACATGTCCAGATAGTTAGTACTGTGTTGCTGACCCCTCCGTTCTACACAGACAGGTGTCATGCTGTGTCTGCTGGGTAGCTAATGGTCATGTGGCATTGACAGTTGCTACATGTCTGCATAGCATGGGGGGACATCCAACCACAACTACAGTCCTACACAGCACCGTGGGTGGTGCACATGACTCTCACATGTGTATTTTTGATGGGGGGCACAGCCAACAGTTGTACACATCTGTCACTACTGTACTGGTATGCCGGGTACTCCATGTCAGTGTGTTGACCTACCTAAATTGCTGGGTGTAGGGATACCAGGGTACGTCAGTTCCCAGCTTTAATTATCAGCACAGTGGTGTTGGACGTCCTAGCTTACACAACCTACATCAAACTGCCTGGCCTGCTGTCGTCTGTGTGTGTCTTAGGGGGTTGGGGTCATTCATTGGGCATATCCATAGGCCATCGTATATCATTTGTCTGTATTGGTCCACATCTGTCCAGCTGCATGGAACGTGTGTGGGCGGTACTGACACACATGAGGGTCAGCCCATAATATGCAGTGGGTTAGGACACCCTGTGTACTACAGGCTACCATTGTGACCCCCGTATGTGCTACAGAGGTCATGGTGCCACTATGGATGTGTACTGTCTGCTGCCCTAACATTTGGCTACCACAGTCACTTGTATGCTCACATACATACCATAGCAATGGGTAAATACACATTCTAATACAAGTGCCAATTGTTAGGTCAATAGACATACCCTGGGTGTGTTCTGGACTTGAGGACGGTGCTGGTGGGCTGCCTATGTCGGATGCGCACAGTGCACCTCCTATACATGGCCGAGTACAGGTAGTGTCATGTCTGGCATCCATTGTACTGTGTATAGGTCAGAGAGGGGAAATCCGTGGGTACCTACTGTGTCAGTGCATATGCCTTGTGTTGCCTCTTAGCCAAGGGCAGGTCATACTGTGCACGGCTTTCGCCTACTGTGCCCTGTTCAGGTAGTTCCTTCACTAAGTCACACTGTGCCTGTACAGGCCTTGGCAGTGGTGTTGGACTGTGTGACCCTGCCCTATGCTGTTCCTGCTGCAACTGCTACTGCAGGATAAGATTGTGTAGCATAGCAAATACCATAACAACTTGTATGCATGTAGCTAGTGAATACTGCAGAGCTCCACCGGATGTGTCCGGATACCAGAACCATGAACTGAGCACCCCAAACACATGCACAAGTATATGTCTTGCCTGTGCATCCGCCAAATTATGGTGTGAGTGTTCAGGTGTGTGTGCATTGCTGATGGGTGTCATCAGCCACGACACCAGTGTTTACCCAGCATCCCCCACTAGGAGACTGTAGGGGATGTCCATATTGGCATTGGTGTGGTACAGCTGTGTCATAAGCCATATATCGGAATCATCATAGCTTCCTGGGCAGACAGCACACACATTCAATCTCATGCCCTGGCCATCGCATATGGCCTAGCTGTTGGAAGGTATGCCCCTGCAGTGACTGTAGGCCCTACCCCGCTCACTGGTTGGTGCTTCGATGTGTATGTGTGTGCAGGCTATAGCAGCCAGTACCCCAAGGTAGTCATCCATGTGGTTGAACGGATGCATATTGCTGGTCTACTAATCACGTGTGTTGAGGACATGTACGTGCTCACTAGCATGTGTTGACATGGAGTCTGTGAATTGGTGCAATACTCTGGATGCAGATGCCTGTGAGATACCCATGATGTCCCCAGTTGTGCTGTGTGAGGTATCTGTGGCTAGTACACCTAGGCCACCACATACTGTGGTATCCACTGTGATTTGTTTCCTTGGCCTGTTTGATGTGTCAGGTGTGGCAGGCACAGGTCAACAAGCTGCTGTAGGAGGTCTCTGTCCACCCCATAGTGCTCCACCATCCCCAGCCCATGTAGCCCCTGGTAAGTCATTCTGGGTCTATAAAGTCTTATGTTACCCCAGTAAGGGTTGTTCGGCAGCATACACATCCTCACTGCCTCAGCCTCCTGCACATGTTGGTATATGTTGCCTGCTGCAGCCCTTCTCATTTGGTTGGACTGTGTCGTGAAATGTCCCCGCAGGTATATACTGGTGGTTTAGAGTGCGGACGAAACCTGTGTGTATGCTGCTTGCTCACATTACCGTACTGTTCAGGTGCAGGCTGGCCATGTAATCTGCTGATTGTGCTGATCAACACCTGTTTGTGCAGCCTATACACCCTGACTACCCCACCACTGCTGTCATCCCTCCCAATGTCACCAGGCAGGTATAGACACACCCCTAACTTAGGCATGCTAAGGCAGGAGCACTACTGAAGCACAGTTCTGCAATGTACTTACAGTATGCCTGACCCCCCCCTCCCATGCTGCCAACTATATTCAAGACCTGCAGCCGGCTGACTACACACATACACTCCAGGGACCTGCATCACACCCTGGTGATAAATGAGATACACTATTGTCAACCTCATCTGCATAGTGTAGTCTTCTAATGAATAGTTATATGACCCATACCGAACCTCCAAATTAATAACCACTGCTCAGTGTCGCTCAGATCTGTACACAACTGGCAACAGGTGCCTTACTATCACCATATTCGATGTCCCATGGTCTTCCCAGCAACAAAATAACCGGTGTCTACACGACTACAACCTGTGACCCTGCACACTACAGATGATGTGCATTACCACCACGCCATGGCAGATATACATAGATCCCAGGTTATCATGTACAGATCATCCGGCACAAACATTCAATAGTGCTAATGTCCCCAGACATATATGTTCACATCAATGTCCACCTCTATATCTACATATATCATATATATTATTTGCATACATATATACATGGACCTGTATTTATATATATATATATATATATATATATATATATATATATATATATATATATATATATATATATATATATATATATATATATATATATATATATACATACACACATATATATCTATACATACACACATATACATGTACACACATATGTAGATATGGCATTTATATCACAGCAGCGGACCACATGACAGCAAAGCATTAGACATTAATGAAAAGGAAACTACATGGGCTACCTGCATCATGTAGTGTTGTTACTATCAAGGCATGTGTGTTTTGTTGCATCACATGGGTCAGACCGTATCAAGGGTAAGAGTAGGGCTGCTGACAGTTACTCACCAGACCTATTGGCGAATGTATGTGTTGACAACCTAGTGTCTTGGCAGAATATGTGGGCTGTGGACACTATATAGGTCAGCAACAAAACATACTGAACACATCCCGCAGCTAGCCACCCACAGATGCCAACACATATGGTATAACTGCCAAATACACACACCTGCCATGCCTTGGAATCGAGCACCTAACTGTCTAGACTACCACACTACAGCATTATGCAGTAACAGAACGCGCTACCGAGTTCCAGCATCACTGCACTCCCACAGGCATACATCTAGGTGGATGGCATCATACGCAAAGGCAAAGACGCCAATAGGGAATGTATGGGGAGTGAGCTGTCTAAAAGCATTACTCTATCCCCAGGCAGCTGGAAACACACACACACACTTGGCAGGGCTGGGAGTCGAACATACACCTAACTACCTTATCACACTACAGCATTACGCAGTTACAGAATGCGCTACTGAGATTACTGGAACACAGCACTCCCAGAGGCATACTTCTAGGTGGATGACATCATCCGCAAAGGCAAAGATGCCGATAGGGAATGTATGGGGAGTGAGCCATCTTAAAGCATTACTCTGTCCCCAGGCAGCTGGAAACACACACACACACACTTGGCAGGGCTGGGAGTCGAACATACACCTAACTACCTTATCACACAATAGCATTACGCAGTTACAGAATGAGCTACCGAGATTGCTTGAACATAGCACTCGCAGAGGCATACATCTAGGTGGATGACATCATCCGCAAAGGCAAAGACGCCGATAGGGAATGTATGGGGAGTGAGCCATCTAAAAGCATTACTCTGTCCACAGGCAGCTGGAAACACACACGCACACACACACACAGAGACACAGACACCTGGCAGAGCTGGGAGTCGAACATACACCTAACTACCTTATCACACTACAGCATTACACAGTTACAGAACGTGCTACCGAGATTACTGGAACAAAGCACTCCCAGAGGCATACTTCTAAGTGCATGACATCATCCTCAAAGGCAAAGATGCTGATAGGGAATGTATAGAGAGTGAGCAGTCTAAAAGCATATTACTGTCCCAAGGTAGATGTAGACAAACAGATGGCAGTGGTGTTAGCGGGACAACTGCCTATTTACAGAGCACTATTATAACACTACATAGATATGAGATGCGCCATAGACAGTAAACCCTTCAAGACAGTCAACCAATGTGTTCAATGTAGGAATCCATCCTGATGTGGGGTATGGACATCTGTTGCCTGGATGACCACCATCGCTATACAGGATGTCAATGGCCAAGCCCATACACAGAGACACATAACCGACATAAGGTGTCACTGGGCATGCTCACACACTTAGTATCACACGTCCATTTGGAATGTACTGAGTGTCCATCTACACAATGGCTTACTGGGCATTCTCACACTCTTAGTAGAAGCGAAGGGCTGTCATGCATGCACACGGATTCTAAACACGGAAGGGCACAGTTTGGAATGTACTGTGTGTCCATCTACCCAATGGCGTACTAGGCATGCTCACACACTTAGTAGTAGCAAAGGGCTGTCTTGCATGCACACAGATTCTAAACACGGAAGGGCACAGTATGGTGTTACTGTCCCCACGTACATGAAGGCCACTCACATGTACTGACCAATACACACTCAAGAGCCATCACAGATGTCTCAGGTGCCGATCACAGAGGTAAATGCCGCATTCTACTATGTAGCCCTTAGACATCACCATGTCCTGGGCTGTCTTGCATGCACATGGATTCTAAACACGGAAGGGCACAGTATGTTTTACTGTCCCCACGTACAGGAAGGCAACTCACATGTACTGACCAGTACGCACTCAAGAGCCATCAGAAATGTCTCAGGTGCAGATCACAGAGGTAAATGCTGCATTCTACTATGTAGCCCTCAGATATCACCATGTCCTTGGACCAGCAACACACATCCATACATTACCACAACACCATGTGACTCATGACCAGTGGTCTGTACATAGGTCTACAGCAACTGTTCAGACTACACATGTACTGACAGGCTTCCATCATGTGTTATGCAATGCAATGATACCACTGTTCATAACCAGGTCGGCTCTACACATAACAGGGGCCCTGGGTCTTACACAGCTGTAACAGATGACTGTCGCTGTACACCAAAGAACACACATTTGGATATGACACATGTAATCGCAGTGGATATGTACATGGACCACACACATACACACAACACATATGTACATAGCATAGCTTTTGCTGTCCTCCATGCAGACAAGTAGCTACAGCAATCACACACATGCACCTGAAAGGTAGGTCCATGGCTGTTGAATGCTAACAGTACATAAGGTAGCAATGTTGACCGAGGTAACATTCCCTCTGTACTAGTTACCCATGACAACCATCATATCATACAACAGTCCATGTGTTATATATGTCATCACACATGTCCACCAATTGCAATGCATACAAACATGGCAACATGATAGGCATGTAGGACCAACACACATGTACATGTAGTGGTGTGCATGCAGCTACCATGCATGTGCAGTAGCTGATGTATGTAATTCATCTGTGCCTAACTACTACATGCAGTTGCAATGCAGCCCCATCACTTGACACCTATATATGGTGAAATACTGACAGTACGGTAGGATGTACATCAGGTATGGATGGATGTGTGTACATAAAATGGTGATCCACCTTTGCAGATGGATGTTTGCTGAAGACGGCTCACAGTTGTGTCACAAGCTATCCTATCATTACATGTGCAAACAGTACGCTATGTTACTGTTACTTGATGGTGAAGACATACAACCTACACAGCGGTCAGGGTGTTACTGACTTTAAGTCACTTGACACCTGTAACACTTACATCCTCCCATGTGCATATAGCAGCACAATTGCCAAAGGTAGCATTGGTACACATAATGCAGCCAATACTGCTGCATGTCTGTCAAACGTATCATCATATAGCAGGTGTATCATTCACAGTACTGCCATGTGTGTTTGCTTGTGTGACCATATATGCCACGTATGGTGGGGAATACATCCCAATTGTTACACACCCCTGTACACTGTTGTAGAGATCTGCACATACTGCAGTGTGGAAAGCATGCCGTAGGCAGGGGTGGTGTGTGTATCACACACATGTCAGCTATCTGTATGTGAATGACATTTGTGGACTCCACAGTGTGTCTGTGTGTATGTATGCATGGCTGTCTGGTGCATGGAATGAGGGTGTATGCTACCATACAGAACAGACAGGATCCTTACCCCCTCATGGTGATGCAGTCTACTACCCTGTTGATGCCATTGGTCTCAGCCTTACTGTCTACCTGTACATGTTCATTCTCTGTATCATGTCATGTGGGTGCACAGTACTGTGAGGGTGATTACCACATAGGCAGGGGTCCTCACCTCAACACTATCGAGTGTGCATTATAGTGTTGTTGACCCCATGAGTGTGGGCATGTTACTGTGTGTTTCTGTGTATGTCTGTGTGTGTGTTCTCATCCTGTAATGTGACAGGGTATTACTGCTACACAGTGAGGCCTCATGCTATCAAGTGGCCTCTAACGTTATCATCGGCCAGACCGCTGTGTAAATCCCCTGCACCATGTCAACATACCTTTGATGTGACCTGGTATGGATGTCACGTCTCTAGCCACTGTAGCCTATTAAACAGCCCACATGCTTCTGGATCAGTAGATGTGTGGACATCTGTGGAATGGTAGCCTTTCTAACAGTGAGGTTGAGGCTACGTATATCATGCTGGTATTGCCATAGATGCCTGTGAGTAATCCACATTTACACATGTGAAACTGCAAACACTGCTACATATTGACACATGCAAGTAGACCTTAAGGAGGGAAGCAGGGCATCATTACCAACATGCTGTTACTGTTGTTACCAAGACACATACTGTGACCATACAACAATGCACTCCAACTGCAAACACTGTAACGTAATGGCACATGCAATTAGACCTTAAGGAGGGAAGCAGGGCATAATTACCAACATGCTGTTACCAAGACACATACTGTGAACATATAACAATGCATTATAAACCTTACTACATGGTATGTCTTGCGCGTGTCAACAGTACACAACTAATGTCATATACACTTATCTCACTATTCTGTTCACCCTGTGCATCAGACCATATGATCATGTCCCTGCACCAATGGTGTGGATGACAGGGATGTGGCACAGGCATCATCATATGCACAGGGTGATATTGTTTGCCAGGGGCATAGGCTGCACCAGTGGATGACATCATGTCTGTGGGTAAGGTCCGGTGATCTGATTGGACATGTGTGGTCATTATGCATGTGGGTGTTGCGGTGCCCTACAGATGTTTCTGCTGTGTGCGTGTATGCGTGCACACAGTTCTGCCTTTTGTCAGGCCTACACAGGGGTATTATTGACATCTCCAGATTGTACAGACCAGGATGTACAGCTCACTGTGTCTGGCCATGGCCACGTGACCTGTGCCTGCCAGGGGATGCATGGGCATTACCAGGCGGAGGTACAGATTAACTACTGTCTGATGACACTTGTCCACTGGAACCGTGTCCCAGCTGGGAACATCCAAGACCACATCCACGTGGCCTGCTGTGTCCTGGTGTGGACAGTGCAGCACCAGCTGCACTGCTACTACTGCCAGCACTATGGGAGCGGGCATGTGAGGTGGCTCATTCACGTTGACCTGCACTAGGTGGTGTAGCTGGCCTACGTCCACATGGCCTATGCTTCACTCCTACCAGATGTTCCAGCACAGAAAGCTCATGCTCGTAGATTGCCATGCCATGGTCAAGGATTCCAACCATGTCACCCAATCGCCTGTCCAGAACATCAGCAATCTGCTGTTGGGCATTTGCCAATGGCTGGATGTTGTTGTTTAGAGTACAGATCGCAGCCCTCTGAAGCTTCTGCCCTTCATTGTTCTGCCGTTCAGCACATGCCTGTTCTGCCATTACAGTCTGGAACATGCGTCTGGTGACACCAGCTGCTGCGATTTGTCCTGCAGGTGCATGTCTGCCAGAGGTCCTCCTACGAGCAGCACTGGCCACATGCCTGTGTGGCACATCTGCAGTCATTACACTGACACCATGGTGTGGAGATGCACCTTCTGTAGCCACCACACATTCCTGTTCCAAGCTAACACATGCTGACTGTCCTTCCTCTATGGCCACTGGTGATGGGGTATGTGTTGGCATGAGAACTGTGTGGGGGAAGAGGGGGACATAGCTGGGATGGAAACCATTGGCACATATTCAGCCCCTGACAACCCTGCCTGTACCTCATGCATATGTTCATCACTGCTAGTATCTGTGGGGACACTAACATCAGATGGACCACAGGAGGGTAACGCACCTACATCACCTGTGAATTCAAAGAAAGACTCTACATTACAATAGACACACAGACACACCATGCATGTGATTTGACAGATGGCATGCAGCGTGCATGTGATACAGCAGACGGCATGCAGCTCAGACATTAATAGTGGTAGTTAGCATACCTCCCTGGGTTGCACACAACAGCAAGCAGGTGTCATATCAGTAGCCATGCAGTTCACACATTCATGGTAGTAAGCATGCATCCCTGTGATACACCATGTGGACCAGCACAGGTTAACAGTACACATGGCTGAAGTGACCGTGACATGTAATCTGCTGATGTGTGCATTGACATGCATACATGTCTGACACAATGGTGTCCTGACACATGTACAGCATTGTAATGGGTATCACATTGCATGAGCATTGAAGGGTAGTGTGAAGCATCTACATTGCTATACATTGTGAAGTACAGACACTGTGCCATTGCATGGCATCATGAGGCATCTATAGTGCTATACAGTGTGTAATATGCACACAGTGCATAGCCATAACTGCGTGCATACACATTACATAACTGTGGATTGTGACCCATGTTGCTGAGGTGTATACACACCAAACCATGCTGTGTCATGTGACAGGTCACTGGAAGACCTATGGATGACACCCCTGCACAACTACTACAAAGTCTTAGCTGCCTGGCAACCATGTCCACACATGGCAGACTTGTCAATACACCATGTCCCACATGACATTAATGTGCCACACACACGAGGTGCATGGCTGACAGTGATGTCCTACAGCAGCAAGGGAAATGTACGGTATCTGTGGCCTGATGTGGTGTCAATGTCTGTGGAAGCTGTACAGGTGACTACTGTCCTGCTATGACACAGTCGTGATGTTCAACACATCTTATATGGTCGAATTAAGTGACACCTCCACTAGATGTGCACAGGCATTTAGGATGTCCAGTGTTCCACATCAACTATATAATCAGTCACCTAAGGCTATAGTTGGACCATGTGTGGACAATGTGCAACATGGTGTATACACATCACAACTACTGTGTGGCTACATGTCTCTGGCCATCTTCCATGGCCATGTGTGAACATGTGTTGGCTAAATGTTGTGATGGCCATCTATCTCACATTTCTTTGTTGTCCCTTATGACATACACCCATAGATGTCAGATATGTCACTGTCCACAGGGCTATACAGACAACGGGTTGTATGTTTGGTATGTGGGGTATGTATTATGGGATAGTGAGACAATATTGCAGCTGGAACACTACATGTCGGACATGTCAGATGACACATCACAATGTGTGCACCCATTGTAGGGGCATAATACACAATGGTGACTCCTGTGGGCTGCCCATATCCCAGCTCACTGCGTGGTACTGTTTGCGTACCACACATGCGTTGTTCCAATGTATAGTACATATGCCTACATTGAACACCTCCACCGTTGTATGCACAGCTGTCCACAAATCAAGCAATGACAGATACTGTGGTTTCATGTCAGTGCTTCATTTAGTTTGTATATATTGCACATGGATAGCCAGTGTGAATGATAACAGATGCGACCTGTATATCATGACTGGACCATACGTTATGTGTACATGTGTTAACTGGCCACATGGCATATAGATATATGCATTAACATGCCTGATACTGATAAGTGTCTCACCTGCAATGGACTGATGTCTGTGCGGCACTCCAGAGGTACCTGTATAGGGGTGACACAGCAGTTTGAAAATTATCCATGACTGTATGACAGCCACAGGGTGCACTGTGCATGTTAACACATTCGCCTGTACAATAGCATATAGTATGCACATGTGTGCATACACAGGGTAGCATACTGTAGTATGTGGCATGTGTGTAAACATACCTTGCATATGATGTTACATTACATATTGTACAGTGACACATGCAACTCAATGGGATATAATAGTCATATGTGCAGTAGTGGCTTACCAGGCAACTCCAGGCTCATTGGTTGGGAGACACCCACCTCCACGATGGCAGCTAGTGTTTGTGGATGCTGTTCTGAGGGTGTCCCCTGGCTGGCCAGTAGCTTCTCAGTGTGTGTGAGTGGGGGCTAGGTTGGTGGCCCACCACCTGTTCCACCTTGTTCCCTGACGATTGCATTGGCACTCTGTTTCACATGTTGTATCAGGCCGTGCAGTGTCTGCTCACCTGCTAGTAGGTGCGGTTATGACCACCCACATATTTAACCCTCCTGCAAAGGTCCTGCCACAGGTCGTCACGCTGCTGGGCAAGCTGTGGCACATGGCTGAATAACACCTCATAGTTCTCATGGAGGTACGGGATCAGAGCATCATCCTCCAGATGGCCATACGCTGGCAGGCGTGAAAGAGGCATTATCTGGAAGACATAATATGATGGAGACAGGTCACAGTATCACAGACATGTACAGAGATACAGCTGCACATACATTTGTATTAAATCTAGTACATCTAAACAGTTATCTTTGCAAATCATCATGACACTGACATGACTGCCATGTTTGTGTCACACACATGTAACACCCATTATGCATTGGATATCATCACCATATATGTGTGTCACCTCATTACATTGTTCATACTCCATGTGAATGCTGTCTTGATGTGGGCATGTCTGTTTGCCTGTACTGGTGTTCTTACCTATCTGCACATGCCTGGATGTGTCCACAGTAATGCTGCTGACCTTGATGCTGTGTATATGTCACATATCAACACATACACTGCCTTAATGGACATGAGCAGTGACAATGCACACATACACACGGAAACCTTTACATGCATGTGTTTTGCCATATACATCTACACGGCACTGTACAGCAGTTCAACATCCTGCCACATATCGCCTGTGTTGCATGTGTGATAGACATGGGACAATGGCTAGCCGGAAGTCATTCACAGGGATGGTTATCAACTATGGCATGTACGGGCAAGGTTTTCTAGCTGTATCTGACAGCCATTTTGCCACCGTGAGGTGCATCAGTGCCACATTACTGATCCAGACAGTTAATAATACATCTACCATGCGGTCATCGCACCATGTATGACAGAGATGACATGTGCAGTTTTGATGGACAGGGTTGCATGGTATGGCAGGAGTATGTAACATGTATGGCACAGGGATCTGCCCAGCATGTGGCGATCCTTGTAGTAGGATGGTGGCTGTCCATGACGTATGTCTTTCAGATCAGGATATGTATGTGTAGAATATCCAACATCACAGTGTAGCACATGTCTTTATGCAAGGTAGCCAGCATGCTGCAGAGTGGAGGTGAGGATTGTGAAGGCTGGTATCGCCCATCCACGCATGGCCAATACCCCTTAAAGGTGATATGTGATCCGATATTGGTCACCCGAGTGCTGAGTATGCCTGTCCAATGATCTCCATGCTCATGGATGGCACCCTGTCATGACATGGGTGCCTCATATGACTACCTAATAGGCCTGGAGACATCACCAACTCAGGGAGGTGAACTGCACAGCACCATCCCTTACACAGTGTCCATAATGTTGACCGCTGTCTAGGTGGTAGTTAATTGGTACAGGGTTATTCACCTAGTGGTGACAATGCTATTATCAGCTGTCGGATTGTGCACATATGTCACACACCTCACCCACAAAGCCATTCTGTATGTTGTCCACAACACTGAGACAGCTATTGCTCTTAGGTCATGGACATTCACATCCTTACATACACAGATGCCTCCCATTTGTCTGTGTGGTATGGGCTACAATGAGGGAGGAGTACACAACATTAACCCTGTTTTACGGTAGCTGCCACTGGTGTGATATGCACATGTCACTCAGACACCTTTTGTAGTGTTGCTTCTGTCAACAGGCCACTGGTAGAACACTCCTGTGACATACAAAGATACATCTAGTATACTCAGTGTAGCTGGAACATAGTACTGGTGATGATGTCCTATGACTTGTCACAGGTATGCTATGCAGTGTGAAAACATCCGTACTGTCATCTACTTTTGTACTGCTAACATCTACGTTGATAAAGGTTCATAGACTTGCAGATCATACTCAGCAGGGTAATAGTGCAGTGCCTCCAATTATGACTGTCGTCTCCACTTGTGGGTTGCAGTGGGTTGATATTATCCAACACCCTATCTGTATTGCATATTCATGCTCAGCACTTGTTCAGAACATGTGAGCACTTCATGAGCTACTAATTACTATAGCACCCATTCCAACTCGTGTCTTACAAGTACACTGTCTGTCCTTACATTTCCAGCATGCTTAGAGTACAGCAGCTGTTGTACACATGTAACTCACATATCTTGTGAGACATGGTTGAATATACAGGCATGTCCAAGTGTCACGTACCAGTGCTATTGTCTGTCTATATGATGAATATGGCAAACATGTGGCAATAGAGCAATTGTCTCATGTACACAGTCAATGCTCACCTCCCAACATACGACACTACAGCCTGTGGGAGATGCACATATGTAGCCATGCTGGGGGTAATGCTCTCTCCAATCCAGACTGGACCTGACATTCATGTGGGGATGTTTAACATTTGCAACACACCCCACTCATCACATTGTCTCACTAGATCACCACCACCACAGGCCACACATAGTATGAGTACGACATTTGCAGAACCACTCTATACTCTGAGTAGGCACCAGAGGCAGCCCCCATTACCAAACACAATGTCAATTACTTATAGCCCACAGACTCATGTGTGCCCATCAACTACAGCCAATACGATGATATAACATACCCAAAACACTGGTCATAGGTGACTCTGTAGGCAGTCACACTGATACACCAGGGATCACTGCAGTGGCTGTACTGTACAGAGGTGCAGGTAACACATGGCTCTGCTGTTTACAGACAGGACACTACCCTAGAGAGGTGCTGCCAGTGTAAACACTGTAGTTGGGCTTACACATAGACTTGCCAGACAGCATAGTACCTGTGACGCTATTACATGTCCTTGGAGCATGGTTAATTGAGTAGCTCTTCCATTTCAATTAGCTATCATGCTGTTATAGTGTCCCGTGACTACAAGCCATATGTATCCTGTTATTGTGTATTGTACATGCCAATAGACGATACCTTTTGTTTGCATGATATAACAGTTGTGCTGTGTAGATTATCTGACATATCTACCTACAATACTGTACATTACACATATTTTACACATTATCCCATAATGCAAAGCATACTTGCACAACAGGACCACCTTAGGCATGTTATTGTTGTTATATGCCCATACACATGCCTACTGTGACAGTATATCAACATATACTATCCCCTGCTATGGCACGTACTTGTTGGACATACCCTACCACTGACAGTGGGTGGTGTGGAATTGTTCTGTTTAAAGCCCTCATGTAACATCCCTTGTGGTGTATGTGATGTTTACCTTGTGACCCACAGCAGGACACACAATTTCTATAAGCATTACTATGCTCAACAAGACATAACTACATAATCCTTTTCCCACTTTATGCATTGCGTACACTTTTAATTAATACAAAACAGGCTCTACGTACACTAACATACTGAGTGTTCTGCATACCTTGTTAGCATTCCAAATCTTTGTAAATATCTCTCTTACATCTTTACTGTTTAAACGGTTCTATGGTATGAGCATACGGATTGAATGTATGGCAAGTCATCCTTATATACGTCGATACTTGTAACATGTGGTTTCCTGCCGCCAGTTGGTGTTCCTGAGTAAATTATTACATGCACATCAGCTGTGCAGCTACTCCATTCGCCAATTACATGGCAACAGTGGGGTATAATTTAATTCTCCACTTCGGCGTAGCCCTTTTGCCTACCTTCAGGGAGACGGCCTGTATGTGTTTTGTTGTGAGGAACTGCAACTGCTATTTGTAGAGACAGGATATTTTTAATTCATGTCCACCGTGGATTGTGTGTGATGGCTAGAGTATGTGGTTGTACATGTGAGTGTACCTGTCATCTCAACCATCTGATAAGGGACTATTGCAAACAAATCCTGTAACATCACCATCTGTTCCATTATACAACAGCTACAATTTCACATGGTGCCTTTACAAATGTGTCTCTCACAAGGTATGTTAATGCTTCTGCAGATGTAATTGAGTGAGTGGATGTTTGTGATGTTATTACAGTCTGTATTGCAACTGTTTTGGCTGTGGGGGAGATGTAGGTGGGTGTACATAGCATATACAGGTTTGTGGGGACTGCATTTCTACATATTCCATATATGTGTGTGGGCTCCTTCCCTAATTGAAGACCTATCACTTAGTAGACTGAACTATGGTTGTTATGGGCTTATACATTGAGCCATTGTTAATTGGTTTCTATATAGTATGCAGGTGAGGTTGATACTTGCATACCTCCGGAAATACAGCGATATGTAAAGGAATGTTACTAAATGACAGCTGTCTTGTGTATTTCTGTCACAGATATTTCCACTCATTGCAGTTGTGTTGGTGACTGAGCCTCTTTGGCATGGGTTGCTACCTTTTCAAATGGCTGTAGTGGGACATTTGCAGGACACACATTGGTGTTTACAGGCCAACACATACTCATGGTCAGTACACAGGATAGAACATACTTTTATCCTGAATACATACTTTTTCTTGTAGCACTTTAGCTACTTATCATGTTTCATGTAACATTTACGTTTTGTAGATACAGGCATAACTATTTAATGCAACTATTACATAATATATGGGACATAATTATGTTCTAAAATCTCGGACATTTGCCCTTTTTAATATTTTTTGTCAGGACACAACTGCCCAGGGAGGGGCTGTCCCTCTTAAAGTGGGACAGATGGTAACCGTATGCCTACGGCCAGCTATGACCACACCTACCGTACTGATCTACCTCCGAGTTAGCACTAACAGACACATGATGCAAATACACACACACACACATTACAGTCCCACGGAAACGCACATGGCACCCTCAACACACACATACACAGACAACAGCAATCACAAACACAGCTGAACACAGTACCTATGTGGACCACAACACCGACAGCGATAATTAAATGTCCCTTAATATCGTGATAATTTTACACGTGGTTCCAGTGTTCCAGTACTGTGTTCTTTCGGTCTTTAAGCCTCGTGATTACGCATGTCGGTATGTGACACATTCCATAGTTGGCAGTATCCTATTTATTTCTACCTCCATGGTTGTGTACATGTCGTTGACCTAGCTATATATTTGCAGATATAGGTGAATCTGTATATATATCAACATATATCTCTCTATCTCCCTTTCTATCTCTATTGTATATATATATATATATATATATATATATATATATATATATATGTATGTATATATATATATATATATAGAGAGAGAGAGGGAGAACACACCTTTCCTTGTGTACATGTCAGTGTATACTGTTTCCTGGACTCTGCATGTTTGTGTTTGAACCTGTCACATTACACACCTGCCATTGATACATCTTGGGTAGCTTAGTGTTAGGTGATTGTGTACATGATTGCGTGTTCTACTCCTGGCAGTGGTCGTTTTACCCTTCGGAGCAGGCACTATTAGTACAGGGGTGAATAATGCTAGTTTCACCTGTTCTGGACATCAATGACCATGATCTGCACGATATTCAGAGAAGCTTAGCCCTGTTTCGCACATATCCGTATAGTCATGTTTAAATGGTGCTTACCAGCACTGGGCAGCGCATATTCCCGCTAAACATGTGCTAAACCTGATCTGATGACCTGCATCCACCATCCATTATTCATGCCTTCGGGATTACGTAACATCCCTTGCAGGACATGGTACCGGGAACATGCACGACAGTCAGTGCATTTACCACTTGGGCATCTGGGATTTGTACACGTGTTATGGCGTTTTGTATGTGGACTGTACTATGGCTTTTACTCCATACTGCAATCAAATGGGTAACTCAGTTAGTTTACATATGGATGAGACCTATTAATGGTATGTCCAAGTGATGTTTAATGGATGTGCTCCAGCACTGGGAATGTATGTCACAGTGAGCCACACCCTATAATATGCTACACCTTCACACAACCATAGGTGGAGCATGCTGGGGTGACAGATACCTGTCATGGGTACACCTCATGCTTTGCCACTACATCCATGATTACATTGTATGGAGCCCCTCATTAACACACCAGGGAATCCATGCAGAGTGTGTGGGGAACAGTGATTACACACATGAATCCTGCAATTGGCTCTGCTCCACTGAGGGTCATTTGGTTACTCGATGTGGCGGCAACAGCAGACACTGTTTGCCTCAATTGATGAATGGCCTCTGACAATTGGGCGTGTACCTACCGATGTACCTAGGAACCTATACATACAGTACCAACATATGCTGATAGGTGCGTGTACTGTTCAGGTGTTGACATTCCTTGTTCCAGTAGCTGTTGTGTGTGCAATGGTTGAGGGCTGCCTATTTAGGATTCACACAGTAGGCCACCTATACATTACAATTTACAGGTGGTCGTGTGTGTGTGCCATCCATTTTACTGTGTGTGCAGGTGGAGAGGTGTGTCAGTCCGTAGGGGCCTACACTGTCAGAGTATGTGCTATACATTCCCTCTTTGCTAAGGCGTAGTCATATTGGGCATGCCTCCGTCTGCCTACTGGGGCTGGCACAGGCTGTTCATGGTCTGAATCCCTCTGTGCCTGTGATGGCCTTGGCAATTGTGGTGGGCTGTGAGGGCCTTCTGACCCTGCTGCAGCTGTTTCCACAGGATCATATTATGTAGCATGGCACATACTATGAAGATGTGGGCACACGTGCCTGGACAGTACTGCAAGGCTCCACCAGATATGTCCAAGCAACAGAACCGTGATTTCAGCATCCCGAACACACGCTCTATGATGATTCTGGTTTGTGTGTGTGCCTCATTATGGCATTCTTGCATGGGTGTGTGTGCATTTCTGATGGGAGTCATCATCCACGGCTCCAGTGCATAGCCAGCATCCCCCACAAGGTGGCCATGTGGGATGTCCCCCCGGACAAATACCTGATACAGCTGTGAGGCATGCCAGATGTGGGAGTCATGGTAGCTTCCAGGGCTGCCAGAACACACATCCATGATAATGCCCTGGGCATTGCACATGACCTGGCAGTTGATGGAGTGGTATCCCTTGCGGTTTATGTAGTGCCTACCATGCTCACCGGGTGGTGACTTGATATGTATGTGCGTGCAGTCTATTGCACCCAGTACCTCCGGGTAGTGTGCCACATGGTGGAAGAAACACATATTGCTGGCCAACTCCTCCTGAGTTCGGGGGAAGTATATATGCTCACTGGCATGTGGTAACATGGCATCCAGGAACTGGTATAGTACCCTGGATGCTGATGCCTGTGAGATCCCCATTATATCTCCAGTTGGCCTTTGAAAGGTACCTGTGGCTAGTATTCGCAAGCTTACACATACCTTCATTTCCACTGGGATAGGTTCCCCTCTGTTGTTTCTGGATCTCAAGCGTGGCCAGCACAGCTCAACTATTTGCTGTAAGATGTCCCTGTCCACCCTGTAATGCTCTACTATCTCCAGATCATGTAGCCCCTAGTAGGTTACCCTTGGTCTGAACACTCTTCTCCTCCTCCGAGGTCTGCGGTGGTTGCCAGCATCATCCTCCACAACACCTTCAGTCACTAACACATGGTGATAAATCACAGCTATGGCAGCTCCTAACATGTACATTGTAAAAGTTTCCCATCTGTTGACACCTATGGTGCAGTGTTTGGGAATACACAGGTGTGTGTGAGATGCTTTCACACTTTATACTATTGTGCTTTGAACACTAATGATGTCATAGGGTGTGTATGTATGATCGTAGCTACAGGGTATCTTATGTATTTTATGACAGGAACTACTATTGTGGTGCCTTTGGTGTTGAATTACATTTGGCTCTTGCCCTTCTCTTTACATTTCTTAATATTTCACCTCCCATTTTCTGGCATGCATCCAGCAGCCTGCTTTCATTTGTACTGTCCGCTTACTGGGTTTCGGGCACGTTTTCATCCCCGTACACATGCGCTTTCAGGCACCATATGTGCTCTCAGCTAAACGATGCAATACCTGCCTTCCCACCCCTGTCCTGAGGCTTTGCTTAACAATGGCCAGGCCGGATTTGCATTGCTCCAATGTGCTTACAGCTATGGTGGCACACCCCACTGCTGATGTCATATATACCTCTAAACCACTCCTCGGTGTTGTAGCGCTGCGCAGTATGGAACATCCTTAGTCCGGCGGGACGTTTGCGATTCACTATTACCTGCCTCATTTGCATGGCATTGACTACTAATTCCTAGTTACCACACCGAACACTGTCACAGACCCTTAGCAACCCTTGCAGCTTGGTTGTGGTGTACCATGCATACCATTGAGTATTATGGTGAAATCATGATTTGTATTACATTACGATTTTATGACATTTGTATATATTTTCTTTGTGTTCCCGTTTGCGCACACATGCCCTGCAGTTGTACTTTGTGTTACTGTGGACATGACATTAAATGTTGTTTTTTAGGTGTTGTGCATCTTTTCTTATGCCATTGGCTGTATATTTAGCCATTGGCATATGTTAACTTTGTAATGCATGAGTCTGGTCCGCTTTCATAGCTCCGATGTTCTGTTTGGAAAAATGTAAACCGTGTTTTTTGGTTTACATTTCTGTGGGATTATGCTACACCTGCACCACTTCATGAATAGCTATGTACCTTCATTTGCATGGTGCGGCACTGCACATGGGGTGATTAGCATACCTAAGCCGAGGGCTGCGCAGATCTGGCGTACGCTGGTAGTGCACGTGGAATTGGATCATACATGAATCGCTCGGTGGCCATATTTGGCATTATACCGCCTACGCTATGCCTGCGCCTGGTGCAAGCTTCATGAATCCCGGAGAATGTTTTAATAAGTAGTGCAGCTGTGCATAGGAAGATGGTGGGGCAGGTAGAAGACCGCCCGAGCTCCAGATTGCAGAGTACAGTCGCAAGGGAGAAGCAAATTAGTAGAGTTATATTTTCAGTAAAAAATGCAGCAGGTATATTTCAGCAGGATTTTAATAACTAGTGCAGCTCTGTAGTGGAAGATGGTTGGCCATGTAACAGACCGCTAAAGCTTCAGATCGCGGACTACAGTTCCAAGGTAGAGGGAAAGCAGCAGAGTTATATTTGCAGGAAAATATGCAGCAGGTATATTTAAACAAGGTTTTTATAACTAGGGCAGTTCTGTAGAGAAAGATGGTAGGGCAGGTAGTAGACTGCCGCAGCTTCAAATCAGAAGAGTACAGGCCCAAGGGAGAGGCAAAGCAGGAGAGTTATACTTTCAGCAAAAAATGCAGCAGTTATATTTAAACAATGTCTTAATAACTAGTGCAGCTCTGTAGTTGAAGATAGTGGAGCAGGTAGTACACTGCCACAGCTTCAGATAGCAAGAGTACAGTCCCGAGTAAGAGGCAAAGCAGCAGAGTTATATTTTCAGTAAAAAATGCAGCAGGTATACTTAAACAATGCTTTAATAACTAGTGCAGCTCTGCAGTGGAAAAAGATGGAGCAGGCAGTACAGTGCTGTAGCTTCAGATCTCAGAGATCAGTCCCGAGGGAAAAGCAAAGCAGCAGAGTTATATTTTCAGTAAAAACTACAGCAGTTATATTTAAACAAGGTGTTAATAACTAGTGCAGCTCTGTAGTGGAAGATGGTGGGGCAGGTAGTAGACCTCCACATCTTCAGATCCCATAGTACAGTCCCAAGGCAGAAACAAAGCAGCAGAGATATATTTTCAGTAAAAATGGCAGCAAGTATATTTAAACAAGGTTTTAATAATTAGTGCAGTGCTGTAGTGGAATATGATGGGGCAGGTAGGAGTCCTCCGCAACTTCAGATCCAGAGTGCAGTCCCAAGGGAGAGGCAAAGCAGCAGAGTTATATTTCCAGTAAAAATGCAGCTGGTAGAGTTAAACAGGGTTTTAATAACTATTGCAGCTCTGTAGTGGAAGATGTTGGGGCAGGTAGTAGAACAGCGCAGCTTCAGATTGCAGAGTACAGTCCTGAGAGAGAGGAAAAGCAGCAGAGTTATATTTTCAGGAAAAAATGCAGCAGGGATATTTAAACAATGTTTTAATAACTAGTTCAGCTGTGTAGTGGAAGAAGGTGGGGCTCGTAGTAGACCACTGCAGCTTCAATTCACACACTACAGTCCTGAGGTAGAGGCAAAGCATTTGAGTTATATTTCCATAAAAATGCAGCAGCTGTATTTAAACAAGGTTTTAATAACTAGTGCAGCTTTATAGTGGAAGATGATGGGTCAGGTAGCAAACCACCTCAGCTTCAGATTGTAGAGTACAGTCCCAAGGAAGGAGCAAAGCAGCAGAGTTATATTGTCAGTAAAAAAAAAATGCAGCAGGTATGATAAACAAGGTTTTAATAACTAGTGCAGCTTTGTAGTGGAGGATGGTGTGGTTGGTAGTAGATTGCAGAGTACAGTCCTGAGGCAGATGCAAAGCAACAGCATTATATTTTCAGTAAGAAATACAGCAGGTATAGTTCAGTAAGATTTTAGTAACTAATGCAGTTCTCTAGTGGAAGATGGTTGGGCAGATAGTAGACCGCTGCAACTTCAGATCGCAGAGTACAGTCCCAAGGGAAAGGCAAAGCAGCAGAGTTATATTTTCAGTAAAGAAATACAGCAGGAATGCTGAAACAATGCTTTAGTAACTGGTGAAGCTCTGTACTGGAAGATGGTGGGTCAGGTAGTAGACCACCTTAGCTTCAGATCACAGAGTACAGTCCTGAGGGAGGAGCAAAGCAGCAGAGTTATATTGTCAGTAAAAAATGCAGCAGGTATGTTTAAACAAGGTTTTAATAACTAGTGCTGCTTCGTAATGGAAGATGGTGGAGCTGGTAGTAGATTTCAGAGTGCAGTCCTCCAGGAGATGCAAAGCAGCAGAGTTATAGTTTCAGTAAAACATACAGCAGGTATAGTTCAATAAGAGTTTAATAACTAGTGCAGCTCTGTAGTGGAAGATGATGGGGCAGGTAAGTAGACAGATTGCAGAGTACAGTCCTGAGGGAGAAGCAAAGCAGCAGAGTTACATTTTCAGTAAAAAATGTAGCAGGTATATTTAAACAAGGTTTTAATAACTGGTGCAGCTCTGTAGTGGAAAAAGATGGAGCAGGCAGTACCATACTATAGTTCAGATGTCAGAGTTCAGTCCCATGTGAAAAGCAAAACAGCAGAGTTATATTTTCAGAAAAGAATGCAGCAGTTATATTTAAACAAGGTTTTAATAACTAGTGCAACTCTGTAGTGGAAGATGGTGGGGCAGGTAGTAGACCTCCACATCTTCAGATCCCATTGTACATTCTCGAGGTAGAAGCAAAGCAGCAGAGTTATAGTTTCAGTAAAATCTGCAGCAGGTATGTTTAAACAAGTTTTTAATAATTAGTGCAATGCTGTAGTGGAAGATGGTGGGGCAAGTAGTAGTTCTCCGTAACTTCAGATCCAGAATGCAGTCCTAAGGGAGAGGCAAAGCAGTAGAGGTATATTTTCAGTAAAAATGCAACAGGTAGATTTAAACAGGGTTTTAATAACTAGTGCAGCTATGTAGTGGAAGATGGTGGGGCAGGTAGGAGACCGCCGCAGCTTCAGATCACAGAGTGCAGTCTTCAGGGTGTGGCGAACAGTAGAGTTATACTTTCAGTAAAAAATGCTGCAGGTATATTTAAACAATGTTTTAATAACTAGTGCAGCTCTGTAGTGGAAGATGGTGGGGCAAGTAGTAGACTACCGCAGCTTCAGATCGCAGAGTACAGTCCTGAGGGAGAGGCAAAGCAGCAGAGTTATATTTAATGTAAAAATGCAGCAGACATATTTAAACAGGGTTTTGATAACTGGTGAAGCTCTGTAGTGGAAGATGGTGCATCAGGTGGTAGACCACCTCAGCTTCAGATCGCAGAGTGCAGTCCCGAGGGAAAGCAAAGCTGCAGAGTTATATTGTCAGTATAAAATGCAGCAGGTGTGTTTAAACAAGCTTGTAATAACCAGTGCAGCTCTTTAGTGGAAGATGGTGGGGCAGGTAGTAGACCGCTGCAGCTTCAGATCACAGAATACAGTCCTGAGGGAGCAACAAAGAGCAGCGTTGTATTTTCCATTAAAAATGCAGCAGGTATATTTAAACAAGGTTTTAATAAACAGTGCAGCTGTGTAGAGGAAGATGGTGGGGCAGGTAGAAGACCGCCGGAGCTTCAGATTGTAGAGTACATTCGTGATGGAGAAGCAAATTAGCAGAGTTATATTTTCAGTAGAAAATGCAGCAGGTATATTTCAACAAGATTTTAATAACTAGTGCAGCTCTGTAGTGGAATATGTTTGGCCATGTAGTAGACCACTGCAGCCTCAGATCACAGAGTACAGTCCTGAGGGAGAGGCAAAACAGCAGAGTTATATTTGCAGGAAAAAATGCAGCAGATATATTTAAACAAGGTTTTTATAACTAGGGCAGTTCTGTAGTGAAAGATAGGGCAGGTAGACCGCCGCAGCTTCAAATCATAAGACTACAGGCCCGAGGGAGAGGCAAAGCAACAGAGTTATATTTTCAGTAAAAAATGCTGCAGGTATATTTAAACAAGGTTTTAATAACAAGTGCAGCTATGTAGTCGAAGATGGTAGGGCGGGTAGTAGACCTCCACAGCTTCAGATAGCAGAGTACAGTCCCGAGGGAGGGGCAAACCATTTGAGTTATATTTTCAATAAAATATGTCGCAGGTATATTTAAACAAGGTGTTAATAACTAGTCCAGCTCTGTAGTGGAAGATGGTGAGGCAGGCAATAGACCGTCACAGCTTCAGATCACAGAGTACAGTCCCAAGTAAGAGGCAAAGCAGGAGAGTTATATTTTCTGCAAAAAATGCAGCGGTTATATTTAAACAATGTCTTAGTAACTAGTGCAGCTCTGTAGTTGAAGATAGTGGGGCAGGTATTAGACCGCCACAGCTTCAGATCGCAAAGTACAGTCCTGAGGGAGAGGCAAAGCAGCAGAGTTATATTTTCAGTAAAAAATGCAGCAGGTGTACTTAAACAATGCTTTAATAACTGGTGCTGTCCTGTACTGGAGGATGATGGGTCAGGTAGTAGACCACCTCATCTTCAGATCGCAAAATACAGTCCTGAGGGAGGGAAAAAAGCAGCAGAGTTATATTGTCAGTAAAAAAATGCAGCAGGTATGTTTAAACAAGGTTTTAATAACTAGTGCAGCTTTGTAGTGGAGGATCATGTGGTTGGTAGTAGACATCAGAGTACAGTCCTGAGGCAGATGCAAAGCAGCAGCATTATATTTTCAGTACAAAATACAGCAGGTATAGTTCAGTAAGATTTTAATAACTAATGCAGCTCTGCAGTGGAAGATGGTTGGGCAGGTAGTAGTCCACCGCAGCTTCAGATCGCAGAGTACAGTCCCAAGGGAAAGGCAAAGCAGCAGAGTTATATTTTCAGCAAAAAATGCATCAGGTATATTTAAACAATGTTTTAATAACTAGTGCAGCTCTGTAGTGGAAAAAGATGGAGCAGGCAGTACAGTGCTGTAACTTCAAATCTCAGAGATCAGTCCCGAGGGAAAAGCAAAGCAGCAGAGTTATATTTTCAGTAAAAACTACAGCAGTTATATTTAAACAAGGTGTTAATAACTAGTGTAGCTCTGTAGTGGAAGATGGTGGGGCAGGTATTAGACCTCCACATCTTCAGATTCCATAGTACAGTCCCGAGGCAGAAGCAAAGCAGCAGATATATTTTCAGTAAAAATTGCAGCAAGTATATTTAAACAAGGTTTTAATAATTAGTGCAGTGCTGTAGTGGAATATGGTGGGACAGGTAGTAGTCCTCCGCAACTTCAGATCCAGAGTGCAGTCCCAAGGGAGAGGCAAAGCAGCAGAGTTATATTTTCAGTAAAAATGCAGCTGGTAAAGTTAAACAGGATTTTAATAACTATTGCAGCTCTGTAGTGGAAGATGTGGCAGCTAGTAGACCACCGCAGCTTCAGGTCGCAGAGTACAGTCCCGAGAGAGAGGAAAAGCAGCAGGGATATTTAAACAATGTTTTAATAACTAGTTAGTTGTGTAGTGGAAGATGGTGGGGCTCGTAATAGACTGCTGAAGCTTCAAATCGCACACAACAGTCCTGAGGTAGAGGCAAAGCATTTGAGTTATATTTTCCATAAAAATGCAGCAGCTGTATTTAAACAAGGTTTTAATAACTAGTGCAGCTTTGTAGTGGAAGATGGTGGGTCAGGTAGTAAACCACCTCAGCTTCAGATTGCAGAGTACAGTCCCAAGGAAGGAGCAAAGCAGCAGAGTTATATCGTCAGTAAAAAAATGCAGCAGGTATGTCTAAACAAGGTTTTAATAACTAGTGCAGCTTTGTAGTGAAGGATGGTGTGGTTGGTAGTAGATTGCAGAGTACAGTCCTGAGGCAGATGCAAAGCAGCAGCATTATATTTTCAGTAAGAAATACAGCAGGTATAGTTCAGTAAGATTTTAGTAACTAATGCAGTTCTCTAGTGGAAGATGGTTGGGCAGGTAGTAGACCGCTACAACTTCAGATCGCAGAGTACAGTCCCAAGGGAAAGGCAAAGCAGCAGGGTTGTATTTTCAGTAAAGAAATGCAGCAGGTATACTGAAACAATGCTTTAATAACTGGTGCAGCTCTGTACTGGAAGATGGTGGGTCAGGAAGTAGACCACCTTAGCTTCAGAATTCAGATAACAGAGTACGGTCCCGAGGGAGGAGCAAAGCAGCAGAGTTATATTGTCAGTAAAAAATGCAGCAGGTATGCTTAAACAAGGTTTTAATAACTAGTGCTGCTTCGTAATGGAAGATGGTGCAGCTGGTAGTAGATTTCAGAGTGTAGTCCTGAGGGAGATGCAAAACAGCAGAGTTATATTTTCAGTAAAAAACACAGCAGGTATAGTTCAATAAGATTTTAATAACTAGTGCAGCTCTGTAGTGGAAGATGGTGGGGTAGGTAGTAGACCACTCCAGCTTTAGATCACAGAGTGCAGTCCTGTGGAAGAGGCAAAGCAGCTGAGTTATATTTTCAGTAAAAATGCAGCAGGTAGATTTAAACAGGTTTTTAATAACTAGTGCAGCTATGTAGTGAAAGATGATGGGGAATGTAGTAGACCGCCGCAACTTCAGATCACTGAGTACAGTCCCAAGGGAGAGGCAAAACAACAGACATATTTTCAGTAAAAACTGCAGCAGGTATATTTACACAAGGTTTTAATAAATAGTGCAGCCCTGTAGTGGAAGTTGGTGGGGCAGGTAGTAGACCGCCGCAGCTTCAGATTGCAGAGTACAGTCTAGAGGGAGATGCAAAGCAGCAGAGTTATATTTTCAGGAAAACATGCAGCAGGAATATTTAAACAAGGTTTTAATAACTAGTGCAGCTCTTTAGTTGAAGATGGTGGGGCAGATAGTACACAGCTGCAGCTTCAAATTGCACACTACAGTCCTGAGGTCGAGGCAAGACAGCAGACTTATATTTTCTGTAAATAATGCAGCAGATATATTTAAACAAGGTTTTAATGGCTAGTGCAGCTCTGTTGGCTTTATTGGAAAGGCTCGCCCAGACTCTGCTACACTTTGCTGTGAGGGAAAGGTTGGTTTGCTTTTTATTTGTTGTATTTTGCATTAGTTTATTGCCTTTTTATATTCTGAGTGCTGTGATTTGTTTTCTTTATCTTGTGTTTTGCTTGTGTTCTGCTTGTAACTGCATATTAAAACTTCAAAAGACACCGCAGGTCTGTCTCTTGTGAGTCAGGCAGAAATTTGCAGAAATTCTCTCCCCCCCACCCTGTCACTGTTGTGTTCTTAAATACCAATGTCTTTCTAGTTGCCTGCCTCTTATGTTAATTTGACCATATATCTCATTTCCTCTCTGCTTTCACTGGCTTGTGAGTTAAAATTATAATTTTGTGAAATCACTCCCTTTCAACTATTTAAATTTATTGGCCATTCTACTGTGTTCCATAGTACCGGAATACAAAAGTGATCGCCCCCTTTCAATCTATCTTGCTGTTTTAAAAATAGTGACTCTCCACTAAAACTTAACTTTTTAGACAGGTAAAATTTAAGTTACCTACTTTCACATCTAACTTCTCTAGTGCACACTGCAGTGTTTAGGATAAACCATTTTTTTCATCTTACCTTTAAGCATCCCTGTGACTAGCACTTGCTCTAATACCTGCTGGAAAGCACTAAGAAGCCTTAAACTGATACAAGCACTCAACTCTCCTTATTAATAAGGAGAAATTAATCAAACAGCCTATAATTGCAAAGTACCTTGCTAAGCTAAGGGAAAATACTTCCTGTATTTTTCAAAAAAAAAAGCACCAAACCAGGCATGTCCAAGGGTCAGCTTCCAGTGATTTCTCTTGTCCACCTGGTGAATCTGGGCATACTGGGGCAATGCAGCAATTGCCTCATGTACACAGAAATCCCTCTCCTCCTACCACCCAACACTACAACCTGTGAGAGATGCACTTACATAGCCAAACTGGAAGCAAAGTTCTCTCCATCCAAGGTTGTGCTAGACAGTCAAGAGGAAAAGGTTAACACCCACACTACACCTCAAGCAACACATAGCCCGTCTAAACTCACACCACCATCACCTACACATAGTAACACTAAATCCACATATGCAGAGGCCCTTAACTGTAACCTGCCCAAGCAACAAGGACCTCCGAAGCTAAAACGCAAACAAACACCAATCACAACCAAAGTGCCACATAGCTCACAACACCAGTGTGCCACCCAACAACAGCCCCTAAGGCAAGACAACGTACCTAGCACTTTAGTCATAGGTGACTCTATAGTCAGGCACACTGATGTCCCACTCACCAGGCTGAACAAGAAAAAAATTACAGTGAGCTGCTTGTCGGGTGCCAGGATCCGCTACATAACTCATGCACTCAAGTCACTCCACAACAAGTACAAATTTGACTCTGTCATTGTCCATGTTGGAGTGAATGACTTGAGATGTACCTCCCTGGACTACATGAAAAGAAACCTGGAAGAGCTGTCGGATCATGTGGCCCAGGCAGGTATGACCCTAGCCCTGAAGAGCATCCTGCCATCGTCCAGAATGATACCACAATATAAGGACAAAATGATTGACTTCAACAATTGGCTAAGCTTCTGGTGTCATTCAAAGGGGATCCAGTATCTGTCTGCCTGGGGTGACATGATGACAGACCACAATGCTTTGCCAGAGATGGTCTGTATCTGTCACCCCTGAGATTCAGGTTACTGGCTAAGGCTCCTGCCATCCCTATATTGCCTTTTTTAGGCAAAGTTCAAAGGACAAAACCACCACCGTAACAGGTACAAGCATGCAAAATCTGAAGGTAATGCTACTCAGTGCTAGAAGTCTAAACCTCAAAATGCACTCTCTCGTGGCACTCCTAAAAATGGAGAACATCGATATCTGTGCAGTAACTGAGACCTGGTTCAAGGCTCCAGACAGCAGCCCTGTAATACCAGGCTACAACTCTTACCACATTTTTCGGCCACCAAACCAGGATCAAAACACTAAAGGTGGAGGAGTGTCCATATTCACCAAGGATATTCACACCACCAGGTTAGTTGCCATACACAATGCGTCTGAAATTCTCCAGGTGCAACTAACACTAGGTAAGACTGCAATCCAAATTGTAGCTTGCTACAGATCCCCCACCATGCCCTAAGATTCTCACTACACCTTTCTAAAGATACTGGAAAATATTAATATACAACCAAACACCCTAATACTGGGTGATTTCAACTACCCTACCATTAGCTGGGAAAACTACTCGTGTACCAACACCTTTGCCCAACGATTCTTGGAATTCATAAATTCCAGTGCCCTGGATCAAGTAATCCATAGTCCCACCAGGGGCTCAAGTATCCTAGACCTGGTCATTACCAACATGGGAAATTGATGCTCCACACCTATGATCACCCCCTCATTGGTCAAGTCAGACCATAAGCTAATCACCCTTAACATCTACATCCACCCCACTCCCCAGTAAGGAAACCTCCATAGAAAACTTCCCCAAAGCCAACTTCATGCTACTCAAGTCAGAAGTTACAAACTTCATGACACCCATGCAAACAGGAACTGAAAGTTCGACTGCTGAACCCTACGCTAAGGCACTGTACAAGCACATCCACTCCTGCATGAATCGTGCCATCCCAAATAGAACCAAGATGCTCTCCTCCAAAAGAAGGAAGCCAATCTGGTGGTCCCCTGCCATAAACAAACTTTACAACAAAAGGAAGAAACTGTTGCAGAAAAGAGGAAAATCCCAGGATGCAAAAAACTCCCTTACCAGCCTCAATAAGAAGCTGAGATCCCTCATAAAATCCTCCAAAGCTAGTTAAGAAAATAAAATTGCCAAAGATTCCAAGACAACCACAAGGCATTCTATAACTATGTCAAGAATCTAAATGGCAATGCTCAGATCTGCTCTGAGCTACAACAGAATGGCATTAAATATACTGATCCCAAGGATATTGCCAATATCCTGTCAGATTGATTCAGTGTCAACTTCACCCCCCTCTCACCCCCCAAATGGCCCATCTCAATACTGGAAGATTGCCAAATTCTAGTGATAACAGCCACACAGGTAAAAAAATGCACTCTCCAAAGCTAAGAATACAGCATCCATGGGACCAGATGACATGCCGGGCTGTGTACTACATGAGCTACAAAATGAAATGGCACCTCACCTAAGTGTCATGTTTAATCATATCCTCACCTCAGGCTTCATGCCTACTGAGTGGCGCACAGCTACAGTTATCCAAATCCACAAGGGGGGATCCACCTTGGATCCCCTGAACTACTGCCCCATCAGTGTGAAGAGCCTAATCTGCAAGGCAAGGAGAACGTATTATCATGGAATTTATAAACAAAGACATTGGCAACCTTAAAACACTGGACCCCACCCAGTTTGGGTTTGTGAAGGGCCGATCTTGTCTCCTGAACCTGATTAACTTCTTCAAATCAGTCTCCAGAGCCATGGATGAGTGTAAGACAGTCCACACAGCCAATCTGGACCTTGCCAAGGCCTTTGACACCATACCCCACTCTGGAATCATAGATAAACTTACTAAGCTGGGCATTAATCCCTACATCACTCGATGGGTTGCCAACTGGCTTACTGACAGAACCCATACTGTAAAAGTAGCTGACTCCAAATCAAGCTCCAGACAAGTGACAAGTGGAGTACCTCAGGGTTCAGTCCTGGGACCTCTCTTGTTTGGCATCTACTTCTCTGAAGTACAGGCCAACACTAAGGGACTCTGGCTAACAAAGTTCGCAGATGACTGCAAACTGGGAGCCATTATTGAATCCCTAAATGATGTCGATACTCTACAAAAGGGCCTTACAGAAACAGATGCTTAGTGCCAGAGCCATGGGCTCAAGCTCAATGCCAAGAAATGTATAGTTATCCCTTTTGGGAAAAAAAATGTACCCGTGAATTACCACATAGGTGGCAGTACACTAAACACTGAAAGTGTGATAAGAGACTTAGGGACACAGGTGGACAGTGGTCTCACCTTCAATAACCACATCGCCACAACAGTCAGGAAATCCTTCTATGTGGCACACCTCATCACTAAGGGCTTTTCATCCAGAAAAAAAGGAGGTCATTGTCAAGGAGATCATTGTCCCACTGTACTCATTCCTCATTAATCCCATTATAGAATACAATGCCCCATTTGGTATGTAACTCTCAAGACATCTGCAACAACTGGAAAGGCCACAGAAATACCTCACTAAAAGAATCACAGGCCTAAAGCAGATGCCCTATGCTGACTATCTTAAAAAATGCCGGCTATACTCTGTCGCATATTGTCTACTCTGAGGTGATCTCTGCTTAACATACAAGGCTATGTCAAACCCAGAGCTGTTGGACATGCTACACTTAAAGAAATCCCAATCCCTCATAGCCACATGCTCCAGGGATCTAAACCTTGATATCACAATAAACAAAACATGCTGGAGGGATAGGTTCCTGACCTAGAGACTCCCCAGACTTTGGAATAGACTGCGCATACATCTCAAGCAGAGCACCTCTTTGGCCCTCTTCAAAAGGAACCTTGATGATTGGATGGGAGAAAGGAAATTTACCCCACGGATCACGTTAGTAGCCCTGCTAGACAGGGGTCCAGGGAAATAAATAGTGTGGGAAGAAATAGCCAGGGAATTGTTATGGCTAGGCTTGTATAGGCCCAAGGGCAGATAGCCTAGTACCACCATATGAACCTATGTAGTGAAAGATGGTGGGGCAGGTAGTAGACCGCTGCAGCTTCAGATCACACAGTACAGTCCCAAGAGCGAAGCAAAGTAGCAGAGTTTTATTTTCTGGAAAAAAAGTAGCAGAGTATTTAAACAAAATTTTAATAATTTGTGCAGCTCTGTAGTGAAAGTTGGTGGGGCAGGTAGTAGACTGCTGCATCAAGGATTCAAATCACACACTACAGTCCTGAGGTAGAGGCAAAGCAGCAGAGTTATATTTTCCATAAAAAATGCAGCAGATATATTTAAAGAAGGATTTAATAACTAGTGCAGCTCTGTAGTAGAAGATGGTGGGGCAGTTGGTAGACTGCCGCAGCTTCAGATCACAGAGTACAGTCCTTAGGTAGAGGCAAACAGCAGAGTTATACTTTCAGTAAAAAATGCAGGAGGTATATTTAAACAATGTTTTAATAACTAGTGCAGCTCTCTAGTGGAAGATGGTGGGTCAGGTAGTAGACCACCTCAGCTTCAGATCACAGAGTACAATCCCGAGGTAGAAGAAAAGTGGCAGAGTTATGTTTTCAGTAAAACCTGCAGCAGGAATATTTATACAAGATTTTAATAACTAGTGCAGCTCTTTAGTGGAAGATGGTGGGGCAGGTAGCAGACCGTTGCAGCTTCAGATCACAGAGTACAGTCCTGAGGGAGAGGCAAAGCAGCACTGTAATATTTTCAGTAAAAAATGCAGCAGAGTATTTAAACAAGGTTTTAATAACTAGTGCAGCACTGTAGTGGAATATGGTGGGGCAGGTAGTTATCCGCTGAAGATTCAAATCGCACAATACAGTCCCAAGGTAGAGGCAAAGCAGCAGAGTTATATTTTCAGTAAAAAATGCAGCAGATATATTTAAACAAGGATTTCATAACTAGTGCAGCTCTGTAGTGTAAGATGGTGGGGCAGTTAGTAGACCGCCGCAGCTTCAGATCTCAGAGTACACTCCCGAGGGAGAAGGAAAGCAGCAATATTGTCAGTAAAAAATGCAGTACGTATGTCTAAACAAGGTTTTAATAACTAGTGCAGCTCTGTAGTGGAAGGTGGTGGGGCAGGTAGTACACCGCTGCAGCTTCAGATCGCAAAGTATAGTTCCGAAGGAGGGGCAAAACAACAGAGTTATATTTTCAGTAGAAAATACAGCATGTAGAGTTAAACAAGCTTTTAATAACTAGTGCATCTCTGTAGATGAAGATGGTGGGGCAGGTAGTAGACCGCTACAGCTTCAGATCATGGACTACAGTCCTGAGGGAAAGACAAAACAGCAGAGTTATATTTTCAGGGAAAAATGCAGGAGGGATATTTAAACAATGTTTTAATAACTAGTGCAGCTGTGCAGTGGAAGATGGTGGGGCAGGTAGTAGACCGCCACAGTTTCAGATCGTGGAATACAGTCCCGAGGGAGAGACAAAGCAGCAGAGTTATATTTTCATGGAAAAATGCAAGAGGGATATTTAAACAATGCTTTAATAACTAATGAAGCTGTGTAGTGGAAGATGATGGGGCAGGTAGTAGACCACTGTAGCTTCAAATCGCACACTATAGTCTGGAGGTAGAGGCAAAGCAGCAGAGTTATATTTTCCATAAAGAATGCAGTACGTATGTCTAAACGAGGTTTTAATAACTAGTGCAGCTCTGTAGTGGAAAATGGTGGGGCAGGTAGTAGACCGCCGCACCTTCAGATCACAGAGTACAGTCCAGAGTAAGAGAAAAACAGCAGAGTTATATTTTCAGTAAAAAATGCAGCAGGTATATTAAAATAATGCTTTAACTAGTGCAGCTCTGTACTGGACAATGGTGGGTCAGGTACTAGACCACCTCAGCTTCAGATTGCAGAATACAGTCCTGAGGTAGAGGCAAAGCAGAAGAGTTACATTTTCTGCAAAAACTACAGCAGGTATACTTCAATAAGATTTGAATAACTAATACAGCTCTGTAGTAGAAGATGGTTGGGCAGGTACTAATCCGCCGCAGCTTCAGATCACAGAGTACAGTCCCAAGAGAGAGGCAAAGCAGCAGAGTTATATTTTCAGGAAAAAATGCAGCAGGTATATTTAAACAAGGTTTTTATAACTAGGGCACTTCTGTAGTGGAAGAAGGTGGTTCACTTAGGAGACTGCCCCAACTTCAGATCACAGAGTACAATCCCAGGGGAGAGGCAAAGCAGCAAAGTTATATTTTCAGCAAAAAATGCAGCAGGTAGCTTTAAACAATGTTTTAATAACGGCTGCCTCTCTGTAGTGAAAGACGATGGGGCAGGTAGTAAACTGCTACAGCTTCAGATCACAGAGTACAATCCCGAGGGAGAAGCAAAGCATCAGAGTTACATTTTCAGTAAAAAATGTAGCAGTTATATTTAAACAAAGTTTTAATAACTAGTGCATCTCTGTAGTGGAAGAAGATGGAGCAGGCAGTGCAGTGCTACAACTTCAGATCTCAGAGTTCACTCCTGAGGGAAAAGCAAAGCAGCAGAGTTATATTTTCAGAAAAAATGCAGCAGTTCATGGCCAGCCTTAGGCATAGGTGAACTAGGCGACCGCCTAGGGCGCTGTATAGGCCGGCCTCGTAAAGGGTACATTTTTATGTATTTATTTAAATTAATTTACTTTTGTTATTTTGCTATCTTCTCTGTCTGAGTGAAAGGCACCAAAACAATAGGGAGAGGGGGAAAGGTGACCGCTCTTTCACTTTTATAGCTTCAGATTGGCTGAAAGGCTTCAACAGGTTCAAAAAAAAAAACTTCTGCTGTCACTCGTGAAACTTAAGTTAGCAGTTCAGTTAACAGAGGGGTTAAGATCATGTGTATGCGTGCGGTTTAAATAGAAAGTAAGTGTATGTTTGTGTTTGTAATTTCAACTGTTCGCTTCTGTATGCAAGAGAGTGCATGTGTGTGTGTGTGTATGCATGTATGTGTGTGGAATTTAAATTACTTGTTCTGTTTGTATGAGAGAGATAAAGTGTGTTTTACTGTGTGTGATAGTATATGTGTATGTAGGTAGCACATTTTTGATAAATAACAGAGCGGCTTAAAATGTAAACAGCCCTGGGCACTGATTTTTGAATCCTTTCTCCTTCTGTAGCTCTCTCTGTTCTGACCTCCTTACAAACTGTCACCATACCCAGAGATAATACTTTGATTTTGCCATGTCCCGGGACACACAGAAATCTTACTTCCAAAGTGTGCCTTGGTCTCCAGAAAACTGGGGGCCCGATCGTTGGTGTCCTTTTGCCGTGGCAAAAATTACGAAGAGAGTCAGATTTCCATGACAACTGCTTTGAAAGCTTTTAGTTGCCATGGGAATATCTGCTGCCCCACATACGGTTTCTGCCTGAAACCTGCAATGCAGAAAACCTGATTATCAGGTTGGGTATCGCGGTGGTGGTGCTGCGGTAGCGTTGTCGCCTCACAGTAAGACGCTGTCCAGTTCGATTCTCAGCTAGAGCGGCTTCTGCCTGGAGACATGCGTGAATGGGCATACCTTCATTGAAGGTGGTGCGTCAGGGCTGGCAACCCGGCATGTAAAAATCAACTACCAATTATTAGTGGACCGGAGTTCCACTGTGGCGACCCTAACTAGGAAAAGCCGAAAGACACAACAACAACAATAACAGATTTCAGGAGGTTAGGGTACTTTTTGTTAAAGTTTCAGTTGATCCACAAATGTGCAATGACGGATTTGCAAAGCTCTGTATTAAATACAGAACCCACATACTAGAGAAAAGAAGGCAGTGTGGGGGAATGTTTTAAACAGAATCTTAAGTTTTACTTTATTAATTTGTAATTTTATTCAAGAAACTAATTCTTTAAATCATTGTGTTCACGTACAATGAGTTTACCTGCCGATAGCGTGTGCAGCAACAAGGAACAGCCAGATGTCAAGCTGGGAACAGTAATACAGGTTTGCCAAAAGAAATGTTCATTTTAAAGAGCAAGTTACTTAGTTGTTAACGTTGTCTATTTAGGTTGCAGAGTTATTCAGTTTTTGAGCAATGTAGTATTTTTTTATTATAAAATGACATGTCATGAATGGTTTAGCTAAATGACTGTGTGATTGATGCTGAATGAGACTTTACATTCCATCCACATTTGTGCCCATGATAAGCATGAATGTTGACCTCAAAGAAGGAAGATTTGTGTGGGTGTTTGCTGTTAGCATCACGTCTCTCAAGTGTACTTCATTATGAAGAACATTTTTCATTATTAATCTTAAAAATGGTGTGTTCTTCCCAGTTCCATTTTGAATGGTCTGTCTGTCAAGCATTCAGTTTTAAGAATTTTTTAACCCATATTTTTTGTAAATAATACATAATCTTATGAATTCATTAAAAAAACTTTTAGAAGTCTAAAATACCACATTTAACCATCATGTGAGATTCCTAGTTGAAGTTGTTAGTAAACTGTTTTTAGGTGTTCCACATTTTGCCAATTTGTTCTACATTATGCTCCTATGTTATATTATGTCCTGCTGCCATTAGTACTCTGATGGACAACTTAATAGACTTCTTAAATGCAATTGTATAATATCTATCATGATTTTTTTACCTGCGTTGCTTGTCAAAAACTATGAAGTAGAGCACGCTTTTGCTTGTTTAACTGTTACGCCCATATATTTTGGCTTAGTCCCCACGTGCAACAGTTATTGATATTTTTTTTGCAAGAATTTAAAATAATTTCATAGTTTTAATTTGACTGCCTATTATGATGTTTTTGGATTACTTAAATGCTTAAGTAATGCCACAAATAATTGTGGTTGGTGGGTCTGTATCCTGAATTATTTTTGTGTTGCTTATTTAACATTTCACAAGAAGGTCGAAACCAATAACAATTTCCAGTCAAGTGTGACAGTGGGCAAGATAAACAGAAGTCTGATACTTTATAAAAAGTGTATTGAAATAAGACTTGACTTTTTGTATTGATGGTGAAATTAAAAGGCTATGTATATAAAATGGAAGTAGTTGAACTTGCTGAACTATTGTTAAGAAGGAACTGCACAGATTCTGGTGTTAGGTATTCCTTCTACTACTAACACAAAAATGGTAACTGAATTAACAGGAAGGATAGCTGAAATAGAATGAATACACTCCCTAAAACTTTTGATAATACCATAGTTGGGCAGTTGGAGACTGCACATTGGTCATGTAGCATAAATGTTTTGTTTGAAGTTAGTGAAGTGATGCATCATCTGGGCATTTTTGACTAGTAGGATATCATGTCTCCAGCTTCTGACACAAAACTGAAATCATTGCATGTTGAGCATGTTTAAAGTGAATGTTTTATTGATGGTTTGAATGCAGATGTTGTCACCCTATATAGTGTGTGTGTGTGTGTGTGTGTGTGTGTGTGTGTGTGTGTGTGTGTGTGTGTGTGTGTGTGTGTGTGTGTGTGTAAATGAGTGGCACTGTAAGTTGCCTTAAAAAATGTTAAAGTTTTTTTTTGTGAATGGGCTGCAATGGGTAGTAAAACTCTGAGATAGCTAATCAGTATTATGCTATTTAATTGTTTGTTGATTTATGTTAATCGGCTAGATGAATTTGCCATATCAGTAGTAATCACTACAGTGGTGGTAGTCAGACCAGTAGGAGATACTCTGTATGTTTCAAGAAGGAAAAACCTATTCTTCTAAATAAGTTAGGTGATTATTATTAAGTTGCTGCATATATGAATATTTCAATCTAGTATGTTAAGTGCTCGTTCTGTTTGTACGACAGATAAAGTGTGTGTTACTGTGTGAGATAGTATGTGTGTATATGAGGGAGAAAGTGCATGTGTGTGTTTTGTTCAACTAACACTGTTACATACTTCCTTCTTCACCATGTCCTTCTACCTCCGAAATGTTAAATGAAAGTCCAGAAGACTGTACAGACCTTGGTGCTTTACAAGAATAAGTGTTGTTAACACAAGGGCACACACTTTCTACAGCTATTCCATCATACCTCGTAGAGCACAAAATCTGGACGAAGCCTAAAATGATGGGGGGGGGGGACAAATAGGGACAGATTTTAAACATTGCTCTTATAAACTTAGAAAGTTATTAGAATAATAGGTTTTGCATTAGCATGAATTTTCTAAAGGATGTGGAGTCTTAAATGTTTGTCATTATTTAATAACTTCAATCCTCATCTATTTGCCAGAAAAGTACAGATTTTAGGAGGAACACATCAAAAATAAGGCAAAAATCTGGACATTCTGTAAAAATCTGTACAGTTGAGAGGTATGTATTCCATTTTCCGTATGTAACTATCACCTTTGCTTCAGACTGCCATAAGCAGTCTATCAGAGCTGCCCTTTTTTTTTTTTTGTTCTTTGGTTTGAGCAAGGAGGTTGAACCAGCTATGCCTCTGATATCTATAAATACAGATTTATCTAGATATAGATAGGATATACAGACAGATAAATATATAGAGAGAGATATGAGTATATAGACATATTTAAAATATATTTTTTTTCTTTTTGGCCTTGCACTAATTCTTGAGGATTGTTGTCACTAAATGATGGGAGACACTGGAGTCATAGTTTATATTCTTCAAAATGGGCATGCTAATGCAAAATCTGTGTAAGCAACTAGATATATAGAAGTTAAAATGCGCCCCTGAGTCTGGATCTTTTTGCTCTTCTCCCATAGTACTTTTGGCTTTGTTCCTGATTCATGTGGTAAAAGATTGAAAATGTTGCAGTGAATCTAAAGACACTAATGATCCATAGTAAAATGGGCTCTGATAATCAACCAACTCCAGTGGATACTCAACCTGCCATGGGAGTAAACTAATGTACTATTTGAAGCTTGTAAAAAAAAAAAAAGTATACCTCTTTTTGACACTATGTCTATGGGCTACTCTTGAAATCTTTCTTGAGCTATTCTCTCCTTTCCCATTTCTAAATGCAGTGCTTTAAAAAATGATCTTTCTCCATTGTGGCTTTTTTGTGTTCATCATGAAATGCAAGTTAACACAAATCCTGTAATTCTAGCAACTTTAAAGTGCAATATTTAAAATCTATTCCTATTTTTTTGTCCACTGCATCCACATTATGTTAGGCTTTGTCCAGATTTCTTGCACTAAGAAGTTGAGAGGTATGAATACCTCTCAACTGTACAGATTTGTGCCTCATATTTTTTGGCCTAGTCCTCATAAAATTTGTGGTTTTCTGGCAAATCACTGAATATTTAAATAACTAAATATCATGCATTTGAATTTTAACCTTCATTTCCTTCAGAAAATGTATGCCAAGACAAATGCCGTTATTCTAGCAACTTTCTAAGCCTCTAACAGCAATATTTCTAATCTGTCCCTGTTTGGGGGCCTTTACCTCCCCCCCATTATATTAGGCTTTGTTCAGATTTCTTTTGCTAAGAGTTTGAGAGGTAATGGAGGTATGGTATGTAATAACCTAGTTGCTGATTATTTGGTGCATTTTACGGGGGATAGGGGTTCTGCATTTCTTAGTGTGCCCTCCTTTGTATAAGATGCCTAGTAACTATGAATTTGTGTGTCAGGCTCTCAGTCACTCCCTATTGGAATATTACCAATGTATCTTTTTCTTTAATGTAACATAGGCAATTAATTCTTTAAGGGCAGCAAGCACTGAATTTGGAGATGAGACACTGAAATGTAAACTTGTTAGGCAGTAACAGCCTTTTATGATTTACAAATTTCTAATATAGAATTATTCGGATGGATTTTACTTCTGCAGAGATTGTGCTTACTGACTGATACTCGTGGATTGTAATGACAGAAGTTTGAGTGGCCTTTTATGATAAAATGTTCTGAAATGGGCAGTTTTGTCATTACTGGGTCATACATTTCGTTCCATTGCTTACTGGGAAAATGTTCAAAACTACAACTTTAAAACACACACTAACAGGTGGTGCTTTATTATACAAGGAATATAGTTTAATGCAATCAGGAAGGTGAATCAAAGAACACATGCATATATGCATGAATGTGTTCAAGGAGCCTGTAGTTTGAAAAGAGCCTAAAGGTAAACTTAATTCTCCACTGGCCAGATGCATTTTATTTGAATGTGGGTTTTAATGCTGTTTCAATGAATGTGAGTTTCAAGGGCAGAGAAGTTTACTGCTCATGCTAAGTCTGTTTTCATTGTGAGACTGTATTGTTTGTTTAGCAAATGGCTATCTGTGTTTATGCTATTTTATTTCAATATTTGTAATCATTGTAGAAGTAAATAAGAAAACAGTATACACACTGACAAGTTTGAACAGTGTTTATGATAACTGAGGAGAAATAGCCAAGTAATGTAACACTGGAGTGCTTGGGGAGGGGGCTGCTTCTGGGGGGTAGGGGATTGCTGCAGAAGGGGCTGCTCTGGGGGAGGGTGGTCTATTACCCTGCCTAGAGCCCTATTTGACCATGATCCATCTCTGGTATTTACAGTAGGAAACGTGTACACACAGGTAGTTGTAGTTTAATTACATTACAATGTATCTTTTTCTTCTTATGCATTTAAATGATTTAAGGAAATGACTTTAGTGGCTTTCTTGGAGAGTGACCTACCTGTGGGTGTGGCTCAAATAGGGGTGTTTCATGAGTATGTTGTGGGTGGGACTTAAGGGGCGCAAGAGCACTACTTCGCCTAGGGCGCCGTTTCAGCTAAGGCCTGCCCTGCAGCAGTTATATTTAAACAAGGTTATAATAACTAGTGCAGCTCTTTAGTGGAAGATGGTTGGGCAGGTAGTAGACCTCCACATCTTCAGATCCCCGAGTACAGTCCTGAGGTAGAAGCAATGCAGCAGAGTTATATTTTCACTAAAAACTGCAGCAGGTATATTTAAACAATGTTTTAATAACTAATGCAGCTCTGTAGTGGAAGATGATGGGGCAGATAGTAGAATGCCTCAGCTTCAGATCGCATAGTACAGTCCTGAGGGAGAAGGAAAGCAGCAGATTTATATTTTCAGTAAAAAATGCAGCAGGGATATTTATACAAGGTTTTAATAACTAGTGCAGCTCTTTAGTGGAAGATGGTGGGGCAGGTAGTACACAGCTGTAGCTTTAAATTGCACGCTACAGTCCAGAGGTAGAGGCAAAGCAGCAGTTATATTTTGTGTAAAAAATGCAGCAGATATATTTAAACAAGGTTTTGATGACTAGTGCAGCTCTGTAGAGAAAGCTGGTGGGGCAGGTAGTAGACCCCTGCCGATTCAAATTGCACACTACAGTAACGAGGTAGGGGCAAAGCAGAGATATATGTATCATAAAAATGCAGCAGATATATTTAAACAAGGATTTAATAATTAGTGCAGCTCTGTAATGGAATATGGTGTGGCAGTTAGTAGACCGCCGCATCTTCAGATCACAGAGTACAGTCCTCAGTGAGAGGCAAACAGCAGAGCTATACTTTCAGTAAAAAATGCAGCAGGTATATTTAAGCAATGTTTTAATAACTAGTGCAGCTGTGTTGTGGAAGATGGTCAGTCAGATAGTAGACTACCTCAGCTTCAGATTTCAGAGTACAGTCCCGAGGGAAAAGGAAAGCAACAGAGTTATATTATCAGTAAAAATGCAGCAGGTATGTTTAAACAAGGTTTTAATAATTAGTGCAGCTGTGTAGTGGAAGATGGTGGAGCAGGTAGTAGACCGCCGCAGCTTCAGATCGCAGAGTAAAGTCCTGAGGGAGAGGCAAAGCAGCAGAGTTATATTTTCAGCAAAAAATGCAGCAGGTATATTTAAAGAAGGTTTTAATAACTAGTGCAGCTCTTTAGTGGAAGATGGTGGGGCAGGTAGTACACAGCTGTAGCTTTAAATTGCACGCTACAGTCCAGAGGTAGAGGCAAAGCAGCAGTTATATTTTGTGTAAAAAATGCAGCACATATATTTAAACAAGGTTTTGATGACTAGTGCAGCTCTGTAGAGAAAGCTGGTGGGGCAGGTAGTAGACCCCTGCCGATTCAAATTGCACACTACAGTAACGAGGTAGGGGCAAAGCAGAGATATATGTATCATAAAAATGCAGCAGATATATTTAAACAAGGATTTAATAATTAGTGCAGCTCTGTAATGGAATATGGTGTGGCAGTTAGTAGACCGCCGCATCTTCAGATCACAGAGTACAGTCCTCAGTGAGAGGCAAACAGCAGAGCTATACTTTCAGTAAAAAATGCAGCAGGTATATTTAAGCAATGTTTTAATAACTAGTGCAGCTGTGTTGTGGAAGATGGTCAGTCAGATAGTAGACTACCTCAGCTTCAGATTTCAGAGTACAGTCCCGAGGGAAAAGGAAAGCAACAGAGTTATATTATCAGTAAAAATGCAGCAGGTATGTTTAAACAAGGTTTTAATAATTAGTGCAGCTGTGTAGTGGAAGATGGTGGAGCAGGTAGTAGACCGCCGCAGCTTCAGATCGCAGAGTAAAGTCCTGAGGGAGAGGCAAAGCAGCAGAGTTATATTTTCAGCAAAAAATGCAGCAGGTATATTTAAAGAAGGTTTTAATAACTAGTGCAGCTCTGTAGTGAACAATGGTGGGGCAGGTAGTAGACTTCAGCAGCTTCAAATTGCAGAGTATAGTCCAGAGGGAGAAGGAAAGCAGCAGAATTATATTTTCTATAAAGAATGCAGCAGGGATATTTAAGCTAGGTTTTAATATCTGGTGCAGCTCTTTAGTGGAAGATTGTGTGTCAGGTAGTAGACCACCTCAGCTTCAGATTGCAGAGTACAGTCCCAAGGAAGGAGCAAAGCAGCACTTATATTTTCAGTTAAAACTGTAGCAGGTATGTTTAAACAAGTTTTTAATAACTATTGCAGCTCTGTAGTGTAAGATGGCCGGACAGGTAGTAGACCGCCGCAGATTCAGATTGCAGAGTACAGTCCCAAGGGAGAAGCAAAGCAGCAGAGTTATATTTTCAGGAAAAAATGCAGCAGGTGTATTTAAACAAGGTTTTTTTTAACTAGGGCACCTCTGTAATGGAAGAAGGTGGCTCACATAGGAGACCGCACCAGCTTCAGATCACAGAGTACAGTCCCGAGGTAAAAGCAAAGCGGCAGAGTTATATTTTCAGTGAAAACTGCAGAAGGTATATTTAAACAAGGTTTTAATAAATAGTGCAGCTCTGTAGTTGAAGATGATGGGACAGGTAGTAGACTGCCGCAGCTTCTGATCAGAGTACAGTCCCAAGGTAGAAGCAAAGCAGCAGAGTTATATTTTCATAAAAAACTGCAGCAGTATATTTAAACAAGGTTTTAATAATTAGTGCAGTGCTGCAGTGGAAGATGATGGGGCACGTAGTAGTCCTCTGCAGCTTCAGATCCAGAGTGCAGTCCCAAGGGAGAGGCAAAGCAGCAGAGTTATACTTTGAGTAAAAATGCAGGAGGTAGATTTAAACAGGTTTTAATAACTAGTGCAACTATGTAGTGGAAGATGATGGAGCATGTAGTAGACTGCTGGAACTTCAGATCGCAGAGAACCGTCCCGAGTGAGAGGCAAACAGCAGAGTTATATTTTCAGTAAAAAATGCAGCAGGTATCTTTAAATAATGCTTTAATATCTGGTGCAGCTCTTTAGTGGAAGATTGTGTGTCAGGTAGTAGACCACCTCAGCTTCAGATTGCAGAATACAGTCCCGAGGGAGGAGCAAAGCAGCAGAGTTATATTTTCAGTTAAAAATGCAGCAGGTATGTTTAAACAAGTTTTAATAACTATTGCAGCACTGTAGTGTAAGATGGTTGGGCAGGTAGTAGACCGCCGCAGATTGAGATTGCAGAGTACAGTCCCAAGAGACAGGCAAAGCAGCAGAGTTGTATTTTCAGGAAAAAATGCAGCAGGTGTATTTAAACAAGGTTTTTTTTTAACCAGGGCACCCCTGTAATGGAAGAAGGTGATTCACATAGGAGACTACCGCAGCTTCTGATCACAGAGTACTGTCCCAAGGTAGAAGCAAAGCAGCAGAGTTATATTTTCATAAAAACAGAAGCAGGTATATTTAAACAAGGTTTTAATAATTAGTGCAGTGCTGTAGTGGAAGATGATGGGGCAGGTAGTAGTCCTCCGCAGCTTCAGATCCAGAGTGCAGTCCCAAGGGAGAGGCAAAGCAGCAGAGTTACATTTTCAGCACAAAATGCAGCAGTTATATTTAAACGAGGTTTTAATAACTAGTGCAGCTCTCTAGTGGAAGATGGTACGGCATGCAGTAGACCGCCACAGCATCAGATCGCAGAGTACGTATGAAGGGTGGCAATGCAGCAGAGTTGTATTTTCTCTAAAAAATGCAGCAAGTATAATTAAACAAGGTTTTAATAACTAATGCAGTTCTGTAGTGAAAATAATGGGACAAGTAATGGACCTCTGCGGCTTCAGATCTCAAAGTACAGGCCCAAGGGAGAAGCAAAGCAACAGTTATATTTTCAGTAAAAAATGTAGTAGGTAGATTTAAATAATGTTTAAATAGTTATTGCAGCTCTGTAGTGGACATTGGTGGAGCAGGTAGCAGATCGATGCAGCTTCAGATCACAGAGTACAGTCACAAGAGAGAGACAAAGCAGCAGAGTTATATTTTTCAGTAAAAAATGCAGCAGATATATTTTAAGCAAGTTTTTGATGACTAGTGCAGCTCTCTAGTGGAAGATGGTGGGGCAAGTAGTAGACCACTATAGCTTTAGATAGCAGAGTGCAGTCCCGAGGTAGAGGCAAAGCAGCAGAGTTATATTTTCAACATAAAATGCAGCAGATGTATTCAACCAAGGTTTTAATAAATAGTGCAACTCTGGAGTGGAAGATTGTTTGACAGGTAGTAGACCGCTACAGCTTCAGATAGCAGAGTACAGTCCCAAGGTAGAGGCAAAGCAGCAGAGTTATATTTTCAGTAAAAATGTAGCAGGTATATTTAAGCAAGGTTTAAATAACTAGTGCAGCTCTGTAGTGGAAGATGGTGAGGCAGGTAGAAGACCGCTGCAGCTTCAGATTGTAGAATACAGCCCCAAGAGAGAGAGGCAAAGCAGCAGTTATATTTTCAGTAAAAAATGCAGCAGGTACATTTAAACAAATTTTTAATAACTAGTGCAGGCCTGTAGTGGAAGATGGTAGGCCAGGTATTAGACCACCATAACTTCAGATCGGCAGTCCTGAGAGAGAAGCAAAGCAGTAGAGTTATATTTTCAATAAAAAATGCAGCAGATATATTTAAACAATTTGTTAATGACTAGTGCAGCTGTGTAGTGGAAGATGTTGGGGTAGGTAGTAGGCCGTCGCAGCTTCAGATTTCAGACTACAGTCCCAAGGGAGAGGCAAAGCAGCAGAGTTATATTTTCAGTAAAAAATTCAGCAGGTATATTTAATCAAGGTTTTAATAACTAGTGCAGCTTTGTAGTGGAAGATGGTGGGGCAGGTAAAAAAACACCACAGCCTCAGATCGCAGAGTACAGTCCCAAGGGAGAGGCAAAAGAATGGAGTTATATTTTCAGTAAAAAATGCAGCATGTATATTAAAACAAGGTTTTAATAACTAGTGAAGATTGGTAGTGAACGATGGTGGGGCAGGTAGTAGACTGCCACAGCTTCACATTGCAGAGTACAGTCCCGAGGGAGAATGAAAGCAGCAGAGTTATATTTTCAGTAGAAAATGAAACAGGGTATTTAAACAAGGTTTTAGTGCAGCTCTGTAGTGGAAGATGGTGGGGCAGGTAGTAGACTGCCGCAGCTTCAAATTGCAGAGTACAGTCCTGAGGTAGAGGCAAAGCAGCAGAGTTATATTTCATGTTAAAAATGCAGCAGATATTTTTAAACAAGGTTTTATAACTAGTGCAGCTCTGTAGTGAAAGATGGTGGGGCAGGTAGTAGACCGCTGTAGCTTCAGATTGCAGAGCACAGTCCTGAGAGAGAAGCAAAGTAGCAGAGTTTTATTTTCTGGAAGAAAAGCAGAAGAGTATTTAAAAAAGGTTTTAATAACTAGTGGAACTCTGTAGTGAAAGATGGTGGTTCACTTATGAGACCGCCACAGCTTCAGATCACAGAGTGCAGTTCTAAGGGAGAGGCAAAGCAGCAGACATATTTTCAGCAAAAAATGCAGCAGGTAGATTTAAATGTTTTAATAACAAGTGCAGCTCTGTAGTGGAAGATGGTGGGACAGGTAGTAGACCACCGCAGATTCAGAACACAGAGTACGATTCCGAGGGAGAAACAAAGCAGCAGAGTTATATTTTCAGTAAAAAATGTAGCAGATGTATTCAAACAAGGTTTTAACAACTAGTGCAGCTCTGTAGTGGAAGAAGATGGAGCATGCAGTGAGCTGCCTCTGCTTCAGATCTCAGAGTATATTCCAGAGGGAGAGGTAAAGCAGCAGAGTTATATTTTCTGTAAAAATTGCAACAGGTATATTTAAACAAGGTTTTAATAACTAGTGCAGCTCTGTAGTTGAAGATGGTGGGACAGGTAGTAGACTGCTGAAGCCTCCTATCACAGACTACAGTCCTGAGGGAGAGGCAAAGCAGCAGAGTTATATATTCAGCACAAAATGCAGCAGTTATATTTAAACAAGGTTTCAATAATTAGTGCAGCTTTGTAGTGGAAGATGGTGGGGCTGGTAGTAGACCACTATAGCTTCAGATCGCAGAGTACAGTCCAAAAAAAGGCAAAGCAACAGAGCTGCATTTTCAGTAAAAAATGCAGCAGGTATATTTAAACAATCTTTTAATACCTAGTTTAGCTCTGTAGTGCAAGATGGTGGGGCAGTAATAGACCGCTGCAGCCTCAGATCGCAGAGCATAGTCCTGAGCGAAATGCAAAGCAGCAGAGTTATGTTTTCAGTAAAAAAATGCAGCAGGTATATTTAAATAAGGTTTTAATATCTTGTGTAGCTCTGTAGTGGATGGTGGTAGGGCATGTAGTAGACTGCCACAGCGTGAGATCGCAGAGTACATATGAGGGGTGGCAAAGCAGCAGAGTTATATTTTCAGAGCTGGGAATTTCTGGTTAAAGGCTTATAGTGCCTGCATATTTGAACTGTTTCTTACTGAAATTGGTACACCTTAGTTGCTGTAGCATAGACTAGATCCAGGCCTGCTGAATCTAGTTTTGTTTGTATGCTTGTTGTTTGTTTGCTTGTTATTTCCCTAAAACGCTAATTCCACCTAAAATGCGGCTTTTCAGCGCTTCTTTGGATCCCTAGTGATATCTGCATTGCTTACTGTACTTATTTCCTTGTTTCACTTGAAAGAAAGTTACTGTTTGTCATTTTTGCATTTAAGTTACCTGTAACACATTGCATTTAAGTTACCTGGCACTTGCTCACTAAAGCAATTATATAAGTCAGCACTAAAAAATTAAAAGCACTACACCTTCACAAACTCCCCTTGAGTACCTTGTTCCCCATTGGCCCTTTTTTTCAATTATAAAGGAATTCCCAATACTATTCTAGCATGTCCAAAGGTCAGTTGTCAATCTCCTCTCCGGTCCAGCTGGTGAATCTGGGAATCCTGAGGCAATGTTACAACTGCCTCATGTACACAGACAACCCTCTCCTCCTCTCAACAAATTCCAACACGTGAGAGATGCAACCATATAGCCAAACTGGAGGCTAAGCTCTCTCAACTCAGTACTGGCATAACCAGTCAGGAGGAGAAGGAAACCACACTCACTACAATTCCAGTCTCACATAGACCTACCACGACAGCAAACCAAACACATAAACACACAAAAACATACTCGGAGGCTCTAAATAAAAATCTGCCTAAGCAGCAGAGACCTCCAAAGCAGACACCCAAGCAACCGCTACCCCAAAACAAAACACGTGCAACACATAGATCACAAAGCCAGTGTGCTGAACAGTCACAGCCCTTAAGGCTAAACAACACACCTGATACACTTGTAATAGGTGACTCTATAGTCAGGCACACTGACGTCCCGCTCACCAGGCTGAACAAGGAGAAGGTCATGGTGAGTTGCCTGTCGGGCGCTAGGATCCGCCACATAACACAAGCACTCAGGTCACTCCAAGGCAAGTACAAATATGACTCAGTCATTGTCCATGCTGGTGTGAATGACCTGAGACGTACCTCCCTGGACTACATGAAAAGAGACATAGAGGAGCTCTCTGAGCATGTAGCCCAGGCCGGTATGACCCTGACCTTGAGTAGCATCTTACCCTCACCAAGAATGATGCCACAATATGAAGACAAGATGATCAATTTCAACAATTGGCTTAAGTATTGGTGTCATTCAAAGGGGATCCAATGCCTGTCAGCCTGGAATGACATGCTCAACAAGCGACGATGCTTTGCTAGGGACGGCTTGCACCTGCCACCCCTGGGCTTTCAGATATTGGCAAAGGCTCTTGCTACCCCCATAGTGCCTTTTTTAGGCAAGGCTCAAAAGACAAACCCACCTCTATAGGTATCACAAGGGATAAGAAACTAAGAGTAGTGCTACTCAACGCTAGAAGTCTAAACCTCAAGATGCATGCACTCGAAACTCTCCTTAGCATGGAGAACATTGATATCTATGCAGTAACAGAAACCTGGTTCAAGGCTCCCGAGAGCACCCCAGCACTACCAGGTTATACCTCATACCATGCTTTTCTGCCCCAAAACTTGGACCAAACCGCAAAAGGAGGGGGAGTATCAATATTCGTCAAAGATACCCACACCTCCAGGTTGGTGGCACAGCACGAAGCATCAGAGACTATCCATGTGCAACTAACAGTGGTTAAAACTGCCTTCCAGTTTATAGCCTGCTACAGACCACCCTCCCAAACCCAGGAACCCCTCTCGGCCTTCCTGAAAACACTGAAAAATATGAAGGTCTCTCCAAACACCATTATATTGGGTGACGTCAACTACCCAAACATAGACTGAGAGCATTACTCTAGCTCCAACACCCTAGCCCAAAGCTTCCTAGAATTTATAAACTCAAATGCTATGGAACAACTTGTTACGACTCCCACAAGAGGGGAAAACATACTGGACCTGATCATCACCAACATGGGGACTCTATGCTCCAGACCAGAAGTGTATCCCTCACTGGTAAGATCAGACCATAAACTAATCTCACTGGATATTCACTTCCCGACCCCACCCCTGCCCAGAAAACCACAGTGAAAAACTTCTCTAAAGCAAATTTCACACTCCTCAAACCGAGGTGGAATCCTTCAAAGCCCCCGGGTCTGTGGAAAATATGGCCCAGACAGCAGAATCCTTTATAAACGCATTCTATGAACACCTTCAGGAATGCATGGATCATGCAATCCCAAATAAAACCAAGACCCGATCCTCCAAAGACAGACATCCTGTCTGGTGGACCCCAGCCATAAACAAACTATACAATAGAAGGAGGAAGCTACTACATGATAGAGCAAAATCCCAAAAAGGGAAGGCATCTCTGATCAGTATTAGCAAAAAACTATGGGCACTCATAAAATCGTCTAAGGCCAGCTTCGAGAGAAAAATTGCACAGAACACTAAGGATAATCACAAGGCTTTCTTTAGTTATGTTAGGAACCTGGGTGGGAATTCCCAGATATGCTCAGAATTAGTCCAAAATGACAAAAAATACACAGAACCCACAGACATTGCCAACATCCTAGCTGACAGGTTCAGCGCAAACTCCCACCAAAAGGGCAAATATCTATCCCAGCAGAGTGCTGCCCCCCTGACATCTCAGATGCTCAGGTAAGAGCTGCCCTCACCAAAGCAAAAAAAACACAGCATCAATGGGACCAGACGTTGTCCCGGGCTGCGTCCTACATGAACTCCAAGAACAGCTAAACCCAAACATAAAACTACTGTTCAATCTTAGCCTTACTACAGGATATGTACCTAAAGAGTGGCGTACAGCAACAGTGGTCCCTCTCCACAAAGGTGGTGCCTCAATGGATCCTGGAAACTATCGCCCCTTAAGCCTGACTAGCTTGGTCTGCAAAGCTATGGAAAGGATCATCATGGACCTCATAAATAAAGATATTGGGGACCTACATACACTGGATCCTACCAAGTTCGGCTTTGTTAAGGGCAGATCCTGCCTCTTAAACCTGGTTAATTTCTTTGAAACAGTCACTAAGGCCATTGACGAGGGGAAGGTGGTCCACACAGCCTACCTGGACCTCGCAAAAGCCTTCAATACAATACCCCACTTGGGCATTATAGATAAGCTCACCAGCTTAAATATAAACCCCTATGTCACTAGATGGGTTGCAAACTGGCTCAAGGACAGAACCCACATGGATAGAATTGCTGGAGCCATGTCAGACTCCAAACCAGTCACAAGTGGCGTCCCACAAGGCTCAGTCCTGGGACCTCTCTTGTTCGGTATATATTTCTCGGAGGTACACGCCAACACGGAAGGACTGTGGTTGACCAAGTTCGCAGATGACTGCAGACTGGGCACCATAATCGACTCTCCAGCCAACACAAGCATCCTCCAAAAGGGCCTCATAGAAACAGACAACTGGTGCCAGAGCCATGACCTCAAGCTAAATGCCAAAAAGTATATAGTCATCCCCTTTGGTAAAAATAAAGTGCCCACAAATTACCACATAAGTGGTAATCCATTAAGTACAGAAGTAGTAATTAGGGACCTGGGGACCCAAGTTGATAGCAATCTCTCATTTGACAACCACGTGGCCAATGTGGTTAGAAAAACATTTTATATGGCCCACCTAATCATGAAGGGATTCACATCTAGATCAGGGGAGGTCATCGTGCCTCTTTACTCATCCCTCATCAGGCCCATAATTGAATACAATGCCCCTTTTGGGATGTACCTTACCAGACGCCTGCAGCAACTGGAAAGACCCCAAAAGTACCTCACCAAGAGGATCAAAGGGCTCAAACAGATACCATATGCTGCCCGGTTAAAGAAACTCCAGCTCTACTCAGTGGCATACCACCTGCTCAGAGGAGATCTGTGCCTGATGTATAAAGCCATGTTCAACCCGGAATTCATGGACATGCTGCACCTCAGAAAATCCAAATCCCATCGAGCTATGCGCTCGAGAGACTTGAACCTCAGCACTGAAATAAATAGGATATGCTGGAGGGACAGATTCATAACCCAGAGGCTCCCTTCACTCTGGAATAAAATCCCAGTCCAGGTTAGGCAGAGTCCCTCATTGACTCTCTTCAAGAGGAATCTTGATGAGTGGATGAGAGATTGTAGGTTTACCCCGGGTATCACTTCTGTGTCACTGTTAGACAGAGGCACAGTATACTAACCTCGAAAAAGGGCATAGCAAAATTAATTTAAAATAGGTGGCGAAAACCAAACACACTCTGGCTAGGCTTATAAATGCCCTAGGGCAGATAGCCTAGTATGAACCTATGAACCTGTGAACCTATGTATAATTAAAGAAGGTTTTAATAACTAGTGCAGTTCTGTAGTGAAAGATGATGCAGCAGGTAGTGGACTGCTGCATCTTCAGATCACAGAGTACAGGCCCAAGAGAGAAGCAAAGCAACAGAGTTATATTTTCAGTAAAAATGCAGTAGGTAGATTTAAACAATGTTTAAATAGCTATTGCAGCTCTGTAGTGGAAGATGGTGGAGCAGGTAGTAGATCGATGCAGCTTCAGATCACAGAGTGCAGTCACAAGACAGAGACAAAGCAGCAGAGTTACATTTTCAGTAAAAAATGCAGCAGATATATTTAAACAAGTTTTTGATGACTATTGCAGCACTGTAGTGGAAGATGTTGGGGCTATAGCTTCAGATCGCAGTGTACAGTCCTGAGGGAAAAGCAATGCAGCAGAGTTATATTTTCAGTAAAAAATGTAGCAGGTACATTTAAGCAAGGTTTTAATAACTTGTGCAGCTCTGTAGTGGAAGATGATGGGGCAGGTAGTACACCGCTGCAGCTTCAGGTTGTAGAATACAGTCCCAAGAGAGAAAGGCAAAGCAGCAGAGTTATATTTTCAACAAAAAATGCAGCAGGTATATTTAAACACGGTTCTAATAAATAGCGCAGGCCTGTAGTGGAAGATGGTGGGCCAGGTAGTAGACCACCGCAGCTTCAGATTGACAGTCCCGAGAGAGAGGAAAAGCAGTAGAGCTATATTTTCAGCAAAAAATGCAGCAGGTATATTTAAACAATATTTCAATAACTAGTGCCGCTCTGTAGTGAAAGATGATGGGGCAGGTAATGGACCACAGCAGCTTCAGATCGCAGAGTACTGGCCCGATGGAGAGGCAAAGCAACAGAGTTATATTTTCAGTAAAAAATGCAGTAGGTAGATTTAAACAATATTTAAATAGCTATTGCAGCTCTGTAGTGGAAGATGGTGATGAAGGTAGTAGACAAATGGAGCTACATCTCACACAGTACAGTCACAAAAGAGAGACAAAGCAACAGAGTTATGTTTTTAGGGAAAAAAAGCAGCAGATATATTTAAACAAGGTTTTAATAAATAGTGTAGTTTTGGAGTGGAAGATTGTGGGGCAGGTAGTAGACTGCTATAGCTTTAGGTTGCAGAGTACAGTACTGAGGGAAAGGCAAAGCAGCAGAGTTATATTTTCAGTAAATAATGTAGCAGGTATACTTAAGCAATGTTTTAATAACTTGTGCAGCTCTGTAGTGGAAGATGGTGGGGCAGTTAGTAGACCGCCACAGCTTTAGATTGCAGAATACAGTCCCGAGAGAGAGAGGCAAAGCAGCAGAGTTATATTTTCAGTAAAAAATGCAGATATATTTAAACAATGTTTTAATGACTAGTGCAGCCCTGTAGTGGAAGAAGTTGGGCAGGTAGTAGACCGCCGCAGCTTCAGATTTCAGACTACAGTCCCAAGGGAGAGGCAAAGCAGCAGAGTTATATTTTCAGTAAAAAATGCAGCAGGTATGTTTAATCAAGTTTTTAATAACTAGTGCAGCTCTGTCGTGGAAGATGATGGGGCAGGTAATAGATCAACGCAGCCCCAGATCGCAGAGTACTGTCCCAAGGTAGAGGCAAAGGAGCGGAGTTATATTTTCAGTAAAAAATGCTGTATTTAAACAAGGTTTTAAAAACTAGTGCAGCTCTGTAGTGGAAGATGGTGGGGCATGTAGTAGACCACCGCAGAGTGAGCACAGGGAAGCCTGAATCTGATACAAGCACTCAACTCTCCTTGTCAATAAGGACAAATTTATCGTAGGCACTAAACAGCCTAAAATTGCAAAGTACCTTGCAAAGGTAAGGGAAAACAGCTCTTGTACTTTACAAAAAATGCACCTAAACAGGCATGTCCAAGGGTCAGCTTCAAGTTATTTCTCCTGAACACCGGGTAAATCTGGTCATACTGGGGCAATGTGGCAACTGCCTCATGTACACAGACAACTCTCTCCTCCTACAACCCAACACTACAACCTGCAAGAGATGTACTTACATAGCCAAACTGGAAGCAAAACTCTCTTCAGCCAAGATTGTGCTAGACAGTCAAGAGTAGTGCACAACACCTCAAGCAACACATAGCCCTTCAGAAACCACACCATCAACACTCACACATAGCAACACTAAACCCACATATGTGGACACCCTTAATATTAACATGCCCAAGCAACAAGGACCTCCATAGCTGAAATGCAAACAAACACTAGTCACAACCAAAGTGACACATAGCTCACAACACCAGTGTGCCACCCAACAACAGCCCCTAAGGCAAGACAATGTACCCAACACTTTAGTCATAGATGGCTCTATAGTCAGGCACACTGATGTCCCACTCATCAGGCTGAATAAGGAGAAAATTACAATCAGCTGCCTGTCAAGTGCCAGGATCTGCCACATAATGCATGCACTCAAGTCACTCCACAACAAGTACAAATATGACTCTGTCATTGTCCATGTTGGAGTGAATGACTTCAGAAGTACCTCCCTGGACTACATGAAAAGAGACATGGAAGAGCTCTTGGATCATGTGGCCCAGGCAGGTATGACCCTAGCCTGAGTAGCATCCTGTTTTTGCCCAGAATGATACCACAGTATAAGGACAAAATGATTGACTTCAACAATTGGCTAAGCTTCTGGTGTCATTCAAAGGGGATCCAGTATCTGTCTGCCTGGGAAGACATATTAGATAAACCACGATGCTTTGCCAGAGATGGTCGGCACCTGTCACCCCTGGGATTCAGGTTACTGGCTAAAGCTCTTGCCAACCTTATAGTGCCTTTTTTAGGCAAGGTTCAAAGGACAAAACCACCTCTGTAACAGATACAAGCATGCAAAATCTGAAGGTAATGCTACTCAATGCTAGAAATCTAAACCTCAAAATGCACTCTCTCCAGGCACTCCTAAAAATGGAGAACATCGATATCTGTGCAGTAACTGAGACCTGGCTGAAGGCTCCAGAGAGCACCCCTGCAATAACAGGCTACAACTCTTATCACACTTTTCGGCCACCAAACCAAGACCGAAAAACTAAAGGTGGAGGAGTGCCCATATTCACCAAGGATATTCACACCTCCAGGCTAGTTGCCCAACACAATGCATCTGAAATTCTCCAGGTGCAACTAATACTAGGTAAGACTGTAATCCAAATGTAGCTTGCTAGAGATCCCCCAAAATGCCCCAAGATTCTCACTACACCTTTCTAAACATACTGGAAAATATTAAGATACAACCAAACACCCTAATACTGGGTGATTTCAACTACCCTGCCATTAACTGGGAAAACTACTGGGGTACCAACACCTTTTTCCAATGGTTCTTGGAATTCATAAATTCCAATGCCTTGGATAAACTAATCCATTGTCCCATCAGGGGCTCCAATATCCTAGACCAGGTCATTACAAATTTGGGAGATAGATGCTCCACACCAGTGGTCACCCCCTCATTGGTCAAGTCTGACCATAAGCAAATCATCCTTGACATCCCTATCCCACCCCCACCCAGTAAGGAAACCTCCATAAAAAAAACTTCTCCAAAGCCAACTTCATGCTACTTAAGTCAGAAGTGACAAACTTCATCACACCCATGCTGATGGGATCTGAAAGTGAAAGTTTGACTGCTGAATCCTACACTAAGACACTGTAAAAGCACATCCACTCATGCATGAATCGTGCCATCCCAAATAGAACCAAGATGCTCTCCTCCAAAAAAAGGAACCCAATCTGGTGGTCCCCTGCTATAAACAAACTATACAACAGAAGGAAAAAAACTGTTGCAGAAAAGAGGAAAATCCCAGGATGCAAAAAACTACCTTACCAGCCTCAGTAAGAAACTGAGATCCCTCATAAAATCCTCAAAAGCTAGTTACGAAAATAAAATTGCCAAAGATTTCAAAGACAACCACAAGGTATTCTATAGTTATGTCAAGAATCTGAATGGCAATGCTCAGATCTGCTCTGAGCTATAACAGAATGGCATTAAATATACTGATCCCAAGGATATTGCCAATATCCTGGCAGATCGATTTAGTGCCAACTTCACTCCACTCTCACCCCTTAAAAGGCCCATCTCAATAGCAAAGTATTGACAAATTCCCATAATTATGGCCACACGGGTATAAACCGCACTCTCCAAAGCTAAGAATACAGCATCCATGGGACCAGATGACATCCCGGGTTGTGTACTACATGAACTACAAAATGAACTGGCACCTCACCTAAGTGTCATGTTTAATCATAGCCTCACCTCAGGCTTTGTGCCCACTGAGTGGTGCATAGATTCATAGATTCATAGATTCATAGATTAGTACTAGGCTAACTGCCCCTGTGAGCCATTTTAAGCCTAGCCATTTATCCCTTGTGAAACTCAAACCCTGTACCTTGTGTTTGTAAGGCAAACACCTTAACCATTAGGCCACCCTCCCAACCCCAAAATAAATTCCCACTGTCAGTCTCGAACCCAGGACCTTGGTAACACTAGTCTGTATGACCTACCACTAGGCCATGACTCTCATGGGCATAGCTACATTTATCCCACTCTACAAGGGGGGATCCACCTTGGGTCCCGGGAACTACTGTCCCATTAGTCTGATGAGCCTGATCTGCAAGGGCATGGAATGCATTATCATGGAACTTATAAATAAAGACATTGGCAACCTTCAAACACTGGACCCCACCCAGTTTGGGTTCATGAAGGGCCAATCTTGTCTTCTGAACCTGATTGACTTCTTCAAATCAGTCTTCAGAGCTGTGGACAAGGGTAAGGTGGTCCACACAGCCTAGCTGGACCTCACCAAGGCCTTCGACACCATCCCCCACTCTGGAATCATAGATAAACTTACTAAGCTGGGCATACATCCCTACGTCACTCAATGGATTGCCAACTGGCTTACTGACAGAACCCAGACTATAAAGGTAGCCAACTCCAAATCCCAGCTCCAGACAAGTGACAAGTGGAGTACCTTAGGGTTCAGTCCTGGGACCACTCTTGTTTGGCATCTACTTCTCTGAAGTACAGGCCAACACTAAGGGACTCTGGCTAACAAAGTTCACAGATGACTGCAAACTGGGAGCCATTATTGAATCTCCAAATGATGTGGATATTCTACAAATGGCCTTACAGAAACAGATGCTTGGTGCCAGAGCCATGGGCTCAAGCTTAATGCCAGGAAATGTATAGCTATCCCCTTTGGAAAAAAAATGTGTACCCATGAATTACCACATAGGTGGCAGTACACTAAGCATCAAAAGTGTGATGACAGACTTGGGGACACAGGTGGACAGTGGTCTCACCCTTGATAATTACATCACCACAACAGTCAGGAAATCCTTCTATGTGGCACACCTCATCACTAAAGGCTTTTCATCCAGAAAAAAGGGGGTCATTGTCCCACTGTACTCATCCCTCATTAGACCTATTATAGAGTATAACACCCCATTTGGTATGTACCTCACAAGACATCTGCAACAGCTGGAAAGACCACAGAAATACCTCACTAAAAAAATCACAGGTCTAAAGCAGATGACATATGCTGACTGTCTAAAAAACTCCAGCTGTACTCTGTGGCATATCGTCTACTCAGAGGCAATCTCTGCTTAACATACAAGGCCATGACAAACCCTGAGCTGTTGGACATGCTCCACTTAAAGAAATCCCAATCCCTCAGAGCCACATGTTCCAGGGAGCTAAACCTTGTCATCACAATGAACAAAACATGCTGGAGGGATAGGTTTCTGACCCAGAGACTCCCCATACTCTGGAATAGACTGCCCATACATGTCAAGCAGAGCACTTCCTTGGCCCTCTTCAAAAGGAACCTTGACAATTGGATGGGGGATAGCAAATTCACCCCGCGGATCATGTCAATCTGCCTGCTAGACAGGGGTCCAGGGAAGTAAATATTGTGGAAAGAAATATCCAGGGAATTGTTATGGCTAAGCTTATATAGGCCCTAGGGCCAATAGCCTAGTACCAATCTATTAACCTATGAACCTATGAGATCTCAGAGTACAGTCCTGAGAGGTGGCAAAGCAGCAGAGTTATATTTTCAGTAAAAAATGCAGCAGGTATAATTAAACAATGTTTTAATAACTAGTGCAGTTCTGTAGTGGAAGATAATGGGGCAGGTAGTAGACCGGCACAACTTCAGATCACAGAGTACAGTCCCGAGGTAGAGGCAAAGCAGCAGAGTTATATTTTTGGCAAAAAATGCAGCAGGTATATTTAAACAAGGTTTTAATGACTAGTGCAACTCTGTAGTGGAAGATGGTGGGGCACAAAGTAGACTGCAGCAGCTTCAGATTGACAGTCCTGAGAGAGAGGCAAAGCAGCAGAGTTATATTTTCAGTAAAAAATGCAGTAGATACATTAAAACAATATTTAAATAGCTATTGCAGCTCTGTAGTGGAAAATAGTAGAGCAGGTAGTAGACCGCTACAGCTTCAGATCGCAGAGTACAGTCCCGAGGTAGAGGCAAAGCAGCAGAGTTATATTTTCGGCAAAAAAATGCAGCAGGTATATTTAAACAAGGTTTTAATAACTATTGCATCTCTGTAAGAGAAGATGGTGGGGCAGGTAGTAGACCACTATAGCTTCATATCACAGAGTACAGTCCTGAGAGAAATGGCAAAGCAGCAGAGCTATGTTTTCAGTAAAAAATGTAGCAGGTATATTTAAGCAAGGTTTTAATAACGAGTGCAGCTCTGTAGCGTCAAATGGTGTGGCAGGTTGTAGTCCGCAGGAGGTTCAGATCGCAGAATACAGTCCCAAGGGACAGGCAAAGCAGCAGAGTTATATTTTCAGTAAAAAATTCAGCAGGTATATTTAAACAAGGTTATAATAACTAGTGCAGCTCTGTAGTGGAAGATGGTGGGGCATGTAGTAGACCGCTGCAGAGTGAGATCACAGAGTACAGTCCTGAGGGGTGGCAATGCAGAAGAGTTATATTTTCAGTAAAAAATGCATCAGGTATAATTAAACAATGTTTTAATAACTAGTGCAGTTCTGTAGTGGAAGATGGTGGGGCAGGTAGGAGACCACCGCAGCTTCAGATCACAGAGTACAGGCCCGAGGGAGAGGCAAAGTAACACATATTTTCAGTAAAAAATGCAGTAGATACATTTAAACAATGTTTAAATAGTTATTGCAGCTCTGTAGTGGAAGATAGTGGAGCAGGTAGTAGACCGACGCAGCTTTAGATCACAGAGTACAGTCCAGAGAGAGAGAGAGAGAGAGAGAGAAAGCAGCAGAGTTATATTTTCAGTAAAAAATGCAGCAGATATATTTAAAAAAGGTTTTAATAACTAGTGCAGCTCTGTAGTGGAAGATGGTGGGGCTGCCACTTCAGATCGCAGAGTACAGTCCCGAGGTAGAGGCAAAGCAGCAGAGTTATATTTTCAGCAAAAAATGCAGCAGGTATATTTAAACAAGGTTTTAATAAAAAGTGAAGCTCTGTAGTAGAAGATGGTGTGACATGTAGTAGTCCAAAAACTCAAACACACTGTTGTACGCTAAAAAATATAATTTAATACAGTAAAGCTTTCGGGTTAACACCCTTCATCAGTACATAACTTCAAATGCATTAAAAAGTCTATAAATAGGGTAACAATCAAATCACATGATCAGCCAGCCTGATAAAATTATCCATCAATTAAATATTTAAAGGAAAATCTCTGAAGTAAATTGTTTCTAGGAAAACATATCTTGTTACAATATACATATAAATTAAATAATATAATCAAATCTAAAAGAATACATACAAAAATATATGTTTACTTATAAAGTAATACATAAAGTAAAATAAAATGAAATGAAATAAAATAAAATAGAATAGGATAAGACTTGAGCTCATTAAATGCACTCCCTCTGTTTTTTAACCAACACTGGCTTTAAACTAGCAGCTACATTCAACCCTGGTTGTGCCTCTGCATCTAATCTAATAATCCATTCAAGTTCCTTGTGCTTTAGCACGTTATTAGCATCTCCTCCCGTCATACCTAACTTAACATCACTTATTACTCTGAATTTAAAACTACTCATTCTCCATAATATGTTTACTTAATGCATTAGTTAATGACTGCCTTCTAATTTCAGATTTATGTTCTATGATACGTTGTTTTAATTTTCTAGTTGTTTTCCCTACGTAGAATGCTATACATTTGACACAGGTGGCCAAATATACTATACATGGTGTGTTGCAACTCGCTAAACATTTAAATTCAAACTTTTGCTTGGTTATAGGATGCTCAAAGACATTTGTTGAATCAAGTATATCAGCACAGCATGTACAGTTGAAGCACTTCTGCGTAAGTGTTTTATTTAGATGTTTTCCTTTATTTTCCTTAAAATCTTTATAACATAATTTTTGTTTTAAATTATCTGAATTTCTAAAAGAAAAACTTGGTTTTGTATCTAATATACTTCTAACCTCTGGCATAGCTAGCAAAATTAGCCAGTTCCTTTGTATAATATTACAAACGTCTTTGGTATAAGCGTTGAAGGTAGTCACATGCCTAATGACATCCTTTTTCCTCTCTAATGCATTTTTAAACTGATTCTTATGGAAACCAAAACAAGGACGATATTCATTATGTCTTTTTACCTTTATTTCTTCATATATCCTATGTGTATATTGGGGAGGGTATTCTAATCTATTAAATTCCTGTACCATCTAATTTGCTTGAGTTATAAAGTTCACATCCTCTGTATTTAGCTTACTAACTCTAATTAATTGTGATTTCAGTACACCTTTAAAAGTATGTTGAGCATGCATACTATCCTTTCTAATGTATCTATTAGCACTCACATCTTTCTTGTAAACCGTTGTCTGTATGCTATTATCTTTTTTATATAATTTTATATCTAAAAAATTTATATCTTCCACAGAACAGCTCATTCTAAACTTTAAAAAGCTTGTTGTTTGATTCAAATAATCAATATAGTTATTTAATTCCTCTTGTGTGCCACTCCAAATAAAAAAAAAACAATCATCAACAAACCTTTTGTAAAATTTTACCTTGCCATTAAGTATATTATAATCACTCAATAAAAATTGTTTCTCCCAACAATACAGTACCAGGTTTACTGTATTAAATTATATTCTGTTTTTTAGCATACAACAGTGTGTTCGAGTTTTTGGACTATTTGGAGCTTACACCAATTTGTTGGATTTGTGACATGTAGTAGACCAGAGCAGCGGGAGATCTCAGAGTACTGTCCTGAGGGGTGGCAAAGCATCAGAGTTATATTTTCAGCAAAAAATGGAGCAGGTATATTTAAACAAAGTTTTAATAAATAGAGCAGCCCTGTAGTGGAAGATAGTGGGCCAGGTAGTAGACCACCACAGCTTCAGATCACACAGTATTGTCCCGAGGGAGAGGCAAAGCAGCCAAATTATATTTTCAGTAAAAAATGCAGCAGGTATATTTAAACAAGGTTTTAATAATTAGTGCAACTCTGTAGTGTTAGATGTTGAGGCAGGTAGGAGACTGCTACAGCTTCAGATTGCAGAGTACAGTCCAAAGGGTGTGGCAAACAAACAGAGTTATATATTCAGTAAAAAATGCAGCAGATATATTTAAACAAGGCTTTAATATCTAGTGCAACTCTGTAGTGGAACATGGTGGAGCAGGTAATAGACCGCCGTAGCCTCAGATCGGAGTACAGTCTTGAGGGCAAGGCAAAGCAGCAGAGTTATATTTTCAGTAAAAAATGCAGCAAGTATATTTAAACAATGTTCTAATAGCTAGTGCAGCCCTGTACTGGAAGATCATGGGCCAAGTAGTAGACCACCACAGCTTCAGATCACAGAGTATAGTCGGACTGCGAGGGAGAGGCAAAGCAGCAGAGTTATATTTTCAGTAAAAAATGCAGCAGGTATATTTAAGCAAGGATTTAATAACTAATGCAGTTCTGCAATGGAAGATGGTGGGGCATGTAGTGGAACGCAGCAGCATAAGATCACAGAGTACAGCCCCAAGGGACAGGCAAAGCAGCAGAGTTATATTTTCAGAAAAAATGCAGTAGGTGTATTTAAACAATGTTTTAATAGGTACTGCAGCATTGTGGAGAAAGATGGTGGGGCAGGTAGTAGACCGCCGCAGCTTCAGATTGCAGACTACAGTCTCAAGGGAGAGGTAAACAAGCAGAGTTATATTTTCAGTAAAAAATGCAGCAGGTATATTTAAACAAGGTTTTAATAGCAAGTGCAGCTCTGTAGTGTTAGATTGTGGGGCGGGTATTAGACCACTACAGCTTCAAATCACAGAGTACATTCCCAACATAGAGGCAAAGCAGCAGTTATATTTTCAGCAAAAAATGCAGGAGGTATATTTAAACAAGATTTTAATAACTAGTGCTGCTCTGTAGTGGAAGACGGTGGTGCTGGTGGTAGACTGCTAAAGCCTCAGATCGCAGAGTACACTCCAAAGGGAGGGGCAAAGCAACAGAGTTATTTTTTCAGTAAAAAAATGCAGCAGGTATATTTAAACAATGTTTTAATAACTAGTGCAGCCCTATAGTGGAAGATGGTGAGCCAGGTAGTAGACCACCGCAGCTTCAGATGACAAGAGTACAGTCCCGAGGGTGAGGCAAAGCAGCCGAGTTATGTTTTCAGTAAAAAAAGCATTAGGTATATTTAACAATAATAACTAGCGTAACTCTGTAATGGACGATGGTGAGGAAGGTAGTAGACTGCTGCTGCTTCAGATCGACAGTCCTGAGGGAGAGGCAAAGTATCAGAGTAATATTTTTAGTAAAAAATGCATCAGGTATAATGAAACAAGGTTTTAATAAATAGTGCGGTTCTGTAGAGGAAGATGATGGGGTAGTGGACTGCCGCATCTTCAGATTGCAGAGTACAGGTCTGAGGGAGAGGGAAAGCAGCAGAGTGATATTTTCAGTAAAAACTGAACCAGGTATATTTAAATAAGGTTTTACTAACTAGTGCAACTCTGTAGTGGAAGATGGTAGCGTTGTTAGTAGACCACCACAGCTTCAAATCGACAGTCCCAAGAGAGAGATGCAATGCAGCAGCGTTATGTTTTCAAAAAATGCAATAGGTATATTTAAGCAAGGTTTTAATGAGTAGTGCAACTCTTTAGTGGAAGATGGTGGGGCAGGTAGTAGACCGCCGCAGCTTCAGATTGTGGACAACAGTCCCCAGAGAGAGGCAAAGCAGCAGAGTTACATTTTCAGCACAAAATGCAGCAGTTATATTTAAACGAGGTTTTAATAACTAGTGCAGCTCTCTAGTGGAAGATGGTGGGGCTGGTAGTAGACCACTATAGCTTCAGATCACAGAGTACACTCCAAAGGAAGAGGCAAAGCAACAGAGTTGTATTTTCAGCCTCAGACTGCGGAATATAGTCCTGAGGGAAATGCAAAGCAGCAGAGTTATGTTTTCAGTAAAAAATGCAGCAGGTATGTTTAAACAAGGTTTTAATATCTAGTGCAGCTCTGTAGTGGAAGATGGTATGGCATGCAGTAGACCGCCACAGCATGAGATCACAGAGTACGTATGAGAGGTGGCAACGCAGGAAAGTTATATTTTCTGTAAAAAAATGCAGCAAGTATAATTAAATAAGGTTTTAATAACTAATGCAGTTCTGTAGTGAAAATAATGGGGCAAGTAATGGACCGCTGCGGCCTCAGAGTACAGGCCCAAGGGAGAAGCAAAGCAACAGAGTTATATTTTCAGTAAAAAATGCAGTAGGTAGATTTAAACAATGTTTAAATAGTTATTGCAGCTCTGTAGTGGACGTTGGTGGAGCAGGTAGTAGATCGATGCAGCTTCAGATCACAGAGTACAGTCACAAGAGAGAGACAAAGCAGCAGAGTTATATTTTCAGTAAAAAATGCAGCAGATACATTTTAAACAAGCTTTTGACGACTAGTGCAGCTCTCTAGTGGAAGATGGTGGGGCAGGTAGTAGACCACTATAGCTTTAGATAGCAGAGTGCATTCCCGAGGTAGAGGCAAAGCAGCAGAGTTATATTTTCAACATAAAATGCAGCAGATGTATTCAACCAAGGTTTTAATAAATAGTGCAGCTCTGGAGTGGAAGATTGTTTGGCAGGTAGTAGACCACTATAGCTTCAGATAGCAGAGTACAGTCCCAAGGTAGAGGCAAAGCAGCAGAGTTATATTTTCAGTAAAAAATGTAGCAGGTATATTTAAGCAAGGTTTAAATAACTAGTGCAGCTCTGTAGTGGAAGATGGCGGGGCAGGTAGTAGACCGCTGCAGCTTCAGATTGTAGAATACAGCCCCAAGAGAGAGAGGCAAAGCAGCAGAGTTATATTTTCAGTAAAACATGCAGCAGGTACATTTAAACAAATTTTTAGTAACTAGTGCAGGCCTGTAGTGGAAGATGGTAGTACAGGTAGTAGACCACCGTAGCTTCAGATCGGCAGTCCTGAGAGAAAGGCAAAGCAGTAGAGTTATATTTTCAATAAAAAATGCAGCAGATATATTTAAACAATTTTTTAATAACTAGTGCAGCTGTGTAGTGGAAGATGGGGTAGGTAGTTGGCTGCCGCAGCTTCAGATTTCAGACTACAGTCCCGAGGGAGAGGCAAAGCAGCAGAGTTATATTTTCAGTAAAAAATGCAGCAGGTATATTTAATCAAGGTTTAAATAACTAGTGCAGCTTTGTAGTGGAAGATGGTGGGGCAGGTAAAAAACCACCACAGCCTCAGATCGCAGAGTACAGTCCCAAGGGAGAGGCAAAAGAGCAGAGTTATATTTTCAGTAAAAAATGCAGCAGGTATATTTAAACAAGGTTTTAATAACTAGTGCAGCTCTGTAATGGAAGATGGTGGGGCAGGTAGTAGACCACTATAGTTTCAGATTACAGAGTACATTCCAAAGGGAGAGGCAAAGCAGCAGAGTTATATTTTCAGTAAAAAAATGTAGCAGGTATATTTAAACAAGGTTTTAATAACTAGTGCAGCTCTGTAGTGGAAGATGGTGGGTCAGGTAGTAGACCGCTGCAGCTTCAGATCGACAGTCCCGAGAGAGTAGTAAAGCAGCAGAGTTATATTTTCAGTACAAAATGCAGCAGGTATATTTAATCAAGGTTTAAATAACTAGTGCAGCTTTGTAGTGGAAGATGGTGGGGCAGGTAAAAAGCCACCGCAGCCTCAGAACGCAGAGTACAGTCCCAAGGGAGAGGCAAAAGAGCAGAGTTATATTTTCAGTAAAAAATGCAGCAGGTATATTTAAACAAGGTTTTAATAACTACTGCAGCTCTGTAATGGAAGATGGTGGGGCAGGTAGTAGACCACTATAGTTTTAGATTACAGAGTACATTCCAAAGGGAGAGGCAAAGCAGCAGAGTTATATTTTCAGTAAAAAATGTAGCAGGTATATTTAAACAAGGTTTTAATAACTAGTGCAGCTCTGTAGTGGAAGATGGTGGGTCAGGTAGTAGACCGCTGCAGCTTCAGATCGACAGTCCTGAGAGAGTAGTAAAGCAGCAGAGTTATATTTTCAGTACAAAATGCAGCAGGTATATTTTAACAAGGTTTTAATAACTTGTGCAGCTCTGTAGGGGAAGATGGTGGGGCAGGTAGTAGACCACTATAACTTCATATCGCAGAGTACTGTCTGTTGAGAAAGGCAAAGCAGCAGAGCTATATTTTCAGTAAAAAAATGTAATAGGTATATTTAAGCAAGGTTATAATAACTATTGTAGTTATGTGGTGTCAGATGGTGTGACAGGTAGTAGTCAGCAGGAGGTTCAGATTGCAGAGTACAGTCCCAAGAGACAGGCAAAGCAGCAGAGTTATATTTTTCAGTAAAACATGCAGCAGGTATATTTAAACAAGGTTTTAATAACTAGTGCAGCTTTGTAGTGGAAGATGGTGGTGCATGTTGTAGACTGCCGCATAGTGAGATTGCAGAGAACAGTATGAAGGGTGGCAAAGCAGCAGAGTTATATTTCAGTAAAAAATGTTGTAGGTATATTTAAACAAGGTTTTAATAACTAGTGCAGTTCTGTAGTGGAAGATGGTGGGGTAGGTAGTGGACCGCCACAACTTAAGATCACATTGTACAGGCCCGATGGAGAGGCAAAGCAACAGAGTTATATTTTCAGTAAAAAAATGCAGTAGATACATTTAAACAGTGTTTAAATAGCTATTGCAGCTCTGTAGTGGAAGATAGTGGAGCAGGTAGTAGACCGACATAGCTTCAGATCGCAGAGTACAGTTATAAGCGAGAGGCAAAGCAGCAGAGTTATATTTTCAGTAAAAAGTGCAGCAGGTTTAGTTAAACAAGGTTTTAATATCTAGTGCACCTCTGTAGTGGAAGATGGTGTGGCAGGTAGTAGACAACTGCAGCCTCAGATCACAGACTACAGTCCTGAGGGAGAGGCAAAGTGCAGAGTTATATTTTCAGCACAAAATGCAGCAGTTATATTTAAACAAGGTGTTAATAACAAGTGCAGCTCTATAGTGAAATATGGTGGGGGTGTATTAGACCACCATAGCTTCTGATCACAGAGTACAGTCCAAAGCAGTCCAAAGAGAGAGGCAAAGCAACAGAGTTGCATTTTCAGTAAAAATTGCAGCAGATATATTTAGACAAGGTTTTAATACCTAGTTTAGCTCTGTAGTGGAAGATGGTGGGGCAGGTAATAGACTGCCACAGCCTCAGATCACAGAGTATAGTCCTGAGGGAAAGGCAAAGCAGCAGACTTATGTTTTCAGTAAAAAATGCAGCAGGTATATTTAAACAAGGTTTTAATATCTAGTCCAGCTCTGTAGTGGAAGATGGTGGGGTATGTAGTACACCGCCACAGCATGAGATCGCAGAGTACAGTATGAGGGGTGGCAAAGCAGCAGAGTTATATTTTCAGTAAAAAAAATGCACCGGGTGTGTTTAAACAATGTTTTAATACCTATTGCAACTCCTTATTTGAAGATGGTGGGGCTGGTAGTAGACTGCTGCAGCTTCCAATTGATAGTTGCCTTGGAGAGGCAAAGCAGCAGAGTTATATTTTCGGCAAAAAATGCAGCAGGTATATTTAAACATGGGTAATAAATAGTGCAGCTCTGTAGTTGAAGATGGTGGGGCAGGCAGAGTTATATTTTCAGCACAAAATGCAGCAGTTATATTTAAACGAGGTTTTAATAACTAGTGCAGCTCTATAGTGGAAGATGGTGGGGCTGGTAGTAGACCACTATAACTTCAGATCGCAGAGTACAGTCCAAAGGAAGAAGCAAAGCAACAGAGTTGTATTTTCAGTAAAAAATGCAGCAGGTATATTTAAACAAGTTTTTAATACCTAGTTTAGCTCTGTAGTGCAAGATGATGAGGAAGGTAATAGACCGCCGCAGCTTCAGATCACAGTGCATAGTCCTGAAGGAAATGCAAAACACGGTTACTTTTTCAGTAAAAATGCAGCATGTATATTTAAACAAGGTTTTAATATCTAGTGCAGCTCTGTAGTGGAAGATGGTGTGGCATGTAATAGACCACCACAGCGTGAGATCGCAGAGTACATATGAGGGATGGCAAAGAAGCAGAGTTATATTTTCAGTAAAAAATGCAGCATGTATAATTAAACAAGGTTTTAATAACTAGTACAGTTCTGTAGTGAAAGATGATGGGGCAGGTAGTGGACTGGTGTAGCTTCAGATCGCAGAGTACAGACCCAAGTGAGAAGCAAAGCAGCAGAGTATTATGTTCAGCAAAAAATGCAGTAGGTAGATTTAAACAAGGTTTTAATAACAAAGTGCAACTCTGTAGTGGAAGATGGTGGGGTAGGTAGTAGACCACCCCAGCCTTAGATCACAGAGTACAGGCCCAAGGGAGAAGCAAAGCAACAGAGTTAAATTTTCAGTAAAAAATGCAGTAGGTAGATTCAAACAATGTTTAAATAGCTATTGCAGCTCTGTAGTGGAAGGTGGTGGAGCAGGTAGTAGACCGATGCAGCTTCAGATCACAGAGTACAGTCACAAGAGAGAGACAAAGCACCAGAGTTATATTTTCAGTAAAAAATGCAGCAGATATATTTAAACAAGTTTTTGATGACTAGTGCAGCTCTGTAGTGGAAGATGGTAGGGCACGCAGTAGACCGCTATAGCTTCAGATCGCAGAGTACAGCCCTGAGGGAAAGGCAAAGCAGCAGAGTTATATTTTCAGTAAAAAAAATGTAGCAGGTATATTTAAGCAAGGTTTTAATAACTAGTGCACCTCTGTAGTAGACGATGATGGGGCAGGTAGTACACCGTTGCAGCTCCAGATTATAGAATACAGTCCCAAGAGAGAGAGGCAAAGCAGCAGTTATATTTTCAGTAAATTGTGCAGCAGGTATATTTAAACAATGTTGTAATAACTAGTGCAGGCCTGTAGTGGAAGATGGTGGGCTACGTAGTAAACCACCACAGCTTCAGATCGACAGTCCCGATAGAGAGGCAAAGCAGTAGAGTTATATTTTCAATAAAAAATGCAGCAGATATATTTAAACAATTTTTTAATGACTAGTGCGGCTCTGTAGTGGAATATGTTGGGGCAGGTAATAGACCGCCGCAGCTTCAGATTTCAGACTACAGTCCCGAGGGAGAGGCAAAACAGCAGAGTTATATTTTCAGTAAAAAATGCAGCAGGCATATTTAATCAAGGTTTTAATAACTAGTGCAGCTTTGTAGTGGAAGATGGTGGGGCAGGTAATAGACCACCACAACCTCAGATCGCAGAGTATAGTCCTGAGGGAGAGGCAAAGCAGCAGAGTTATATTTTCAGTAAAAAATGCAGCAGGTATATTTAAACAATGTTTTAATAAATAGTGCAGCCCTATAGTGGAAGATGGTGGGCCAGGTAGTAGACCACCACAGCTTCAGATCAGAGTATAGTCCCGAGGGAGAGGCAAAGCAGCAGAGTTATATTTTCAGGAAAAAATGCAGCAGGTATATTTAAATAAGGTTTTAATAACTAGTGTAACTCTGTAGTGGAACATGGTGGAGCAGGTAATAGACTGCCGTAGCCTCAGATCGGAGAGTACAGTCCTGAGGAAAAGGTAAAGCAGCAGAGTTATATTTTCAGTAAAAAAATGCAGCGGGTATATTTAAACAATGTTTTCATATCAGGTGCAGCCCTGTAGTGGAAGATGGTGGGCCAAGTTGTAGACTACCACAGCTTCAGATCACAAGAGTACAGATGTGAGGGAAAGGCAAAGCAGTAGAGTTATATTTTCAGTAAAAAATGCAGCAGATATATTTAAACAATGTTTTAATAACTAATGCAGTTCTGCAATCGAAGATGGTGGGGCATGTAGTGGAAAACCGCAGCAAAAGATCACATACAGCCCCAAGGGACAGGCAAAGCAGGAGAGATATTTTCAGTAAAAAATGCAGTAGGCATATTTAAACAATATTTTAATAGCTATTGCAGCACTGTAGAGAAAGATGGTGAAGCAGATAGTAGACCGCCGCAGCTTCAGAGTGCAGACTACAGTCACGAGGGAAAGGTAAAGCAGCAGTTATATTTTCAGTAAAAAGTGCAGCAGGTATATTTAAACAAGGTTTTAATAACTAGTGCAGCTCTGTAGTGGAAGATGGTGGGGCAGGTAGTAGACTGCTAAAGCTTCAGATCGCAGAGTACAGTTCAAATGGTGGGGCAAAGCAACAGAGTTATATTTTTAGTAAAAAATGCAGTAGGTATATTTAAATAAGGTTTTAATAACTAGTGCAGCTCTGTAGTGGAAGTTGGTGGGGCAGGTAATAGACCACCGCAGCCTCAGATCGCAGAGTACAGTCCTGAAGGAAAGGCAAAGCAGCAGAGTTATATTTTCAGTAATAAATGCAACAGGTATATTTAAACAATAATAACTAGCTCAACTTTGTAGTGGAAGATGATGGGTCAGGTAGCAGACTGCCTCAGCTTCAGATCAACAGTCCCGAGGGAGAGGCAAAGTAGAAGAGTAATATTTTTTGTAAAAAATGCAGCAGGTATAATGAGACGAGGTTTTGATAACTAGTGCGGTTCTGTAGTGGAAGATGATGAGGCAGGTAGTGGACCACCGCAGCTTCAGATCGCAGAGTACAGGACTGAGGGAGAGGCAAAGCAGCATCTATATTTTCAGTAAAAAATGCACCAGATATATTTAAACAATGTTTTACTAACTAGTGCAACTCTGTAGTGGAAGATGGTGGGGCTGGTAGTAGACTGCCGCATCTTCAAATCAACAGTCCTGAGAGAGAGGCAATGCAGCAGCGTTATGTTTTCAAAAAATGCAATAGGTATATTTAAACAAGGTTTTAATCACTAGTGCAGCTCTCTAGTGGAAGATGGTGGGGCAGGTAGTAGACCGCCACATCTTCAGATTGCAGACTATAGTCCCGGGAGACAGGCAAAGCAGCAGAGTTACATTTTCAGTAAAAAATGCAGCAGGTATATTTAAACAAGGTTTTAATAAATAGTGCAACTCTGTAATGGAAGATGGTAGGCCAGGTAGTAGACTACGGCAGCTTCAGATCACAGAGTACAGTCCCGATGCAGAGGCAAAGCAGCAGAGTTATATTTTTAGTAAAAAATGCACCAGGTATATTTAAACAATGTTTTAATAATTAGTGCAACTCTGTAGTGGAAGATGTTGGTGCTGGTAGCAGACCACCGCAGCTTCAGATCGACAGTCCCAAGAGACAGGCAAAGCAGCAGAGTGATATTTTCTGTAAAAAATGCAGCAGGTTTATTTAAACAAGGCTTTAATATCTAGTGCACCTCTGTAGTGGAAGATGGTGGGGCAGGTAGTAGACAGCTGCAGCCTCCGATTGCAGACTACAGTCCTGAGGGAGAGGCAAAGCAGCTGAGTTATATTTTCTGCACAAAATGCAGCAGTTATATTTTAACCAGGTTTTAATAACAAGTGCATCTCTGTAGTGGAAAATGGTGGGGCTGATAGTAGACCACTATAGCTTCAGATCACAGAGTACAGTCCAAAGGAATAGGAAAAGCAAAAGAGTTGCAATTTCAGTACTGTACTTCAAAGAAGTAGATACCAAACAGGAGAAGACCCTGGACTGAACCCTGTGGTACTCTACTTGTCATTGGTCTGAAGTCGGATTTGGAGTCTGCTACTTTCAAAGTGTGGGTTGTGTCCATGAGCCAGTTGGCAACCTATCTTGTGACATAGGGATTTATACCTAGTTTAGTGAGCGTATCTATAATTCCAGAGTGGGGGATGGTGTTGAAAGCCTTGGCGCGATCTAGATAAGCTGTGTGAACCATCATCTATGGCTTTGGTGACTGCTTCAAAGAAGTCAATCAGGTTTAGGAGACATGATCTGCCTTTTACAAACCCGAACTGGGTAGGGTCCAGAGTTTAGAGATTACCAATGTCTTTGTTTATGAGTTCCATGATGATACATTCCATGGCCTTGCAGACCAGGCCCGTCAGGCTAATGGGGCAGTAGTTCCCAGGGTCCGTCATGGCTCTCCCTTTGTGGATTGGGATAACCATCGTGGGGCACCATTCAATGGACACAAAGCCTGAGATGAGGCTATGATTGAACATGGCACTTAGGTAGGGTGCCAGTTCATTCTGTAGTTCATGTAGAATACAGCCTGGGATATTGTCAGGTCGCATGGATGCTGTGTTTTTGGCTTTGGAGAGTGTGTTTTTTACCTGTGCAGCCATGATTACAGAAACTTTGCATTCTTCTGGTATAGAGATGGGCCCTCTAGGTGGTGAGAGAGGGGTAAAGTTAGCACTGACCCTGTCTGCCAGGATGTTGGCAATATCAGTTTGTTCTGTATACTTAGTGCCATTGTGCTGTAACTCAGAGCAGATCTGAGTGTTGCCATTGACATTTTTGACATAGCTATAGAATGCTTTGTGGTTGTCTTTAGAGTCAGTGGCAATTTTGTTTTCGTAACTAGCTTTGGAGGATTTTATGAGGGATCTTAGCTTCTTACTGAGGTTGACCAGGGAGTTCCTCCAGTCATGGGATTTTACTCTTTTTTGCAACAGTTTCTGTTGTAGAGTTTGTTTATGACAGAGGACCACCAAATTGGCTTCCTTTTTTTGGAGGATAGCATCTTGGTTCTATTATGGATAGCATGATCCGCACTTGTGAAAGTGCTTATAAAGTGCATTTGTGTAGGATTCAGCAGTCGTACCTCTATTGTCCATCTGCATGGATGTCATGAAGTTTGCAACGTCTGTCTTAAGAAGTGTGAAGTTGGCTTTGGAGACTTTTTTTACGGTGGTTTCCCTAATTGGGGGTGGGGGCAGGATGTGGATGTCTAGGGTGATTAGCTTGTGGTCGGATCTGACCAACGAGGAATTGACTTCTGATGTGGAACACCAGTTGCCCATGTTGGTAATGATCAGGTCAAGGATATTGCTGCCCCTGGTGGGGGTGTGAATAAGTTGATCCAAGGCATTGGAATTTATGAATTCCAGAAAACGTTGAGCAAAAGAGTTGGTACATGAGTAGTTTTCCCAGTTAATGGTGGGATAGTTGAAATTGCCCATTATTAGGGTGTTGGGTTGTACCCAAATACTTTCCAGTGTGTCAAGAAATGAGGAGTGGGAATCCTGGGGCATGGTGGGGGGTCTGTAGCAAGCTACAATTTGGATTGCAGTCTTGACCAGTGTTAGTTGCACTTGGATAATCTCGGATGCATTATGCTGTGCAACTAGCCTGGAGGTGTGGATATCCTTAATGAATATGGACATGCCTCCGCCTTTAGTGCTTCATTCTGGGTTAGTTGTTCGAAAAGTGTGGTATGCATTATAGCCTAGTAATGCAGGGGTGCTCTCTGGAGCTTTGAACCAGGTCTCTGTCACTGCACAGATGTCAATGTTCTCCATTTTAAGGAGTGCCTTGAGTGAGTGCATTTTGAGATTTAGACATCTAGCATTGAGTAGCATTACCCTCAGATTTTGCTTGCTTGTACCTGTTATGGTAGTGAATTTGTCATGTGAACCTTGCCTAAAAAAGGCACTATAGGGGTGGCAAGAGCCTTTGCCAGTATCCGGAATCCCATGGGCGATAGGTGCAGGCCATCTCTGGCAAAGCATCGTGGTCTGTCGATCATGTCATCCCAGGCAGACAAATACTGGATCCCCTTAGAATGACACCAGAAGTTTAGCCAATTGTTGAAGTCAGTCATTTTGTCCTTGTACTGTGATATCATTCTGGGTGATGGCAGGATGCTACTCAGGGCTAGGGCCAGGTAGTAGACCGCTATAGCTTCAGATTACAGAGTACAGTCCTGAGGGGAATGGCAAAGCAGCAGAGTTATATTTTCAGTAAAAAATGTAGTAGGTATATTTAAGCAAGGTTTTAATAACTAGTGCAGCTCTGTAATGGAAGATGGTGGGGCAGGTAGTACACCGCTGCACCTTCAGATTCTAGAATACAGTCCCAAGAGAGAGTAGCAAAGCAGCAGAGTTATATTTTCAGTAAAAAATGCAACAGGTTTATTTAAACAATGTGTTAATAACTAGTGCAGCTTTGTAGTGGAAGATGGTGGGGCAGGTAAGAGACCACTGCAGCTTCAGATCGCAGAGTACAGTCCCGAGGAAGTGGCAAAGGAACAAAGTTATATTTTCAGTAAAAAATGCAGCAGGTATATTTAAATGAGGTTTTAATAACTAGTGCAGCTCTGTAGTGGAGCATGGTGGGGGCAGGTAGTAGACCGCGATAGCTTCAGATCACAGAGTACAGTTCAAAGGGAGAGGCAAAGCAGCAGAATTATACTTTCAGTAAAAAATGCAGCCAGTATATTTAAACAAGGTTTAATGACTAGTGCAGCTCTGTAGCAGATGATGTTGGGGCATGAAGTAGACCACAGCAGCTTCAGATCGACAGTCCCTAGAGAGAGGCAAAGCAGCAGAGTTATATTTTCAGTAAAAAATGCAGAAAACCCCCCCCCCAAAAGGAGAGATAACTATCCCAGCGGAGTGTAGCCTCCCAGACATCTCAAATGCGCAGGTGAAAGCTGCTCTCTCTAAAACTAAAAACACAGCATCAATGGGACTGGATGGTGCCCCCGGCTGTGTGCTACACAAACTCAATGAGGAACTAAACCCGCACATAAGGCAGCTGTTTAATCTTAGCCTTACCACAGGATACGTGCCCAAGGAGTGGCATATGGCAACTGTGGTCCCACTCCACAAAGGCGGTGCCTCTATGGACCCTGGTAATTACCACCCCATAAGCTTAACAAGCCTGGTCTGCAAAGCTATGGAGAGGATCATAATGGAACTCATAAACAAAGACATAGGAGACTTGCAGACATTGGACCCGACCCAGTTTGGCTTTGTCAAGGGCAGATCATGCCTTTTGAACTTGGTCGACTTCTTCGAAACAGTCACCAAGGCCATTGATGAGGGAAAGGCAGTCCATACAGCCTACCTTGATCTTGCAAAAGCTTTCGACACAATACCCCACTCGGGTATTATAGAGAAAATTACCAGCTTAAATGTAAACCCATATGTCACAACATGGGTTGCAAACTGGCTAAAGGACAGAACCCACAGGGTTAGAGTTGCTGGCACCATGTCAGACTCCAAGCCGGTCACAAGTGGTGTCCCACAGGGCTCAGTCCTTGGCCCCCTGTTGTTCGACATCTACTTCTCAGAAGTACAGGCAAACATAGGAGGACTATGGCTGACAAAGTTTGCAGATGACTGCAAACTGGGCGCCATAGTGGAAAGTACATCGGACACAGATATCCTTCAGAGGGGTCTCACGGAAACTGATAGCTGGTGTCAGAGCCATGGCCTGAAGTTAAATGCCAAAAAATGTATAGTCATACCCTTCGGGAAAAACAAGATAACCCCAAGCTACCATATAGGTGGCAATCCACTAAGCACAGAAGAGGTTATCAGGGGACCTGGGGACCCAGGTTGACAGTGGCCTTTCTTTTGACACTCACATTGCTAAAGTGGTTAGAAAGACCTTCTACATTGCCCACCTGATCATGAAGGGATTCACATCCAGATCAAGTGAGGTCATTGTTCCCCTGTACTCTTCACTTAACAGACCAATGATCAAGTACAATGCCCCATTCGGGATGTATCTCACCCGACACCTGCAGCAATTGGAGAGACCCCAAAAGTTCCTCACCAAAAGGATAAAGGGACTCCAAAATCTGTCATATGCTGCCAGACTGAAGAAACTCCAGCTCTATTCAGTCGCATACCATCTGCTCAGAGGTGACCTGTGCCTGACATACAAGGCCATGTCCAACCCGGAATTAATGGACATGCTCCACCTCAAAAAATCCAAATCTACCAGATCCACTAGAGCAAGCGACTTAAACCTTAGCACGGATATAAATAGGACATGCTGGAGGGATAGATTTGTTACCCAGAGACTCCTTATGCTGTGGAATAAAATCCCGGTCCATGTGAGGCAGAGCACCTCACTGGCTCTGTTCAAGAGAAATCTTGACCGGTGGATGGGAGATCGTAGGTTTACCCCAGGAATCATCTCTGTGTCACTGCTGGAAAGAGGCACAACAAACTAATGGGCACAGTATTTTTTAACATAAGGGGTGGCGTAAGCCACAAAACTTTGGGCTAGGCTTATAAATGCCTTAGGGCAAATAGCCTAGTATAAACCTATGAACCTATGAACCTAAGGTATATTTAAACAAGGTTTTAATAACTAGTGCAGCTCTGTAAAGGAAGATTGTGGGGCAGGTAGTAGACCACTATAGCTTCATATCGCAGAGTACAGTCCTGAGAGAAATGGAAAAGCAGCAGAGGTATATTTTCAGTAAAAAATGCAGCAGGTATATTTAAGCAAGGTTTTAATAACTAGTGCAGCTCTGTAGCGTCAGATGGTGTGACAGGTAGTAGTCTGCAGGAGCTTCAGATTGCAGAGTACAGTCTCAAGGGACAGACAAAGCAGCAGAGTTATATTTTCAGTAAAACATTCAGCAGATATATTAAAACAAGGTTATAATAACTAGTGCAGCTCTGTAGTAGAAGATGGTGGGGCATGTAGTAGATTGCAGCAGAGTACAGTCCTGAGGGGTGGCAAAGCAGTTGCAGAGTTATATTTTCAGTAAAAATTGCAGCATGTATCTTTATACAAGGTTCACTAATGGTATTCATGTATATGTGTTGTGTGTAGACAGCTCATACTGGTGTCTAATTATTTCTATATAATTGTGCTGTTACTGATGGATATAATCACATTAGAGACCCAGGACAGAGTGCTGCTCGCTAAATTTTTATCTGTGACTGCATAACTGTCAGCTGAGGTCCCTTCTAACTGATGTTTTTTCCAATTGGCTCAGTATCTGCATATACTAGTAGTTGGTTCAAGACATATTTTCCTGTATGCAGTTGCTATTTGCTCAGTTTGTTTTTTATAATTTTTATAATATATCTTTACCATCTCAAAAGTGCTTACTCCTCTCTGTACTCTTCTTTTCTAGACCTAACACCACTCTTAAGTATTCAACTGCGGTACCACCTTTATCATTCTTATAAGAAAAGCACAGTCCGGGTCTGAACTGTCTGCAAACAGCTAAAGTTCACTTTGAGTATGTGTCTACCTGTTTGAGCCAATATTCATTTTCCCCGGAGAGCACTCTGTTTTGGCTTGTAAGCAGCCCCCCCACACACACACACACACACACACACACACACACTCATCTTCCATTTTCTCTCTTATTCCCTTCTGTTAGCAAATAGTATCCATAACTGATAAATACTGTATGTTTGTTAATTTAAACTGAGACCACAGTAGCCTACTAATGCATGGTTATCCTGTTTTTCCACCTGAGAAATGGTTAAGAAATGACTTACAGTTTCAGAGCAGTCCTTGGTGAATTCTGATTGTTTCTTAAACATAAACTTGTCTTTGCTTTGGCTCATTAGCAGCAGTACAAAAGAACTGCCTGCTCACATCCTTGTTCTTCCCCTCCCCCTTCCCTGTTTATTACCTTAAGCCAATCCCAAAGTTAATAAATATAACCTGTGACAGGCACCATTTTTAAAACTACAACCACCCTTTGAGCACCTCATGCTCGGCTCTGCCATAGAACTTATTAAAACTGCCTGAACTGGGGCACAGCTAACTGATAGTTTGTGGAAATACAGGGTACCTACCTGAGTCTCCACATTCACTATCATGTGTTCGTTTATCAGTTTACTCTATTACCTGATTGTTTCCAGCATCCTCATAAGAGCAACTAACAGGGTCTCTACCTGCTTCGCTCCCCATCCTGCCCCCTATTTCCTCCCGCCCCCAGTGGTCCTACCTTTATTATACTCACAAACCCCTCCCATCTTTCCAATAGCCAATCACAGTGCTACACCCAAAACTACCTCCTCCATCTTCCCACTACTTCACTCCTCCTCAGCTAACATGTACAAGCATACCTTACCTATGCTCACTGCATGCACTCCCCTTGCATATCTTACATCCTACCAAAACACCATCGTTCCCCACTCAGCCACTACCACTGTACTACTACTCACACCACCACTCATGTCTCACCCTCACTCAGCTCCCCTCCCACCAACTCAAGAACGATCCCTCTGCACCCCCCGCATATTCTACCAACTATATTACTCAAACATAAAGCATCACTACAACTTAACATAGTAATTCTCCCACCATACCTATTACCCACAGAGCACAATCATAAATTTTCCCTAATAAACAAACACATTCAAAAACTGAGAAAACTAATAACCTCATGCATATCAAAACTAGCCCTAAGTGGAGACATCCACCCCAACCCTGACCCTATCATCTCCAACCCCAATCCTCATAATCAGACTAGAAACCGCAACTTCTCCCATATCACACCCAATAGAAAGCCAAGTGACTTCCTTCAACTAAGCCTAAATATTAGAAGTATATCCAACAAAGTCCATGAACTCCATGCCACCATAGACTTGTACTCCCCAGATGTAGTCATCCTGACAGAAACCTGGCTAAAACTTCACATTACCAGTGAGCAAATCCTCCCTACCAGTTACGGCATACTAAGAGTAGACCGGCTAAACAAGAAAGGAGCTATAATATTTAAACAGCATCTAAACATCCAGATCTTAAAATCATCAGCTCCACAAATAGGCAATGAAGAAATAATATATACCAACCTCAAAATAAACCAAAACAAAACCAGCAACATAATTGGATGCTACTTCCCACCTGGCCAAAACATCCCTCCACTAGAAAACCTCCTCAGCTGGTCTACCCACCATCTCCCCCAAGAAACTATCATTTTAGGTGATTTCAATATTGACTGGCAATCCTGTTCTGGCAACCATCTAACCCATCATGTAAACCTTCATGGCATCACCCAACTAGTCCAGTCACCAACCAGGATAAATGATAGCTTGGTCTGCAAAGCTATGGAAAGGATAATCATGGACCTCATAAATAAAGATATTGGGGACCTACAGACACTGGATCCTACCCAGTTCGGCTTTGTTAAGGGCAGATCCTGCCTCTTAAACCTGGTTGATTTCTTTGAAACAGTCACCAAGGCCATTGATGAGGGGAAGGTGGTCCACACAGCCTACCTGGACCTCGCAAAAGCCTTCAGTACAATACCCCACTTGGGCATTATAGATAAGCTCACCAGCTTAAATATAAACCCCTATGTCACTAGATGGGTTGCAAACTGGCTCAAGGACAGAACCCACATGGTTAGAATTGCTGGAGCCATGTCAGACTCCAAACCAGTTACAAGTGGCATCCCACAAGGCTCAGTCCTGGGACCTCTCTTGTTCAGTATATATTTCTCGGAGGTACAGGCCAACACAGAAGGACTGTGGCTGACCAAGTCCACAGATGACTGCAAACTGGGCACCATAATCGAGACTCCAGCCGACACAAGCATCCTCCAAAAGGGCCTCATAGAAACAGACAACTGGTGCCAGAGCCATGGCCTCAAGCTAAACGCTAAAAAGTGTATAGTCATCCCCTTTGGCAAAAACAAAGTGCCTACAAATTACCACATAGGTGGTAATCCATTAAGTACAGAAGAAGTAATTAGGGACCTGGGGACCCAAGTTGATAGCAATCTCTCATTTGACAACCACGTGGCCAAAGTGGTTAGAAAAACATTTTATATAGCCCACCTAATCATGAAGGGATTCACATCTAGATTAGGGGAGGTCATCGTGCCTCTTTACTCATCCCTCATCAGGCCCATAATTGAGTACAATGCCCCTTTTGGGATGTACCTTACCAGACACCTGCAGCAACTGGAAAGACCCCAAAAGTACCTCACCAAGAGGATCAAACAGCTCAAACAGATACCATATGCTGCCCGGTTAAAGAAACTCCAGCTGTACTGAGTGGCATACCGCCTGCTCAGAGGCGATCTGTGCCTGACGTATAAAGCCATGTCCAACCCGGAATTCATGGACATGCTGCACCTCAGAAAATCCAAATCCCATCGAGCTACACGCTCGAGAGACTTGAACCTCAGCACTGAAATAAATAGGACATGCTGGAGGGACAGATTCATAACCCAGAGGCTCCCTTCACTCTGGAATAAAATCCCAGTCCAGGTTAGGCAGAGTCCCTCATTGACTCTCTTCAAGAGGAATCTTGATGAGTGGATGGGAGATTGTAGGTTTACCCTGGGTATGACTTCTGTGTCACTGTTAGACAGAGGCACAGTATACTAACCTCAAAAAAGGGCATAGCAAAATTAATTTAAAATGGGTGGTGAAAGCCAAACACATTCTGGCTAGGCTTATAAATGCCCTAGGGCAGATAGCCTAGTATGAACCTATGAACCTATAAATAAAAACTCTAGCAAGCACACTACCCTGGATTGGATGCTAGTCAGTAAGAGCCCCAGTCATACATAACAGGCTGCTTATCAGATAGCCTCAGTGATCACTCCCCAACATTCCTACTCAAAAAATACCTATACCAAGCTAAACCTGTCATCTACCGTCAAATACATAAAAAAATAAACTTTAACCCACTCACATTCATCTCATCCCTCAAAGAATGTAACTGGCATCCTCTAAAGTACCTCAGTCTTGATGAAGCAGTTGAATTTTTAATACTACCTTCCTGAGCATCCTTAATTACCATGCCCCCATAAGACTTTCCAGAACCAAAGCACAACCCACTCCATGGCTACAGAAAACCACTAACTCAGAAATGAAAAATAGGGATAAAGCCTGGGAGCACTGGCGCAAAACCAAAACCCCTTCAACTAGACAGAAATTCCTAGAACTACACAATAGAGTCAAAAAGCTAATAAAACAGAACAAATTCCAATACTACTAGTCTGCCCTAGACTCTTCCCAACACAGCCCCAAACAATTCTGGTCCTCCATAAACTCCATCCTCCACCCAGGTAAAGTCACTACCCCTCCTCCTAACATCCCTCACTCCTCCGAAAATATTGCTACCTCATTCAACCTACACTTCACACAAACCATACTATCACTATCTAAACAACACAACCCCCCTCCCCTCCAACCCACACCTTCAGCTAGTAATCTCCCCACTGCCTTCTCTTTTTCTCCTGTACCTATCTCCAACATAAAAAAACTCTTAACTAAACTTAAGCCCACCAAATTAGCAGCAGACAACCTCCCAAGTGAATACCTACAAATCACAGCTGATGCTCTGGCCTACCCAGCATTCATCCTGATTAACTGATCTCTGTCAGAAAATTACATTCCCACACTATGGAAAGTATCACATATAATTCCCCTCCACAAAGGTGACCCCTCCACAGAACTAACCAATTACTGCCCCATAGCTATTCTCTCTTCACTCTCCAAAATATTAGAGAGATGCATTCACTCTCAGGTCTCAGACTACCTCCTTACTAACAACCTCCTTTCCAATACTCAGCATGGTTTCCGACCAAACCATAGCACCACCACTGCCTTACTCTCCTTTACTAACACTATCCTTCAGCATAAAAACAATGGCTATCTCACCTCTGCTACTTTCCTAGACCTATCTAAAGCATTTGACATGGTCCCACACAAACAAATCATCTCTGTCCTCAATAACCTATCCTTCTCTCAATCAGTCACCAACTGGTTTCAGAGTTACCTGTCTGACCGCCAATAATCCGTTGTATGGCAGAATGACATATCTCCCCAACTACCTGTCTCTATAAGGGTTCCCCAAGGATCCATCCTTGGACCCCTACTCTTCTCTATTTTCACCAATAATCTAGCCTTTGCCACCAAACATGGCACACTCATACAATATGCAGATGACTCAACCATCATCTGCTCAGCCCAGTCCCTACCCAAACTGCAAAAGTCACACAGGAAGCCTTTTCCTCTGTTGAAACTTGGTTGTCCGATGCCCAATTAATACTCAACCCAAACAAAACTAAACTACTCATCTTCCAACCCACCAAACATACTCAAAACAACTCTCACTTTAACATCACCGCAAAAGACAACACCACTATACACCCAACAGAACACACCAAATTGCTAGGAGTGGAAATAGACAATAAACTGAAATCTGACATTCACATATCCATGATCATAAAAAAAGTCCACAGAAAACTAAGAGCGTTATACAGAAATAAGCAACTTCTCACCAAAGCAGCAAAGATTTCAGTAGCAAATTCCCACCTTATCTCCACCCTACTTTATACCTCTCCAATATATACCAACCTAAGGCAATGCAATCTAAACAAGCTAGAGACCTGCTACAACAAAATTGCCAAATTTGCCACAGGGGCATCCTACCGTAGTCACCACTGTCTCTCACTTGCTGAACTGGGCTGGCTTGACCTCCCTCACCTCCTTCAATGGTATCAACTCTCACTCGCCCACAAACTAGTAAACCATCCACTAAATGTCCCATCCCTCCAGAATCTGCTCCAACCCTATCGCACCACCAGACCACTAAGATCCAGCAACAAAAATCACTTGCAGATCACTAAAATCAATAACTCTTCTGGTGAAGCACTATTCTCTTGTGCCATAGCCAAATTATGGAACTCTTTCCACCCACAATTACCTCCGTACCATCATGCACCCACTTCAAAACTTTACTAAAAGTGCACCTAAAAACATGCTGGCTATGCCCTTGCAACTCCCACTCTAATATCACCCACCCCATCCAACCACTACCTTTCTTTCCACCCCACTAACTGCCTTGATTATAGCAAGCTGGGATGCTCATAAGCCTACTACTTATTATACAGCAGGAACTTCTTATTGTAACAATTGTTAATGTCTGTTATGTACTTCACAGATAAAGATTCTAGTTGTCTACTGATGTACTATGTTCTTTATCTGTAACTATGTAATTAATTGCTATGTTAATCAAATTGTTAATCATTATGTAAATCCAATGTAACTACTGTCTGTATATTTTAACTGTGGAGCTTTTCTCCCCAGGCCTCCGCTGAAAATGGACCTATGTCCAGTTGGACACTCCCGTTCAACAAGTGTAAATAAATAAATAATTAAATAAATAAATAACTAGTGCAGCTCTGTAATGGAAGATGGTGAGTAGTAGACCACTATAGCTTCAGATCGCAGAGTACAGTCCTGAGGTAGAGGCAAATCAGCAGAGTTATATTTTCTGCAAAAAATGCAGCAGGTATATTCAAACAAGGTTTTAATAATTAGTGCAGCTCTGGAGTGGAAGATGGTGGGGCATGTAGTAGACTGCTATAGCTTCAGATCGCAGAGTACATTCCAAAGGGAGAGGCAAAGCAAAAGAGTTAACTAGTTTAGTTCTGTAGTGGAAGATGGCAGGGCAGGTAGTGGACTGCCCCAACTTCAGATCACAGAGTTCAGGCCCGAGGGAGAGGCAAAGCAACAGAGTTATATTTCCAGTAAAAAATGCAGAAGATATATTTAAACAATGCTTAAATAGCTATTGCAGTTCTGAAGTGGAAGATAGTGTAGCAGGTAGTAGACCGACACATCTTCACATCACAGAGTACAGTCTAGAGAGAGACAAAGCAGCAGAGTTATATTTTCAGTAAAAAATGCAGCAGATATATTTAAACAATGTTATAATGGCTTGTGCAGCTCTGTAGTGGACGATGGTGGGGCAGATAGTAGACTGCTACAGCTTCAGATCACAGAGTACAGTCACAAGAGAGAGGCAAAGCAGCAGAGTAATATTTTCAGTAAAAAATGGAGCAGGTTTACTTAAACAAGGTTTTAATATCTAGTGCACCTCTGGAGTGGAAGATAGTGTGGCAAGTAGTAGACAGCTGCAGCCTCAGATCGCAGACTACTGTCCTGAGGGAGAGGCAAAGGAGCAGAATTATATTTTCAGCACAAAATTCAGCAGTTATATTTAAACAAGGTGTTAATAACAAGTGCAGCTCTGTAGTGAAAGATGGTGGTGATGGTAGTAGACCACTATAGCTACAGATCGCAGAGCACAGTCCAAAGGGAGAGGCAAAGCAACAGAGTTGTATTTTCAGGAAAAAAATGCAGCAGGTATATTTAAACAAGGTTTTAATACCTAGTTCAGCTCTTTAGTGGAAGATGGTGGGGCAGGTAATAGACTGCCGCAGCCTCAGATCGCAGATTATAGTCCTGAGGGAAAGCCGAAGCAGTAGAGTTATGTTTTCAGTAAAAAATGCAGCAGGTATATTGAAACAAGGTTTTAATATCTAGTTCAGCTCTGTAGTGGAAGATGGTGGGGCATGTAGTACACCGCCACAGCGTGAGAATTCAGAATACAGTATGAGGGGTGGCAAAGCAGCAGAGTTATCATTTCAGTAAAAAATGCACCAGGTATATTTAAACAGTGTTTTAATAACTATTGTAAATCCTTAGTGGAAGATGGTGGGGCTGGTAATAGACCAATGCAGCTTCCGATTGACAGTTGTCTTGGAGAGGCAAAGCAGCAGAGATTTATTTTCAGTAAAAAAATGCAGCAGGTATAATTATACAAGGTTTTAATAACTAGTGCAGTTCTGTAGTGAAAGATGATGGAGCAGGTAGTGGACCGCTACAGCTTCAGATCACAGAGTACAGACCCGAGGTAGAGGGAAAGCAGCAGAGTTATATTTTCGGCAAAAAATGCAGCAGATATATTTAAACAAGGTTTAATAAATAGTGCAGCTCTGTAGTGGAAGATGGTGAGGCAGGTAGTAGACTGCTATAGCTTCAGATTGCAGAGTACAGTCCAAAGGGAGAGACAAAGCAGCAGAATTATACTTTCAGTATAAAATGCAGCAGGTATATTTAAACAAGGTTTAAGTAACTAGTGCAGCTCTGTGGTGGAAGATGGTGGAGCAGGTAGGAGACCGCAGCAGTTTCAGATCGAAAGTCCTGAGGGAGAGGCAAAGCAGCACAGTTATAGTTTCAGTAAAATATACAGCAGGTATAATTAAACAAGGTTTTAATAATAGTGTAGTTCCGTAGTAGAAGATGGTGGGGCAGGTAGTGGACCACCAGAGCATCAGATCACAGAGGACAGGCCCGAGGGAGAGGCAATGCATCACAGTTATATTTTCTGTAAAAAAATGTAGTAGGTATATTTAAACAATATTTTAATAGCATTTGCAGCTCTGTAGTGGAAGATGGTGTGGCATGTCGTAGACTGCTGCAGCTTGAGATCACATAGTACAGTCCTGAGGGATGGCAAAGCAGTAGAGTTATATTTTCAGCAAAAAAATGCAGCAGGTATATTTAAACAATATTTTAATAACTAGTGCTGCTCTGTAGTGAAAGATGACGGGGCAGGTAGTGGACCGCCGCAGCTTCAGATCACAGAGTACAGGCCCGATGGAGAGGCAAAGCAACAGAGTTATATTTTCAGTACAAAATGCAGTAGGTAGATTTATTTTATTTTATTTATTTTACATTTGTTGACCGGGCTAGTCTAGCTGGAATTATTTCCATTTTCAGTAGAGGCCCGGGGAGAAAAGCTCCACAAGATATACAAAAAACATACATTTGAAGTAATATACAAGAAAATCACCAGGATAAATGGAGAGACAATAAAAAAAGTTAGTATACAAAAACTATTTACAAGTGGGAAGAGATATCATTTCCTATAAACAAACTAAACTACTGAGAAGCATAAATCAGGGAAAGGTGGTAGGGAGAGGAAGTGGGAGAAAAGTAAGAGTCAAGTAAAAAGAAAGGATATGAAAGGCTTAAGCAAACTTTCAGAGAAGAGGGATAGAAGTAAGTGAGAGAAGGCATAGTTGTTCAGCGAAGAGGGAGAGAGATATGGGGTAGTAAGGAGATAGAGCGGAGTTGAGGTCTAGTCAGTTTTAGTGCAGGAACAGAGCCTGTGGTTTTTCAAGTGTTCTTTATTCTTTGTTTGAAGAGGGGCAATGATGAGATTAGTGTTATGTCACTAGGTAGTAGGTTCCAGTTCCTTCCTACTGTGCTAGAGAAAAGAGAGTCACCAGCTGAGTTATTGGACTTTGTTAATTTAGCCATAAGTTTCCTAGAAGAACGAAGGGAGTTAAGATTATTGTAAGGTATTAAAAGTTCTGAGAGTATGGGGGTGTTTGTAGGCTGGTACAGTATTTTGTGGGCAATGTTTAGTTGGGTGATGAGCAGAAGGTTTTGGAATTCCAGCCAGCCTAGTTGTTTCAGGTTATTACAGTGGTGGGTTCTGAAGGGATTGCTAGTGGCGAAGCGGGCGATGCTATTATAGCATATGGTGAGTTTATTGAGGTTGGTTTTCTTAAGGTTGGTAAATATAGGTGAAGCATAGAGAAGTGTTGACAATAGATGGGAGTGGGCAATCTTGGCTCGAGCAGATTCAGTTAGGAAGGGTTTAATTCGGTATAGGGATCCTATTTTTCTGTTGACTGATTTAATAGTGTTAATGTGTTGATCAAAAGAGAGATTATTGTCAATGGTTATTCCTAACAGTTTTGTTGTAGGATCGGGTGTGATAGCTGTAGCATTATTAGAGGTAATGGTGAAGTGTAAGGAAGGGGATCGGGTGGTGGGAGTAAAGAGTAGAAGTTTAGTTTTTTTGGCATTTAGTAATAGGGAACGTTTATAGAACCATGTTTCAACTGCATTGAAGATCATTTGAGTACGTGAGCAGAGTTCAGAAGGAGAGGTACCAGAGCAGATAAGGGTAGAGTCATCTGCATATTGGATGCAGGTAGCTTGAGGGATAGCAGAGTGGAGATCATTAATGAAAAGGGAGAATAGAAGTGGCCCAAGAATAGAGCCTTGAGGGACACCAATGTTTATGGGTAGGAGAGAAGAGAGTTGATTGCCCCATAGGACTGCTTGTTGCCTGTTGCTTAGGTATGCTTTGAACCATTTAGTGGCAAGGTTGTCGAAGGAGAGGGATTCAAGTATGTTAATTAAGGTGGAGTGGTTGACCATGTCGAATGCTTTGGAGAGGTCAATAAAGAGAGCAGAAGAGAAGGTTGTTATTGCGATTCTTATTGATGGTTTCTACAAAGGATAAGAGAGCAGTAGTAGTACTGTGACGGTCTAAAACCATGTTGACAGTTTGCTATTATGTTGTGCAGGGTGAGATGCTGTAGGAGTTGCTGGTGAATACATTTTTCCATAATTTTTGCTATTGGGGAAAGGAGAGCAATTGGTCTGTAGTTAGAGTGGTCGATAGAGTTACCCCCTTTATGTAATGGAATAATATGGGAAACCTTCCAGATCTCAGGGATGGTTCCTTCTTGGATTGTTCTATTTATGAGTATGGATATAGGGTATGCAATCGCTTTGGCAGCCTTTTGGAGGTAGAGAGATGGGAGATTGTCTGCAGAAGGAGTACCAGGTTTAAGTTTGTTAAGAAGTCTATAGATAAATGATGTGGGGATAGGTTGTAGTGTAAAGTTATAAGATGGGTTCTTAGGGATACTAGGAGGGGAGACATAGTTGTTGTTCATTTGTTTGGCGTTTAAATAGGTATTGCAGCTCTGTAGTGGAAAATGGTGGAGCAGCTTCATATCACACAGTACAGTCACAAGAGAGAGACAAAGCAATGAGTTATATTTTCAGGAAAAAAAAAAGCAGCAGATATATTTAAACAAGGTTTTGATGACTAGTGCAGCTCTGTAGTGGAAGATGGTGGGGCAGGTAGTAGACCACTATAGCTTCAGCTCGCAGAGTACAGTGTTGAGGTAGAGGCAAAGCAGCAGTTATATTGTCATCAAAAAATGCAGCAGATATATTCAAACAAGGTTTTAATAAATAGTGCAGCACTGGAGTGGAAGATTGTGGGACAGGTAGTAGACCGCTATAGCTTCAGGTCGCAGAGTACAGTACTGAGGGAAAGGCAAAGCAGCAGAGTTATATTTTCAGTACAAAATGTAGCAGGTATATTTAAGCAAGGTTTTAATAACTAGTGGCACTGGTGCAGCCCTGTATTGTCAGATTGTGTGACAGGTAGTAGTCCGCAGGAGGTTCAGATCACAGAGTACAGTCCCAAGAGACAGGCAAAGCAGCAAAGTTATATTTTCAGTAAAAAATGCAGCAGGTATATTTAAACAATGTTTTAATAACTAGCGCAGCTCTGTAGTGGAAGATGGTGGGGCATGTAGTAGACCACCGCAGAGTGAGCACTAGGAAGCCTGAAACTGATACAAGCACTCAACTCTCCTTGTCAATAAGGAGAAATTAATCGTAGGCACTAAACAGCCTACAATTGCAAAGTACCTTGCAAAACTAAGGGAAAACAGCTCTTGTACTTTACAAAAAAGTACCTAAACAGGCATGTCCAAGGGTCAGCTTCCAGTGATTTCTCCTGTCCACCTGGTGAATCTGAACATACTGTGGATATGCGACAACTGCCTCATGTACACAGACAACCCTCTCCTCCTATCACCCAATACTACAACCTGCGAGAGATGCACTTACATAGCCAAACTGGAAGCAAACCTCTCTCCAGCCAAGCTTGTGCTAGACAGTCAAGAGGAGAAGGTTAACACCTGCACTACACCTCACGCAACACATAGCTCTTCAAAACCCACACCATTAACACCTACACATAGCAACACTAAACCCACATATGTGGAGGTCCTTAATATTAATATGCCCAAGCAACAAGGACCTCCGAAGCTGAAACGCAAACACCAGTCACAACCAAAGTGACACGTAGCTCACAACACCAGTGTGCCACCCAACAACAACCCCTAAGGCAAGACAATGTACCCAACACTTTAGTCATAGATGGCTCTATAGTCAGGCACACTGATGTCCCTCTCATCAGGCTGAACAAGGAGAAAATTACACTCAGCTGTCTGTTGGGTGCCAGGATCTACCACATAATGCATGCACTCCAGTCATTCCACAACAAGTACAAATACGACTCTGTCATTGTCCATGTTGGAGTGAATGACTTCAGACGTACCTCCCTGGACTACATGAAAAGAGACATGGAAGAGCTCTCGATCATGTATCCCAGGCAGGTATGACCGTAGCCCTGAGTAGCATCCTGCCTTCGTCCAGAATGATACCACAGTATAAGGACAAAATTATTAACTTCAACAATTGGCTAAGCTTCTGGTGTCATTCAAAGGGGATCCAGTATATGTCTGCTTGGGAAGACATGATTGACAAACCACGATGCTTTGCCAGAGATGGTCTGCACCTGTCACCCCTGGGATTCAGGTTACTGGCTAAAGCTCTTGTCACCCCTATAATGCCTTTTATAGGCAAAGTTCAAAGGACAAAACCACCACTGTAACAGATACAAGCATGCAAAATATGAAGGTAATGCTACTCAATGCTAGAAGTCTAAACCTCAAAATGCACTCTCTCGAGGCACTCCTAAAAATGGAAAAATCGATATCTGTGCAGTAACTGAGACCTGGTTCATAGCTCCAGAGAGAACCCCTGCAATACCAGGCTACAACTCTTACCACACTTTTCGTCCACCAAACCAAGACCAAAACACTAAAGGTGAAGGAGTGTCAATATTCACCAAGGATATTCACACCTCCAGGCTAGTTGCCCAACACAATGCATCTGAAATTCTCCAAGTGCAACTAACACTAGGTAAGACTGTAATCCAAATTGTAGCTTGCTACAGATCCCCCACCATGCCCCAAGATTCTCAGTACACCTTTCTAAACACACTGGAAAATATTAAGATACAACCAAACACCATAATACTGGGTGACTTCAACTACCCTGCCATTAACTGGGAAAACTACTTGGGTACCAACACCTTTTCCCAACGGTTCTTGGAAATCATACATTCCAATGCCCTGGATCAATTAATCCACTGTCCCACCAGGGGCTCCAATATCCTAGACCTGGTCATTACCAACATGGGAGATAGATGCTCCACACCATTGGTCTCCCCCTCATTGGTCAGATCTGACCATAAGCAAATCACCCTTGACATCACATCCCACCCCCACCCACCAGTAAGGAAACCTCCATAAAAAAACTTCTCCAAAGCCAACTTCATGCTACTCAAGTCAGAAGTGACAAACTTCATGACACCCATGCAGACGGGATTTGAAAGTTTGACTGCTGAATCCTACATTAAGGCACTGTATGAACACATCCACTCATGCATGAATTGTGCCATCCCAAATAGAACCAAGATGTTCTCCTTCAAAAAAAGGAACCCAATCTGGTGGTCCCCTACTATAAACAAACTATACAACAGAAGGAAGAATCTGTTGCAGAAAAGAGGAAAATCCCAGGATGCAAAAAACTCCCTTACCAGCCTCAGTAAGAAGCTGAGATCCCTCATAAAATCCTCAGAAGCTAGTTACGAAAATAAAATTGCCAAAGATTCCAAAGACAACCACAAGGCATTCTATAGTTATGTCAAGAGTCTACATGGCAATGCTCAGATCTGCTCTGAGCTACAACAGAATGGCATTAAATATACTGATCCCAAGAATATTGCCAATATCCTGGCAGATCGAATTAGTGCCAACTTCACCTCGCTCTCACCCCCTAAAGGGCCCATCACAATACCAAAAGATTGCCAAATTCCAGTAATCATGGCCACACAGGTAGAAACCGCACTCTGCAAAGCTAAGAATACAACATCCATGGGACCAGATGACATCCCAGGCTGTGTACTAAATGAACTACAAAATGAACTGGCACCTCACCAAAGTGTCATGTTTAATCATAGCCTCACCTCAGGCTTTGTTCCCACTCAGTGGTGCACAGCTATAGTTATCCCACTCCACAAGGGGTGATCCACCTTGGATCCTGGGAACTACTGTCTCATCAGTCTGACGAGCCTGATCTGCAAGGGCATGGAACGCATTATCATGGAACTTACAAACAAAGACATTGGCAACCTTCAAACGCTGGACCCCACCCAGTTTGGGTTCATGAAGGGCCGATCTTGTCTCCTGAACCTGATTGAGTTCTTCAAATCAGTCTCCAGAGCTGTGGATGAGGGTAAGGTGGTCCACACAGTCTATCTGGACCTCGCCAAGGCCTTCGACACCTTCCCTCACTCTGGAATCATAGATAAACATACTAAACTGGGCATAAATCCCTACACCACTCAATGGGTTGCCAACTGGCTTACTGACAGAAGCCAGACTGTAAAAGTAGCCGACTCCAAATCCAGCTCCAGACAAGTGACAAGTGGAGTACCTCAGGGTTCTGTCCTGGGACCGCTCTTGTTTGGTATCTACTTCTCTGAAGTACAGGCCAACACTAAGGGACTCTGGCTAACAAAGTTTGCAGATGACTGCAAACTGGGAGCTATTACTGAATCCCCAAATGATGTGGATATTCTACAAAAGGGCCTTACAGAAACAGATGTTTGGTGCCAAAGCCATGGGCTCAAGTTTAATGCCAAGAAATGTATAGTTATCCCCTTTGGAAAAAAAACATGTACCCATGAATTACCACATAGGTGGCAGTACACTAAACATTGAAAGCGCGATGAGAGATTTAGGAACACAGGTGGACAGTGGTCTCACCTTTGATAACCACATTGCCACAACAGTCAGGAAATCCTGACACCTCATCACTAAGGGCTTTTCTTCCAGAAAAAGGTCATTGTCCCACTGTACTCATCCCCCATTAGACCCATTATAGAGTATAATGCCCCATTTGGTATGTACTTCACAAGACATCTGCAACAGCTGGAAAGGCTGCAGAAATACCTCACTAAAAGAATCACAGGCCTAAAGCAGATGCCATATGCTGACCGTCTAAAAAAACTCCAGCTATACTCTGTAGCATATTGTCTACTCAGATGCGATCTCTGCTTAACATACAAGGCCATGTCAAACCCTGAGCTGTTGGACATGCTCCACTTAAAGAAATCCCAATCCCTCAGAGCCACACACTCCAGGATCTAAACCTTGTCATCATAATGAATAAAACATGCTGGAGGGATAGGTTCCTGACCCAGGGACTCCCCATACTCTGGAATAGACTGCCCATACATGTCAAGCAGAGCGCCTCCTTGGCCCTCTATTAAGGAACATTGACAACTAGATGGGAGATAGGAAATTCACCCCGGGGATCATGTCAGTCGCCCTGCTTGACAGGGGTCCAGAGAAGTAAATATTATAGGAAGAAATATCTAGGGAATTGTTATGGCTAAGCTTGTATAGGCCCTAGGGCCGATAGCCTAGTACCAACCTATGAACCTATGAGATCGCAAAGTACAATCATGAGGAGTGGCAAAGCAGTAGAGTTATATTTTCAATAAAAAATGCAGCAGGTATAATAAAACAATTTTTTAATAACAAGTGCAGTTCTGTAGTGGAAAATTATGGTGCAGGTAGTGGATTGACGCAGATTTAGATCACAGAGTACAGTCCCGAGGTAGAGGCAAAGCAGCAGAGTTATAATTTTAGCAAAAAAATGCAGCAGGTATATTTAAAAAAGGTTTTAATAAATAGTGCAGATCTGTAGTGGAAGATAGTGGGGCAGATAGTAGACCACTATACCTTCAGATCGCAGAGTACAGTCCAAAGGGAGAGGCAAAGTAGCAGAATTATACTTGTGAGTGGATGGGAAATAGGAAATACACCCCAGGGATCACTTCTGTGTCTATGCTCAACAGTGGCACAGGAAAGTAACTTTCTTGGGTGGCGTACGCCAGGGAACTTTGTTGTCTAGGCTTATGTAGGCCCTTGGGCCTACGATAGCCTAGTATCTACCTAAGAACCTATGAATAATGACTAGTGCAGCTCTGTAGTGGAAGATGGTGGGGCACGAAGTAGACCGCAGCCACTTCAGATCGACAGCCTCGAGAGAAATGGCAATGCAGCAGAGCTATATTTTCAGTGAAAAATGTAGCAGGTATATTTAAGCAAGGTTTTAATAATTAGTGCAGCCCTGTAGTGTCAGATGGTGTGACAGGTAGTTGTCTGCAGGAGGTTCAGATCGCAGAGTACAGTTCCAAGGGACAGGCAAAGCAGCAGAGTTATATTTTCAGTAAAAAATTCAGCAGGTATATTTAAACAAGGCTATAATAACTAGTGCAGCTCTGTAGTGGAAGATGGTAGGGAATGTAGTAGACCACCGCATAGTGAGATCACATAGTACAGTCCTGAGGGGTGGCAAAGCAGCAGAGTTATATTTTCAGTAAAAAATGCAGCAGGTAAAATTAAACAATGTTTTAATAACTTGTGCAGTACTGTAGTGGAAGATGGTGGGGCAGGTAGTAGACCGCCACAGCTTCAGATCACAGAGTACAGGCCCGAGGGAGAGGCAAAGTAACAGAGTTATATTTTCAGTAAAAAATGCAGTAGATACATTTAAAGAATGTTTAAATAGCTATTGCAGCTCTGTAGTGGAAGATAGTGGTGAGGTAATAGACTGACGCAGCTTTAGATCACAGAGTACAGTGTAGAGAGAGAGAGACAAAGCAGCAGGGTCATATTTTCAGTAAACAATGCACCACATAACAAGGTTTTAATGACTTGTACAGCTCTGTAGCGGAAAATGGTGGGGTAGGTAGAAGACCGCTACAGCTTCAGATCACAGAGTACAGTCCCGAGGTAGAGGCAAAGCAGCAGAGTTATATTTTCTGCAAAAAATGCAGCAGATATATTTAAACAAGGTTTTAATAAATAGTGCATCTCTGTAGTGGAATATGGTGGTTCTGGTAGTAGACTGCTAAAGCTTTAGATCGCAGAGTACAGTCCAAAGGGAGGGGCAAAGCAACAGAGTTATATTTTCAGTAAATAATGCAGCAGGTATATTTAAACAAGGTTCTAATAACTAGTGCAGCTCTGTAGTGGAAGATGGTGGGGCAGGTAATAGACCACCACAGCCTCAGATCGCAGAGTACAGTCCTGAAGTAAAGGCAAAACAACAGAGTTATATTTTCAGTAAAAAATGCAACAGGTATATTTAAACAAGGTTTTAATAACTAGTGGAGCTCTGTAGTGGAAGATGGTGGAACATGTAGTAGACCGCCGCAGCGTGAGTTCACATAGCACAGTCCTGAGGGGTGGCAAAGCAGCAGAATTATATTTTCAGCAAAAAACGCAGAATGTATATTTAAACAATGTTTTAATAACTAGTGCAGCCCTATAGTGGAACATGGTGAACCAGGTAGTAGACAACCGCAGCTTCAGATGACAGAGTACAGTCCTGAGGGAGAGGCAAAGCAGCCAAGTTATGTTTTCAGTAAAATTTGCAACAGGTATATTTAAACAATAATAACTAGTGCAACTCTGTACTGGAAGATGGTGGGGCAGGTAGTAGACTTCCGCAGCTTCAGATCAACAGTCTCAAGGGAGAGGCAAAGTAGCAGAGTGATATTTTTAGTAAAAAATGCAGCAGGTATAATGAAACAAGGTTTTAATAACTAATGCAGTTCTGTAGTAGAAGATGATGGGGCAGGTAGTGGACTGCCACATCTTCAGATCACAGAGTACAATCCTGAGGGAGAGGCAAAATGGCAGAGTTATATTTTCAGTAAAAAATGCACCAGGTATATTTAAACAATGTTTTACTAACTAGTGCAGCTCTGTAGTTTAAGATGGTGGGGCTGGAAGTAGTTAACATATGTAGCACAGTTTGCATATTGTGATATAGATAAGTTATGTAGTTAACATCTGAAGCACAGATTGTTTATCAGTGTTTAAAGATGTGCCAGAAAGCCACAAGTTTATGAAAAGTGGACCATTCTTGGTCTAAGGCAAAAATTCAGACATAGTGTGAAAAGTTATATGCCATCAACGTTTGCAAAACTCAGCCCCCAACAATAAATTATTTTTTTTTCACATCTGCAATAAAGTTTAAGCGTAGTTGCTCATGTGTTCCCATTGCTTAGCTATGCTTAGCCCGGTTTAAATGGCACAAGATAAGAAGCTAAATAGCAATAGACATCCATCATAAGCAGTAGTGCAATAGTGTAGTGGTTAGAGCGTATGCTTTGGATGTAGTCATTCACAGCTTGAGCTCCACCAAAGCCATTTCCATTTTGTATATGAAATCAGTACAATTTTAATTTATTTGTATATTTATGTATTAAGTAACTTATTTATTTATTTATTTATTTATTTTACATTTGTTTACTGGGAAGGTCCGACTGGATGTACGTCCATTTTCAGCGGAGGCCCGGGGAGAAAAGCTCCAAGTAAGCAGAGTACAATTACACGAGGAACAATTGAGACATTTAGAAATAAGTATAATTTGCAGTCTTCAGTAGGGTTAGAAACAAAGATAAAACATTGTTGACAAAATCAGATAGAGCAGCTTCAGTTTCACACATTAATACATGCAGTTAAGGACTTGTATTAGTGTAGTAGGCCCAGATGTGAGGTGTCAGTGTACTGAAGTTGTGAAACCCCCATAGAAATACAAGTGTCCCATAGATGTAGTGACACAAAATGTAAGGTCAGAAAAGCACATAGGGGGTATGTTGTGGAAGTTCAACATAAATATCGTAAGCTATCCTAAATGATGAATGAAATCCATCATGATAGCCCAAAAACTGAAAGCTGAACAATGCTAAGTTATGCTCAGCTAAGCTGAGGTACTGTAAGCATTGCTGAAACGTGAATGCTAAGCAGGAATTACTGTAGCTAAGTAGATTTACACACTGGTAAGCTTTGCTTAGCAGCTACCTCTTTAAGCAGTGCACACCCTAGCTAAGCAGGTGTGGCCAGAGCTTAGCTTAGCTCAGCATTTTCAAAATCATCCAATCATGGCAAAGTGTGGGAAATCAGCCCTATTTAAACCTCGTAAGTGGGAATGCAGCCCATAACCAGTTTTAACTCCTCACTGCAGGCACCATGGCTGGAGTTGGAGAGGGTGTTCAATTTTGGGCACAACACTGGGGCATCCAGGAGTCTAGGGTCCTGGTCAGACTCCTTGTGCAAAACCATGAACTGAGACTGCTGAGGGGCCAGTACCTGGGTTCAGAGAACAAAGTGGAGACCTGGGACCATCTCACAAGTGACCTCACCAGTGCTACTGGTATCCTTCGGACTGGTGAGCAGGTCCGGCATCATTATGCTGATCTGAAGCAGAGGAAGACTGCTTACAACTGCTTTAATCACCTTGCCTGCATCAGCCACTGTTCTGCCCAGCAAGAAAAAACACCCCTTCCAAGTCTCGGACTCAGGACCCTGTATACTGTAGTCAGAGCAATGTACCACTGCACCATCTGAGTTGTACAAACATCTGTTGATCATTCAGTACAGGTACTGAAGAGTAGTGAAAAAAACTGTATTTACTACTTGAAATGTTTACCACCTTGTTCTGAATCAAACACTGTGGAAACAGTCATGTATTTATTTCTAATTATACACATATAGGATAACTATGGTGAGTTAAATATGGGAAGGTGTATAACACACATATATACATATAAAAAGGATTCTAGATATACATATATATATATATATATATATATATATATATATATATATATATACATACATACACACAGGTATATATATATATATATATATATATATATATATATATATATATATATATATATATATATATATATATATATATATATATATATATATATATATATATATATATATATATATACATGTAGTGGAGTCATACATCTCCACCTCTCAGTGCAGGGGGACATAATATGTAAGTATTGCATTTATAAATGTAGAATGTTGCTACAGTAACAGGCTTTCAGGCTTTGTGTCAGCATACATGTTGTGAGGGAAGACAGTTATGACATTTAAATGTACACCATCATATACCGGCAGACATCCTAACATCATCACTGTGCAGTACCACACAAACCATAATAATGAGTCTGTGGAGTAGACCGCAAATATGAGCAATAAACCTGGACAGTCTGAAATAATCTGTCACTCAAGAGGTAGACACACAACCCCTTATTGCAATAAAGTAGTACCAAGACTGACAAAGCTGGGGGGGGGGTTAAAGTCATGAAAATGGGGATATATTACAAATATTGAAGTAGATAAGCTAATGCAGTTGACGCAGTCACACCCTCCTGTCTGTTCTACTATATCAGAACTGGAAGAGCACAATTCTCAAGCCCACTTACTTCACACTAGTTAGTGATGTACATCTACACATCGCCCCACTGATTTGTCAGAAATACACAACACCTATGGCAGCCGGACAACAGTACATCTGACAAATATCTGGACATAACATCACACTAGTGCAAGTACACTCAGCTGCTAGGCATGTCACCAAGCACTGTGTAAACTACAGGCAGACTGACACAACAGCAACCCACAAATGTTGCTATGGGGAACACACATGTAATTGCAGATATAGCTGACACTACAGGAATGTAACAGCACAGAGTAACAGACACCAGTGTGAAAGTGCATACCCACAACTAATCACACCACAGTCACAGTGGTAAGCCAAATTCATAGTACGGTATAAGGACTGTGTGAACAAAACCATCATCATGTTTGTAGCTCACACACTACACCTGCATATACTGGCCCAATTCACAGAGTAGTCTGATGCCTGATTGTGGTATGGGGCATATCTCAGTCTGGCCCTACAAACATATAAACTGACAGGTTACCAGAAACTGGAGCAGCATGCAACGTCAGATAGAAAAGGATCAAGAAAACTGACATCTACCCCACTCTGTACACAGGGCAAATAACATATTCACAATACACTGCTAAACAATATTGACACTCTGTCAACAATTGCCAAAGTACTCAGCCCTCACTACTGTACAGACTCCAAAGAATGTCCAGGTTTGGTCTTCAAATATAAGGCCTCCTATACGTAACATGTCTGGCAGTCTGGTATATCACTGGATTGATATCAGGAATGAAGTCATTAAATAATGATATACTGTACATATCCACCTCTTAATGAATGATATATGGACAAAGGGTGATAGACCTGGGGGACAGAGGCACAAACACAGTGGCATTAGTGACATATTGCTGTTATAAACTGAGAAAATCGCTGGTGTAACAGGGTTTGTTGTAACATATCTCCCCTGAGGGATATGAAGTCAGAAACACAAATGGATGTTACCATTTCCAGACTGCAATCCTCAGAGTATGCTACTGAATGTATAAAGACAAAATATTTGTGAGTAACACACCAAATGTAAGACACCAAACTCTGGCCTGTCTGATGATAGCCCTACAGGTGAGAGTTATGTCAGCCACATAACACCACAATGTCAGACTTTAAATCATGCACAACAGCCATACTCACACAAACCCTGTTAACCGGAGGTTAGTTACTCCAAATGTATAACAGGAATACTTACATTCTGTCCCCATGTCTGAAACATCTTCCTCCAGTCTGTTAGCCTGTCTTCACAGTGTTTGTTGTAAGAGGTATTTCCAACTAACTTCTGTGATGCTGCTTGTCAGACACCCATATGAAATCCTGCTCACCAGTCAAGGAAAAGGGCCAATGCCCACATGAAGTACTTAGGTATAGGAGTTTGTTTCCATGCTACTGGCTATAGGAATGATACCATAGCTGTTCCACATGCAATTAGCAAGTGGGTGACTCCAATTCGTGCACAGGCTTTCAGCTGATCATGAGCATTACCTACAAAAGTCAAGCTGCTCCCTATGCAAAACTGATGTATTTGTGTACATCTACGTGAGAGAGAGAGATAGAGAGCCAGAGAGAAAAAGAAAAAGAAAGAAACCCAAGAAACAGGATAATAATCATAAAGAAATACAATAAACAACCTGTGAGACACATTGAAACAGGCAAAAAAAAGGCATGTGAAACAACTAATCATGTAATGGAATGTAGTAGGGGATATGTAAAAGGGGTAAATAGGAAGTTCAACAAATATCTCTCAACAACACTTGCTGTACTGGTATACTGCTTTTCACAACCTATGGCCATAGCATCTGTGTCTGTCTGTGCTGACATAGAACACAGCTCACCCACATGTGATACGCATATATTAGTACTACAGGAGTGTGTGTTGAACAATATTGACTGTGACACTCCTAGGCCAGCTACTGCCTCCTCAAACTGCCTTCTCAACTACTGAGAACTGGATGCTTCAAAATCACCTCTCTTTGAATGTCAACAAATCAAAGATCCTTCTATTCTCTCCCTCAAAATCTATCCGCCTAGACAAAACCTCTTTCAAGATTACAAGCCTTGCCAACTCCACTATAGAAGTTGTTCCTTTTGCTAAACTTCTTGGAGTTACTATTGATGAACACTTAAAATTCGATACCCATATTCAGCTAAATATAAAGAAAACCCATTAGAAACTTGGCATGCTGTACAGAAACTCCCACTTCCTCTCCCCTCAACAAAAAAAACCCTTGCCACTACCTTCTTACTACCTTCACTAATGTATGGTGCTCCCGTACTAACCAACCTATCTTCCTCCATCTCTTCTAAACTAGAATCCTGCTACAATAAAATCTCAAAGTTTGTCACCACTTCCAAATACTCCACTCACCACTGTAAACCTCTCCACCAGCTGCAATGGCTAGAACTCCCAAACTACCTTGACTACCTCCAACTCATCACCACTCACAAGCTTATTTTCAAACCAACTATATGCCCAGCACTAACAAACATCTTAACATTATACACCCCAAACAGAACTCTAAGATCTACCCACCAAAATCTAATCTCTGTTTATAAACCAAACCGTCCCACTGGTCAGCTTCTCCTATCCTTTTTCCATTGCCAAAAAATTTAATTCTTTCCCTCCATCTCTAAGAATTTCTGAGAACCCTGAACACTTCAAAACCCAGCTGCATTCTTACCTCTCCCAAAAATGGAAATGCAATTGCACTCCACCTACCTAACCTGCTTAATACATAAATACTTTATAACACACAAAGTTTGTTCTTCCTTACACACTATTGATTAACCCTATGTACTGCCTCCTCTGTATCAATTTAACTCATGCTAATATTCATGCATAAATAACTCATCCATGCTAATGTTACTTCTATATCATTCTCAGATGATTTAAACCTCTGCATTAATTTAACCTTGTACTACTGTTCTCAACCACTAAACATGTAAATATGCTTTACATCCTTCTCCAAGCTGCTGTTTAACTTTTGTTTAGTTTAGTTTTTGCTATTTTGATGTAAAATTTGCTTAGTTTGTTTCTGTTTCCACTATGTATTGTACTTCATATTATGGAGCTTGTACTATGTATTATTGGAGCTTTTCTCTCCAGGCCTCCACTGAAAATGGGCTCTTTGAGCCTAGTGGAACTCCCCGGTCATCAACCTGGAAATAAATAAATAAATACTGGGATGTTGCATATATCCATATGTTAATTGTGAGTACTAGTATGATATACATGTGTGTATCAGAAATGTGAGAGACCTGTACAGGTTATTGGCATACTGAAATACTGTTGCAGCTGTGTGTGTTGAACTGCATATCATATACTGAGCTCATATCGTTCAACTGTCCAGTGTTATGCACACTGCCCATATGTGTGCCTCAGGTTTGTGGTTATGTACTCAAACAGTTGTGTAATGTCTGGCAAATAATTGGCAACCTGTGAACACTGACATTACAACATCTCCTTACTTTTCAATTGGTTGTTCCCGTTAGGGGTCACCACAGCAAATAATCTGACTATATGTCTCCCAGTTCTCTGCATCTTGCTCTTTCACACCAACTAGCTGTATGTCCACTATCAACACATACATACACCTTATCTCAGGCCTTCTCATTTTCCTGTTACCCAGCAGCCTCATACTTTCACAAATATACTCAGCATAGCTACTCATCACATGACAAACGTATAATCTTGCCGCTCTCTGCCTTTGGCCCCAAGCCATCCAACCTGGACTGACCACCTAACATACATGTTCCTACTCCTGTACACCCTCTTCACACCCAGTACAAATCATAATGTCATTAAATCTGCCACGTCCTGCTCTGACTCCTGATGTATTATGCAGTGCCACCTTCTACAACCCATATAACACAGCTGGGCTCCCCACCCTCTTGTAGACCTTTCACTGTCACTCTTAATGGTACTTGTCTGTCACAAATCACACCTGACACTCCTCTCCACCATCTGCATCCTGCCTTTACTCACTTCTACCTCTCCCCCACACTCCCCAGTACTCTCCAAGTATTTAAAGTTATCCAGCTTTGCAAACTGTATGCCCTGCAGCCTCAGCATTCCTCCACCCTCCCTTCCATTCACACACAGATATCCTGTCTTAGTCTTACTGACCAACATTCCTCCCTTCCCTAGACCATAACTCAACCTCTCCAGGGTCTCCTCAACCTGTTACCTACTCTCACTACAGAACACAATGTCATATGCAAACATCACAGTCAACAGGGACCCCTGTCTGATCATGCCTTTCAACCTGTCTATCACCACTGCAAATAAAAAATGACTCACAGCTGTCCATGATGTACTTCCACCTCCACCTTAAATAAACCTGTCACTCCCAAACCAAAAATCACTGCTGTCACATTAGCCTTGTACATATCCTGTAGCACTCTTATGGATTCCTCTGCCACTCCTGACCTCCTCATAATACTGTACATACTACTACCCATCCTGTCAAATGCTGTGTGTAAGTCCACAAGGACACAACGCAGTTACTTCTGACCTCATCTGTATGTCTCCATCCACACTTTCATAACAAATATCACATCTCCACTGATCTTTCCTGGCATAAAACCATACTGCTGAGCAGGAATCGTCACCACCCTTCTTAACCTAGCTTCTACCACTCTTTGCCATTACCTCATGCTGTGACTGATCAGTGTTATCTCTCTGTAGTTACTACAGCTGTGCACACCACCATTATTCTCATAATCAGTACACAAACACATTGTCCACAATCCTCATGCATCCTCTCACTTTCCAAGATCACAGTAAACAATATGGTTGACAACACCACTGCCATTTCTCCTAAACAATGCCAGGTGTCCACATGTATGTGTTGTGGACCAACAGCTTTACCAATGCTACACCTCTTCATAGCAATCCTTACTTCCTCCTTGATAATCTGTTGCACTTCCTGATTCACCAAACCCACATCATGAAACTTCCTCTCTCTCTCTCTCTCTCTCTCTCTCTCTCTCTCATTCTCTTCATGCAACAGACTATCAAATTACTGTTTCCATCTGCTGTACACACTCTCCTCACTTGTGAGCACGTTTCCCCCATTATCCTTTAGCACACTTATTTTCTGCACATCCCTCCTATCTATGTGCCTCTGTCTAGCCAATTGATACAGGTCCTAATTCTCCATCCTTGATGTCCAGCTGTACATACAACCATTCAGATGCACCATCCCTAGCCTTTGCCACCACTATCTTTGCCATGCACCCCATCCCCTTATACTCCTGTCTACTTGATTCATGTGTCTGACAACCCCACTTCTCTACAGCCAATCTGCTGCAGACATGTGTATCTGTATAGGTGGATATGCACACCACATGCACCCCTACCATCATCATCATGTATCAGGTGAAAACTGCCCAATGAAATGTAAAACTAGCAACTCACCTTGGGGACTCATATCATTCCAGTCTGCATCCTACATGAACTCAGACATATGATTCCAGCTCCATTACATACTGTATGCAAGCCAAGCCTGAGCAGCATTGACAGCCCATCTGCAAGGAACACAGACACTGTCTCCCTTCTACACAAATGTGAATGGTGGTTTATGACATGTACTGGCCCTCATGGGAAGAATATGACACAACAGGACCAGGACTACAATGCATGTTCATACAGTGCTGCGTTGCATGTGTTTGTATGTAGTGTACACTGTAGATAATTAGTCATGTGCTGTCTCTGTAAAGAAGTCTGTGCAATGTCTGAGGTTCTGTGATGTGTTTCCCTGTTTATGTCTTCCAGGTGCCATACCACAGCAGCCAGGCTATACTGAGCATGAGAATGCGGCCATAACTGAGGGCATCCTGCAGAACTATGCCATCCTTTTTAGTCGGGATCGGCAAAACCTGCAGGAGGTGTCTGCACTTTGGGATGACATTGTCCAAACAGTGAACAATGCGACCCACCATGGCCACACATATGGACAGGTACATCACAGAGCAATTGACCTGATTTGGCATGCCCGGCAAAGGGCTGCTGCCATAGTGAGGGACAGTTCCACTACAGGTGGGGGGCCAGCCATGCAGCCCCCTCTGATGGCAGTGAAGGAGCTCCTGTCCAACCTTGGGGTAGCCCCCACAACAATATCTACACATGAACTGTCAGTCATGGAGGTAGGTGGCACCCAGGCAACAGGCGAGGAGCATCCAGGTCAGGCAAAAGTGCACATCAATGTACTGAGATTGAATTACAACTGTGTTCTATAGAGTCTATAGATGCGTATGTCAGGGCAAATTACTACCACCACAACTGCTATATTACTCCCACTACTAAAATAGTACTCTGTAACACCTTCCTCATTCATTGTCCCCTATATGATGGCCCACTTCTTAGCAACCTTCAATCTTCCCTGAAAACAAAGCTATCCTCCTGTTATGAAAAAATGTCTAAGTTTGCTACCAGCTCTAAAACCAACTACCACCACTGCAATGCCATACACAAACTACATTGGCTTGAACCTCCCAACCATATCACCTACATTCAACCTGCTCATGCCCATAAACTCATCTGTAATCCCTCCATCTACCCCTCCCTTCCTCCTCCTACAAAATGCAGATACCCAACAGACTTATAAGATCAAATAACCAGAATTTTCAGTAACTGCAGAAGTTTGCTCATCCTACAGGCAGACACCTACCATCCTTTTCCCTAGCTCACCTCTGGAAATCCCTGCCACCTCTTCTTGGTACTATGGACAACCACTCCACCTTTAAGACCTTGCATCATTCCCATCTCAAAACCCTCTGGGAATGTTCCTGCTCTCATCACACATGACACGCCTGTTTTTCCTCATTTCTCACACTCTTTTACTTCCATCTTTTCTTCATCATACTCAGCTTCTCTGACTACTACCATCTTCAGTTGTGTCATTTACGTGTACTCTTGCTCTACTTTGTTTACTTTTTTGTTATTCCCCACCCTTCTTACTTCAACACTTTCACCTGTGATCACCCATCCTACTTTAACTATACTAAGATTTCATGTAAAGCTGTAACGTCAACCCTTGTGTTATTTATCATTCTAACAAATGTAACAGGAATAAGCAGCAGTGCAGTTTTCTCATTCTAGTTGACTGATGTATGTGTGTGATAGTACCATTTACATTTGTAACCATATTTTCACTGCAATTGTAGATTTTTTATAATGTTATGTAATACCATAATTCTTCAATATTATTGCATAACAGTAAATGGTTGTCTTCATATTATATTGTTGTTCATGTATCTTTTCTCCATAGGACTCCATTGAAAACAGGCCCTTCATGGACCAATGGACTATCCCTGAAAAAAAATGTAAAATTGATAACTTAATAAAATCAGTGGGTGGGGTTTAGTAATGCACACAAGTGTACATCTATGGTGAAGGACACCAAACTGTGTAATAACCTATAGTTTATACTGTACCTGTGCAGAAATGTAGCAGTAATTGTGGACCAATGCATATTGTGACTCAACTAACAATACTTCTCCCTCCCTACTGCCTAGGTCCCTTGACTCTATATGAGGTACAGCAGCCTGAAGCTGGTGAGTATGAGATTTTACTGTTTTGGCTCACCAGTACCCCAGGCATGCTAAGGTGTTACACACAGCCATCTGGCAATATATGCATGATCACTGTAGTGGGGTTCACTGCCTAATGTCACAGTGGATATCACAGGGGCCTATTTGCATGTGATGTCATATATCTGTAGTATACCTACCTCACAAACCTGTCTTTGCAGGACATCTGCATAAAGATGGGGAAAATGTGAGGACAAAGGGGCAGGAGTAGGGACATATTTTAGACATTGCTGTTATACAGTGCATATGAAAGGTGTACTCACCTGTTAGAATGGCAGGTATTTCTGAAATATGACAACGTGACCACAATACAGAAGACCAAACATATATCCAACATTTCCTGTGACCTATAATCTGTACAATGCATTTGACAAACAAACAAATCTGTTAGTGGAACAAGTATGTGACATGGACATTGTCCAATAAACTAGATGCATATGTGTGAACAGGATGATGTTCATACTGTGGTGTAGCACCATGTGACAAAACCACAGCAGTACATCATATTGGATACACACCTGCCATCAGTTACGGACTTTTGGATTAACTGCAAACAACATTCAGCTCACATACCTAGGATATCCTAACATAGACCCACAGTTGCCTGCTACAGCAAAAGCCATGGTTCACATACAGCTTAACATGCTGCAAAGGGATCACATGTTAGAAAGTATCAGCCAGGAGAAGGCTACAGAAACATACCTACAGCATTGCATATACCATGGAACACAGTTCAGATAGTCATCAAAAGGTGTTCCAGATATGGTGCAACAGTGACATTGTGAAGAAGAGGACATCCCTACATGTATGTGGAGGATACAATACCAACAATATCCAGGGAGTCTGCCAGGAGCCATACAGAATAGCAAAGGAGTGCCACACATCTCTGGCAAGTACTGTGTGTGTACCACATGTGACAACAATCTTACATGGTCTTCACATGTCTTGGCTATATGGTGTGCTTGGAAGATGGCAGCTGTTTCTCAAAACAAACAATATCCAGGCATGGGTGACTTCTAGACAACAAGACATCAGCTTTTCAAAAAGAATGTGTGTAAATTTGTTACGGTGTTATCAGACCAATGTTAAATTGTCTTTTTCCACAATGTAGTCATGTCATTTTGGACATATAAAACCACTGCACAACAGCAGAAGCACACTACCCACACAGTGAAGCAGGCTGATGGCAGTGTCCTGCTGTAGGTGTGCTGTCCACAACATTGTACTGGCGCTGTAGCTGATTTGGAGTGTATTATGACCAGTCTCAAACACCAGTCCCTTGTAGCTATAGTCCTTCTGGTGTCTGCAACATACCTGTGGATGGGGAGGTATTCCAACACTGCACACAGCAATGACCCACACGTTACATCCACTGGACAAAAGGATAGCTTCACAAGAACACAATCAACAGTCTGCAGTTGCAAAGCCTGAGTCCACACCTACATACAATACACAATCTGTGTGGTGACCTGACAAATGCTGTGCACAGGGGATGGCTTTGCAATCTGACAGATTTTGAGGTGTTCTCCAAGGGAGAGTGCGCAAACATTGCCATGTCAAGATGTGCCATGCTGATACACACCTTCCCAAGAGTACTGAATGCTGTGATGAGATGGACAGGTGCTTTACCAAAGTATCAGTTTACAGGTGTGCACCCCTATGCAACCCAGCTATTGTAAAATATCATGTACGATATCTTAACCCTGCCTGATGTGTATGTTCTCCAATTGGAGTGCACAGGTTATATGTCATATGAAATGTTGGGAATATTATAGCAATATCACTGTTGTCTCATGTGACTTGTCACTAAATAATTGCATGTTAAAAAGGGTTTCTACACTTACTATATTGACTGTAAGCTTATGAAGTTGTTTCAGTAACTGCCCTTGTTTTCACATACATGTACTGCTTGTTATGCCATCTTCAAATCACAGTATGACATTATGTAGGGTAACCAATCCACTGAAGCCACCAGTAATGTATCAGACCAACATAGCAGGTATAAGCAGCAGACGGGAAAGATGAACCACATATGTAGATATTCCTGGAAACTCTGTACAGTTGGTAGGTATGTTCTATAGGTTTGGCCACAGTGCTATACAGATAACAGCAGTAAAGTTTACATGGGTGCAGTGTGTTGTAGGTGAAGGATCACCTCCAACTAAAAACAATCTACATATCCCAGTGGTGTACATTTGTAGTTATGGTATGTTGGAAGGTATGCACTGCATGATGTTAATGTCTGGTCCAGAGTATGTCTCTTTGGGTTTGAGTGTGAGTCATGACTGTCATCTGTTGCCTATTGTGAGGTCTGTGTAATACCTCTGGGACACCTCACGTGTGTGTGTTACTGAGTGTTTGAGTGTAACTGAGTGTGTGTGTGTGTGTGTGTGTGTGTGTGTGAGTGAGGGAGTGTGTGTGTGTGTGTGTGTGTGTGTGTGTGTGTGTGTGTGTGTGTGTGTGTGTGTGTGTGTGTGTGTGTACCAGCAAACTGTATAGTGCCGATAGTAATGCACATATGTTAAAACCAAAAGTAAACACTGCAACGGCAGGGATCCACACCACGAAAATCTTTATTAGATAGTTGTACACGATTGAGCGCTTTCTTCCCTGCTACCAGGGATTTCATCAGAATCTACATCCATTCCCATTTTCCCCTATAAATACTTAAATTACATCATGATGTCACAAATTGCTAAATTGGTTGGTGAATTTAAAGTGCAAAGTGCATTAAAACCATGTTAAAAAACATATAAATATACATACTTAAATAAAAACTTATAAAAACTTGTAGAATACAATTACATTATTGTTAATTCCATATGTTCCCATAAAACATCCATTTTCATTTTGTAAATTCCACTTTTCTATTTAATATAGGCTTTATGGTAATGATTTCATTTAGACCCAGGGGTAGGCTTGCTTGTAATCTTATTTGCCATTTAATTTCTCTTTCTTCTATGTATGTTCTGTAGTCCCCACCCCTTGGATTTTTTGATACCTTTTCTAAAATTGTAAATCTAAAATCTTTACAGCCCTGAGAACTACTGATATGCCTATATAGGGCATTATTGGAGTTGTGTGTGTTTATCTGGTGTGTGTGTTCATATATTCTGTCTTTCAACTTTCTCTCAGTTTTGCCTATGTAGAAACTGGAGCAGGATTCACACATAGCCAGATAGATCACACCAGTGGTTTGACAATTCCCTCTTTCTGGTTTCACCACATTTTGTAAATAATTGTTGATTTTTATATTTTGTTCTGTACATATATATTTACATTGTGGACAATTGCCACATTTTGTAGTCCTGTGTTTATAATTCAACTTACTATGCATTTCAAAATTCTTTTTCAAGTTTGCACCAACTTTGTACATAAAATTGGGTTTGTGACTCCCTATATTCCACAACTTGGGGTTATTCCTCAATATAGCCCAATTCTTTGTTATAATTTTCTCTACCTCCCTTGCATAACCTCTGAATGGTACTATCATAGCTCTTTCATAGTTCTTATTATTATTTTCAATGTTATTTATTCCACTGTCTTCTCTCAAACCATAGATGTTACCTAGAAGTGGCTTATATTTTTTACCCCATTCTCCTTGAATGTATTCCACATATTTGTTTATTATTTTTACTGGGTACCCTCTCTCTTGGAACATTTGAGCTACTTTTCCTAATTCCTCTTGTAAGTCTTCATTTTTTGAGGTCATCCGTGCCACCCTGATTAATTGTCCCTTGACAATACTAAGCTTTTGTTTAACCGGGTGGTCACTGGAATATTGCAAGTATGAGTTGCTGAAGGATGGTTTTCTATACATCTTAGATTTGAAACTACTTGTGTCCTTATCTATATATGTGTCCAAGTAGTTTATACCTTGTGTGTTATATACATGTGTGAACTTTAAAAATCCTGTACTGTTATTGAGATACTCTACCAGATCCGTAATGATACTTTCAGGGCCCTTCCATAAGATAAAAATATCATCCAAAAATCTAACGTAAAGTCTCATATATTGAAAAAAAAACACTATTAAACACATGATTTTGCTCCCAGTTTAATCACATAATCAAAGATTCATGGGACTTTCTGGGAGGAATTAAGGAAGAAATGTGGGACAAAGATGTAATATTCGTAACGATAGATGTAGTTGAATTATTTACATGCATTCCCAAACAAGAGGGATTAGACATGTTTAGAGATTGTTTACATAAGAACACAACACTGGATATAGATAAACAAAATTTAATAATGGAATTTATGGAAATTGTCTTAGATTTTAACTACATTTTTTTTGATGGAGAGTACTACAAGCAACATAGAGGTGTAGCAATGGGTGCTTCTTGCGCCCCAGTATTTGCAAACTTGGTGATGTTAAACTGGGAGCAAAATCACAATCACAACTCCAATAATGCCCTATATAGGCATATCAGTAGTTCTCAGGGCTGTAAAGATTTTAGATTTACAATTTTAGAAAAGGTATCAAAAAATCCAAGGGGCGGGGACTACAGAACATACATAGAAGAAAGAGAAATTAAATGGCAAATAAGATTACAAGCAAGCCTACCCCCGGGTCTAAATGAAATCATTACCATAAAACCTATATTAAATAGAAAAGTGGAATTTACAAAATGAAAATGGACGTTTTATGGGAACATATGGAATTAACAATAATGTAATTGTATTCTACAAGTTTTTATAAGTTTTTATTTAAGTATGTATATTTATATGTTTTTTAACATGGTTTTAATGCACTTTGCACTTTAAATTCACCAACCAATTTAGCAATTTGTGACATCATGATGTAATTTAAGTATTTATAGGGAAAAATGGGAATGGATGTAGATTCTGATGAAATCCCTGATAGCAGGGAAGAAAGCACTCAATCGTGTACAACTATCTAATAAAGATATTCGTGGTGTGGATTCCTGCCGTTGCAGTGTTTACTTTTGGTTTTATTTAGTGGACTTGACACTGTTTGTCTCTTTTGTAAGTTTTTGGTTGAATGCACATATGTTGTCTGTTTCTCACAGATGGCCATGGTGGTCTCAGTCCTTCCTGGTGGGTAAGTGACATTACTTTTTTTGGCGACTCTGACCATGATGACATTCATAGTGAGGCACAGGTGAGGTTGTCAGAGGCTGCAGCTGTGTCATTGGTTGGCATGCCACCTATATCTACCCCATCCCAGCACACAGTCACAATGCCCACACATTCCCCATCTCCAGTGGCCACAATAGAAGGACAGCTGGGTGCTGGCACAGAACATGCAAGTGTGGTGACTATGGCAAGTGAGCGGCCAGGCACTAGCCATAGCCAGAGTGCTGGCGAGGTTTCACACAAGCAGGCGAGCAGTGATGCATGAAGGAGAATGGCTGCCCATCCAGCTCATGTTGAGAGTGCTACTGCTGCAGTAATGAGGCGCATGTTTCAGTCCATAATAGATGTGCAATAATGTAATGAACGTAATACCAGACAAGTGCACAGGCTGGTGGAAGAACATCTCCCTAGTGCCCGTGGTGATTTACGTGAAGTCATTGCAGCCATACGTGATGGCAATGAGATCACAGAGAGACAGTGGGGTCAGGTAATGGCACACCTCCACTGTGGGATATCTGTGCTTGAAGGTATGGCAGATGGGAGGCAGCAGCCACATGAAGGTAGCTCAGCACCATGATCAGCTGGGCATGCACGTGGCCATGCAGGATCACGCTCCTGTATGGGCAGTCAGACCAGCACTAGTGAGGGTGGTGTGCTGTCCATGCCAAGACATGGCAGCCTATGGGGACATGGTCCTGGATGGTCCCAACAGGGTCACGGATCCAGCAGACATATGTCACCATCAGGGAGCACTACTATCTCTGACCTTCTTACTGGTCATATCCGTGATACCCTTAGCAGATCTGGTTCCCATGTCCGTGGTCCGAGGTGGTGAACTGTACACCCTGCCATGTATGGGCCACAGCTGTCCTAAAAACATCAGTGTAGTGCAACCACATGGCATGTCTGTGTGTGCGCACACACATACACACACACACACACACACACACACACACACACACACACACACACACACACACACATATCACAATCACAATAAAGTCACCTCTACACACATGCACAGGCCATGCCATTCCCATACCCCAAACACACACCCATACTGTCAACTGAATGGCACAGCCCAGGCCTCTGGCAAGACCACACAACACCCTGTGCATATGATGAAACCTGTGCCAGATCCCTGACATCCAATACATCAATGTAGGGACATGCAAATATGGGTCTGATGCACAGGGTGACATTACTAGATTTTATGTAGATAATGCTGTGTAGGGTGTTGTCATCTGGTATTTGTAGGGGGTACAGATCCGAGTGTGTGTACAGTTTACAACATGATGCATTCTTGCTATTATTAATGCTGAGTGAATGTGTTCTCACATACTATATCCTGTTTGTGGTCTAGGTGTCTGTGTGTCACCAGGATGTGGCCCTGCAGCAAGACCAAGGGGTATGGCAGTATGGTAACACATCAACCATGTCATAGGCATGGTACAGCTGTATCTGCATGGATTTCACAGGTCTGTACAACAGTGATTGCATATGCCACACAGATTATAGGGCTGAGGGTTGTATATAGGTTTATGTTAATTGACAACAACTGTTTCAGAGTGCATAATGGTAATTGTGGTGGTTTGGACACACCTCCATTTGGCAATAACCACACCCCCAGGGGGTGTTCATTAACCAAACACACTGAGATTACTATTCACACACACACACACACACACACACACACACACACACACACACACACACACACACACACACACACACACACACACACACTTGGCAGTACTGAGATCTATTGGTTCATAGCATCATAGGTATGTAGTAGGTGAATGGCCATGAAGGCAATACAAGGCTAGCCCAAGGGAATACCCTAGCATCAGGCCACATGAAAATATTCCCCAGTGTGGATAATGAGTATACTCACTGGAGTGATCCCCAGGGGTGGGTATTGTATTCCTCATCCAGTCATCCAGATGTCTATTGTGGATGATGAATGATGTGCATTACTTCACATGTATGTGATGTATATTCCATACCATGGACAGCATCTGAGTTGAGAACCTGTCCCACATGCATGTCCGTTAGAGTGTGGATGTGTGATTGAGGTCTCTGGGGCATGTTGTGTGGACAGATTGGTTTCTTCAGATGTAGCATTTCTGACCTAGTTCAGTGAGACATGGATGTGTAACACAAGTAGTTATTGCACTTACATAGACAGTATGATACAGAGATTCCTTGCAGTTACTGGAGTCTGTCCATACAGGGCATGTGTGTAAAGCATGGTCTTCCCTTTGAGGGTTATGTTTGCAGCCTCTACAGTTGTTGTGTGTGTCCAGTGGGGTACATTGCTAAAGGGCCATTGTACACATCGATTGGCCTACTGAGGGGAGGGTGCAGGGTGACCATATCCATTTACTTGCTGGATAACACACACTTAGTTAGGTGATGTAACACATCACAGTAGTGTCTGATGTTGGTGGCACTGTTGTGATCAACAGACAGCTGACTGTCAACCTGTGTTTCCCATTCTGTCATGGCAACATCACTGTTCAGTGGACTACCAGCAATGTATTACTTCATGTGAGCCATGGTGTCCCCAAGGGTAATGGCAGCAGTTCTCCTGTCATTGACATAATATCCGAGGTTCTGACAACAGTCATATATGTCAGAGTGGCCTTTGTAAGCATCACATGGCTTGTGAATTATACCAAAATCCAAAGCAGAATAGTAGTTACAATGCAGAAATAGGCAACTAATCACAATTTCACTCTGCAAATCTGGCTGAATTATTTGAAAGACAATAAAGACTCCCTTTAAAATAAAAAAAGCAGTTTAATTCTCACTTAGGATTTGGAATTAGCACTTTCATCCTGTTTAACAGGACTTCATCAAATTAAATTAAAACAAGATGGCCAACTTCCTTTTATAGTTTCTAGAACCAGGAAATGACATCACACTTCTCTAAAAACACTTCATGTGGCAAAGAATAAAATCAAAGATAAAAAAAAACAATTTACAACAATGAAAGCTTCCCTTATAAAAAACATAAAATATTTGGAGTGGAATATTACAAAAAAATAAACAATAAACATGAAAATGAATTATAAGAAATCACTTTCAAAAGAAACAATAGATTGAATGGCAAATCCCAGATGGCTCAAAGCATTACATTTTTAATTCAAACTGGACTGTATTGCTCTTGTTTTACACTGCAGAACTGCTGTAGTGGTACATTTCTCTGACTATATTGTACAGGGTCCTGGGTTTGAGACTTGGCAGGGCTGATTACCTCCAATGGCTCTACTTGATATAGGCACTGGGAACTAATGTTGGGTGTCACAATGCCAGAGCACTTCTATGGGCTAGGCTTGTAAAGGCTCATGGGCCATTAGCCAAGTACACACCTATGAACCTATATCATGGCCTCTAATACTGGCTTTAGTGCAATAAAATCATTATGTCCTAGGGGGTTGCAAGCATTTAATTTTAACTGTCACAAAACTTCTTTTTCTTCTAATAATAACTTACAACTGCCACCCCTCAGGTTAATGTGTACCCTTTCCAAAATGGCAAATATACACACACACACATATATATATATATATATATATATATATATATATATTTATGTCTGTGTGTCTCTCTCCCTATATAAGGTGCCTAGTGAGTTACATGGCTAATGGACCATTGTACCTGCTGATTGGCCTAATGAGCATGGAGTACAGGAAACATTGACGTCTTCATTCATGGATGATACACCCTTAGTTATGGAATGCGCCACATCAAAAGACTTTCCATCCACAGTGGCAATGTGGTGGTCAGAAGAGAGGTTGCTGTCAAACTGTGTTCACAGACCTCCTATGTGGACATCTGTGTCTATTGGACAACCACCGATGTGGTTATTTGTGGATGACACATTGAGCCCACAGGTGATTGGGACAAATTTTGTGACATTGACACTACAGACAGTGTTCTGACAAAAGTTGAAGGTGTCAGTGTTGATGGCATGCAAGATGTATACATATTCTGGTGATGTACACATAGCCCCCAATTTGCAGTTGTCTGCAAACATTGTTAGCCACAGTTCAGTTGTGTTGGGCTGGATGTCAGAGGCACACATAACATACAAGAGTGGACCCAGGACAAGGCGCTGTGTCACACCACTCCTGACTGTTTGGCAGGCTGACATGCAGTCTGCTGCTTCCACACTGTGGGTCCCATCCATGAGCAGGTTTGCAGACCACTTACTGACATAGGCAGTAGAGAATAAATGAGTGTGTCTGCCTATGCTTCCTGGGTGTGGGATTGTATCACTGGACTACAAAGGCATCATATCATGTTGTGGACTCCATACTGTTACAAAGTTATTTCACATGATAAACAGTTGATAGGACTGCAAAGTCTCCACGGCTACTTCAACAGCGTGCCCTGTACAGTGGACATGTGGTAGTGTAATGGGTGGACCACACAAAAATGTAGTAAAACCCACCCCCAATGGATATGGATCACAATGTTAACGACACAACCACAGACAGACACACAGAGATAACCACACCCACATACACTTGCCAGAAGTGAGATTCAAACCCCTACCTAGTTATTACTACTACAGTGTTACACAGTTATCTGATGCACCACAAAGCTTATCTGTTTAACAGCTCTCCAAAGGTATCTTTACAGCTGGGTTACATCAGCAGCAGTGCTAAAGGGTGGAAAGGGAAGGGTAGTGAGTGGGAATGGCTGCAAAATCATGTCTCTACAAACACACACACACACACACTCTCACACAGACACACTTTTATATTTTCAGGACCGAGAATAGAACCACTACTGGACTTCTTTACTGCACTATAGTAGTGTGCAGTATCACAAGTGGCACAGAGCTTATAGGGCTGCAGAATGCTAAAAGTGATCTTTCAGGGGGACTCACATCAGCAGGTGTGATAACGTAGGTCAATGGGAAGTGGACTGAGTGTGAAGGGGCCCAAACTGTGACACCTACAAACATGTATAGATATTTACACACCAACAGACACACACACACACCCATGTGGCAGGACTCATCTTATGACCCCTACCTATGTAGTTCTTTGTATTATGTTGTTAGGCAGTTACCACACATGCCTCAGAGCCTATAGTTTGGAGATTGTCCCAAGGTACCACTGTATAGTGTGTAACATGAACAGCACATGTATGGTATGTCTATGTAAGGTGTCAGGGGTGAGAGTGGGCCTCCAACTACTTTTGCCCAGATGTGTATGCACTCACAAACACTTTCATACACAGTAATGCACGCACACAAATTTGACATTACTGGGATCCATGGATGCAATGCTTCATAGGTGTATACTAGGAAGATAGCTATGGAGGCTTTACAGGGTAGGCCATGGGACTACCCTGGCAGTATTGCACCTGATAATACTCCACAGTGTGTCTACTCAGTATAGCCACTGGGGTGGTCACCAGTGTAGGTATTCTATTCCCCATGCACTCCTCCAAATGTCTCATGGAAAGGGCCAGTAATATGGTCTGTTTGACATATATGTGGCAACTATTCTGTAGTATGGCCAGTGTCTGTGTTGTGAACCTACCCCCAGCATGTACTGTTGACTGCGAATGGGGTTGAGGTCTCTGGGCCATAGGTTCATAGGTTGGTACTAGGCTATCAGCCCTAGGGCCTATACAAGCCTAGCCATAACAATTCCCTGGCTATTTCTTCCCACAATATTTGCTTCACTGGACCCCTGTCTAGCAGGGCGACTGATGTGATCCCCGAGGTGAATTTCCTATCTCCCATCCAATTGTCAAGGTTTCTTTTGAAGAGGGCCAAGGAGGCACTCTGCTTGACATGTATTGGCAGTCTATTCCAGAGTCTGGGGAGTCTCTGGGTCAGAAACCTATCACTTCAGCATGTTTTGTTTATTGTGATGACAAGGTTTAGATCCCTGGAGCATGTGGCTCTTAAGGATTGGGATTTCTTTAAGTGTAGCATGTCCAACAGCTCTGGGTTTGACATGGCTGTGTATGCTAAGCAGAGATCACCTCTGAGTAGACGATATGCCACAGAGTATAGCTGGAGTTTTTTAAGGTGGTCAGCGTAGGGCATCTACTTTAGGCCTGTGATTCTTTTACTGAGGTATTTCTGCAGCCTTTCCAGTTGTTGCAGATATCTTGAGAGGTACATACCAAATGGGACAGTGTATTCTATAATGGGTCTAATGAGGGATGAGGACAGTGGGACAATGACCTCTTTTTCCTGGATGAAAAGCCTTAGTGATGAGGCGTGCCACATAGAAGGATTTCCTGACTGTTGTGACAATGTGGTTATCGAAGCTGAGACCACTGTCTACCTGTGTCCCTAAGTCTCTTATCACACTTTCGGTGTTCAATGTACTGCCACCTATGTGGTAATTCATGGGTACATGTTTTTTCCCAAAGGGGATAACTATACATTTCTTGGCATTGAGCTTGAGCCCATGGCTCTGGCACCAAGCATCCTTTTCTGTAAGGCCCTTTTGTAGAGTATCCACATAATTTGGGGATTCAATAATGGCTCCCAATTTGCAGTCATCTGCGAACTTTGTTAGCCAGAGTCCCTTATTGTTGGCCTGTACTTCAGAGAAGTAAATTCCAAACAAGAGCGGTCCCAGGACTGAACCCTGTGGTACTCCACTTGTCACTTGTCTGGAGCTGGATTTGGAGTCAGCTACTTTTACAATCTGGGTTCTGTCAGTAAGCCAGTTGGCAACCCATCGAGTGACGTAGGGATTAATGCCCAACTTAGTAAGTTATCTATGATTCCAGTGTGGGGGATGGTGTCAAAGGCCTTGGCAAGGTCCAGATAGGCTGTGTGGATCGCCTTACCCTCGTCCACGGCTCTGGAGACTGATTCAAAGAAGTCAATTAGGTTCAGGAGACAAGATCAGCCTTTCATGAACCCAAACTGTGTAGGATCCAGTGTTTGAAAGGTTGCCAATGTCTTTGTTTATAAGTTCCATGATAATACATTTCATGGCCTTGCAGATCAGGCTCGTCAGACTGATGGGGTAGTAGTTCCGGGGATCCAAGGTGGATCCCCCTTTGTGGAGTGGGATAACTGTAACTGTGCACCACTCAGTGGGCATGAAGCCTGAAGTGAGGCTATGATTAATCATGACACTTAGGTGAGGTGCCAGTTCATTTTGTAGTTCATGTAGTACACAGCCTGAGATGTCATCTGGTCCCATAGATGCTGTATTGTTAGTTTTGGAGAGTGCATTTTTTACCTGTGTGGCCGTTATTACTGGAATTTGGCAATCTTCCAGTATATGAGATGGGCCTTTTAGGGGGTGAGAGAGAGGTGAAGTTGGCACTGAATCAATCTGCCAGGATATTGGCAATATCCTTGGGATCAGTATATTTAATGTCATTCTGTTGTAACTCAGAGCAGATCTTAGCATTGCCATTTAGATTTTTGACATAGTTATAGAATGCCTTGTGGTTGTCTTTGGAATCTTTGGCAATTTTATTTTTGTAACTAGCTTTGGAGGATTTTATGAGGGATCTCAGCTTCTTACTGAGGCTGGTAAGGGAGTTTTTTGCATCCTGGGATTTTCCTATTTTCTGCAACAGTTTCTTCCTTTTGTTGTAAAGTTTGTTTATGGCAGGGGACCACCAGATTGGCTTCCTTTTTTGAAGGAGATCATCTTAGTTCTATTTGGGATGGCACAATTCATGCATGAGTGGATGTGCTCATGCAGTGCCTTAGTGTAGGATTCAGCAGTCGAAATTTCAGTTCCCATCTGCATGGGTGTCATGAAGTTTGTCACATCTGACTTGAGTAGCATGACGTTGGCTTTAGAGAAGCTTTTTATGTGGTGTGGGCAGCCTGGTTTTCTCAGATGTACCATTCACGTCAGAGTTGGGTCAGGCATGGGTGTGTAAGCCAGGCATGGATTGCACCTACATAGGCAATATGGGATGGAGATTTGTTTGGGTTAGTGGAGTCTGTCCATATAGGGCAGGTGTGTAATCCAAACGGTCATCTCTGTGTGGCACAATTGCAGCCTCCCCTGTTGTAGCAGCCATCCAGTGGTGTATATGGGCAATGCACCATAGTACACATATATTGACCAAGTGAGCTGTGAGTACTGGCAAACACAGTCCTTTTACATCTGGGATCCAGCACCCTTACTCAGGGGAGCTGACACATGGAAATGTTTTTTGAAGACAGTGGCACTGTGGTGGTCAACAGAGAGTTGACTGTTGACCTGTTTTCCCAGTTCTGTTACACCAATATCAGTCTGCAGTGGTCTACCAGCAGTGCATTACTTTATGAGACCCATGTTGCACCAAAGGGGGATGGCCACACAGCCTCTTGTATTCAGGTAATGTCCATGGTCTGAAACAGTGTAAGATCTCAGACACGCCATTGTGTAAGGTGGCAACCTCATGTAAGGGTGTAATATTGGCACCCACCTTGTAGTGATTTGCAAACATTGTCAGCTTGGGCACCTTTGTAGTGGGCTAGTCCTCAAAGGCGTTGATCACAAACATGAGGGGACCCAGGTCCACAACCTGTGGGACTCCACTCATGACTGTTCAGCAGTCTGACATGGAGTCTGCAGCATTCACATTGTGGGTTCCATGTGTGAGTCCGTTTGCAGGCCACATACTGTTATAGCGGTAGATGCCTACCTGAGTGTGTATGTGTATGATTCCTGGTTGGGGAGGGGTATCCCAGCTGTAGTCGGGCTGCATATCTTGTCATCTATTCCATAATGTCACATGGTTTTAGCACATGGCAGAACACTTTTAGGGCTGCAGATTGTCCACACAAACCTCTACAGTGGTTGACAACTGTTGGCCTTGTAATGTGGTTGTTGGGACATATATTAGGTCACTAATATAATGATTTAGCAAAACCTGCTCCCCAATGGAAATATAATAATGTAACGAAATCCACCCCAGATGGATCCTGGTATTACACAAGCACATCAATGCACAGAATACTGTTCACACACACACTTGCCAGTACTAAGATTAGAACTCTTACCTATCTATGTATTGCTACTAGAGTGTTATGCCTTTATCACAGGTGCCACAGAGCTTATAGGGGGAATGTTGTCCCAAGGTACTTCTAAGGTAAGGAACATAACCAGGCCTTTGCAATCAATGTCATTGTGCGATGTGTGTGCGACAGATTTCATAAAATAATTTACCCTACACACACTCACATTTAACATGAGTGAGAATAGAACCCCCATCTGACTAGAGATTTGGACTTTTATGTTACACATTTACCACATGCACCACTGAGCTTACATAGCTTAGGGTTGCCGAAAGGTACTTCTAAGGTGAATGGGATCTGCAGGACTGCTAAAGTAGGGCACTGAGAAGTGTACTGAATGTACATGGGCCCAAAATCTTTATGCTACCAACACACACACGCACACAAACACACACACACATATATATATATATATATATATATATATATATATATATATATACACACACACACACACACACACACACACACACACACACACACACACACACACACATACCAGGAATGAGATTCAAACCCCTACCTATGGTAGGTAGTGATACTACTGTGCTAAATTGTTAGCACACATGCCACGGAGCTTATAGGGAGATTGGTGTCCATGCATACTTTTAAGGTAAGTGACATCAGCAGCCTTTGCAAACTATTACACTTTGAAATGTACTTGCTATGTATGGACACAAAATACATGAACTTGCAATTATATACTCACACTCACACAAACAGATACAGTTTTGAAGTTAGCAGAATTGGGATTAGAACTCTTACCTAACTAGTTTGCTACACCATAATATTAGTATTTCACAGTTACTGTATGTGCCATGGAGCTTATAGGGCTGTGACTTGGGCAAAGGGTTATTTCAAGGTGACTGGCATCAGCAGGAGTGCTAAAGTAGAGCAATGGGAGATGTAGTGAATGGCCTCCAAACACACACACACACACACACACACACACACACACACACACACACACACACACAGTTTAACAGTTCCAGGTCTGGGATTAGAACTCCTCCCTAACTAGTTTGCTACACTACAGTATTACATAGTTATCATGAGTGCCACAGAGCTTATTTTTTGCTTAGTTCGTTTATTGACATTTGTTGGTCCAGCTGGGTTAATAGCCCATTTTCAGTGGAGACCTGAGGAGAAAAGCTCCAGTTAAAAACAATTTACAGTATGTGGAGATTTAACAATACAAGAATAATACTATTTAAATACAGGTAAAAAAAGAAAAACAAGTTATGGAAAAAAATATAAACAAAAATAGGCAAGTAGCAATTCACAAAAAATAGTAAAGTCAGTAGCAATAAATGGGTTTTCATTCATTGTTAAGAGATTATAATTTCTGCATAAGTACCCATAGGTCACACAAAGAAAAAAGGTTGGGACTAATACAAGTGGATTGTAATGGGAATGAGATATAAAGAAAAAAGGAGGAGTTAGGTAGGGCCCTGACATGGGCAAGTTTTGTTGTTAAGAAAATACAGTTTGAACTGTTTTTTAAAGTGTGATGGGAGGGTAATGGAGCAGATGTTTAAAGGAAGTTTATTCCAAGCTTGAGCTACAGAACATCTGTAATTTTCCCACAGTTTTCTTGGTTTATAGATGTCCAGGAGCTGCTGGTTAGAGGTATGGAGGGTCCTAGAGGGGTGTAGGTAGAGACCAGGGAGGAGAGGCCTTGGCAGGAGGATGGTTTGTATAGAACAGAGTGTATGATAGAAGGAGTAGTTGGGGGAGTTCAAGCTATTGGTGGGGGTTGAGTGCCAGGCAATGGTGTGAGTTATTAGGGGAGTTGGGGATGAACCTTGCTATCTTATGGTATTTGTGTTGTAGTTTGGACAGTGTTGAGGACTAAAAGTTAGGACAGGAGCAGCATAAAGAAGTAAGTGGAGGAGAAGTGCCTGTGCCAGAGAGAGTCTAGCAGTGTTAGTTAGACATTTTCTGTTATGACAGAGCAGGCCAAGTTTCTGGTGTGTTTTTTTATACAATGGAGTATATGTGATCATCAATGATGGCACCTAAAAGATTGGTGTGAGGTTTTGGTTGTATGATGGTGTTATTTGAGCAAGTGATAACAATGTGGACTTATGATGGGAGAGTGAACATGGAAGAAAGAGCAGGAGTTTGGTTTTCTTTGGGTTTAGAATGAGAAAATTATCAGACAGCCACTTTTCAATGGATAGGAAGGCATCTTGTGTTTGAGTATGGAGTTCAGAGATATTCCTAGTGATGGAGATGAATGTTGAATCATTGGTATATTGGATTAAGGCTGATTTTTTGCAGGATGTGTACAGTTTATTGGTAAAAATATTAAATAGAAGGGGGCCCAGGACTGAACCCTGTGGAACACCTGCTGTAACTGGAATGGAGGGAGTGCAGGATGAGAGCCATCTGACAGAATGTAGCCTGCCAAAGAGGTAGCTGGATAACCAGGATAGGGAGGCAGGAGATAGGTTGAATTTGGATACTATTGATAGGAGGATAGGGTGGGAGACTGTGTTGAAAGCTTTGGAGAGGTCAAGGAAAAGGCAGGATATGAGTTGGTTATTGTCACAGGCCTCAGCAATAGTATGAGTAAAAGAAAGCAGGGCAGCAGTGGTGTTATGGTTTGGCCGAAAGCCATGTTGAGTGGGAGTAAGGAGGTTTTGTTGTAGGAGATAGTTTAGGAGCTGTGAGTGGATGCATTTTTCAAGTATCTTAAAGAGGTGATATAATTGCAATGAGTCTGTAATTGGATGGGTCAGTTGAGTTTCCCCCTTTGTGTAGATGGACTGTGAAGAAGGATTTCCATAAGAGAGTGACATGTGCTTCTTGGATGGATCTATTGATTAGAATGGATACAGGATAGCCTATAGATTCAGCAGCTAGTTTGAGAAAAGAAGGGGGAAGATAGTATGTGGAGGGAGAGCAGGGTTTAAGCTTCAGAAGCAGAGATTTAATGTCAGAAGTGGAAACTGATTAAAAGGAGAAGAGGTTTGTGTTGGGTGCATTAGGAGGTGTAGGGGGCAATTTTGTTAGAGCTGGAGGGGGAGAGATTTTGAATTGTGTCAGTGAAGTGTTCATTGAGAAGGGTAGTGGTTTCTGAAGTAGGTTTATTTGGGAAGGGAGATGGGTTGGAAGGGCAACCAGAAGAGAGAAGTTTGTTTAGGGATGACCAAAACGTATAAGGGCTGGATAAGGTATTGATTTGGGGAGAGCTGTAGTAGGATCTTTTGTCCTTATTGATTTGTTTCTTGGTGAGATTCTGCAGTTGCCTATAATTTTGTAGCAGGGGTGGTGCTTTTGTTTTGACCCAGGCTTTCAAGGCAGAGTCTCTTTTATGCATTATTGATCTAGTATCTTTAGAAAGCCAGGTGGCATAGTTGGATTTGATTCTAATTATCCTAGAGGGGGCAATGGAGTTCAGGGTGTCTAAGAAGATACTATTGAATTTACTCCCTGCATCACCAACAGGGATTACCTTGAGGATGGACTAGTGTATACTAGACAGTATAAAGTTGAACTGAGGAATTAAAGTTGGAGAGTTTACAACAGTCTCTGTAGAGGTGCAATTTGGGTAGGTGGGTAGAGTGTCTTTGACTGGAGATAGGAAGATGGTCACTTAAGGAGCCAGGTAGAGTTGATGGATTATGGTAAAGGTTAGGAGAGTTGGTGAGGATCCAATTGATCATGGAGCTGGAGGAAGAGGTTTTGTGCAGGGGGGGGTGGCTATCAGCTGATAGAACCCCTGTAAGTTTATGCTAAGTTGTGGAGAGTCTGTAGTGAGATTTGACCAATCAATGTTGACATCGCCAAGGATGAGAGTTTCATAGTGAATGTTGTTGGAAAACCAGGATAAGATATTTTCCGGGGTTGGGATATTATTTCCAGGTGGGATATAAATGGAAGAAATTGCAATTTTCTTGTGAGAGTTAAGGTGGCAGTTTAGGATAATTACTTCAGCTGGCTGGAAGTCAAGGGTAGGGAGGGTCAGTGGTGAGAGGTTTAAGAGATCAGAACAGGATGGCGATGTCACCTCCTTTCTTATGGAGTCTATCAGAGCAGTAAATGTTATAGCCTGCTGGGAGTATTTCTTTATTAGTGATGAGTGACTTTAGCCAAGTTTCACATAGGGTTAGAATATGGGGTGAGGTGTGAACTATCCAAGACTGTAGTTCAGTAGTTTTGCTAGTGATACTTTGAATATTTAGTGAATAGATGGCTAGGTGTTTGTAAGAGGAAGCAGGTATACTGGGGGCATGGGGTTGGTGTGAGTTGTGAGGAGTGGGTGAGGAAGAGGAAGGGTTGTGAGTTGTGCGGCAGTGTGGTGAGGAGATGGGGCCAGGGTTTCGGTGGATGTCTCCTGAAAAGAGTATGTTGCTAATGAAAAATGTGTATGGAGTTAGGAGTCACTGTAGGATGTAAGATTTATTTTTGGATTTAAAGGAGAGGGGATAGATCTTTAGTAAAGTATGTTTATGAAGACAATTAGTAGGGAAGTTGAAGATAGATGGTGTAATAATGAAGGTGTTAGAGGTGGGAGGGGGTTTCAAAGATACATGATGTAGGAGTACATAAATAGTGATGGGAAAGGTCAGTATGATAGGAGGTAAGAGCAGAGAGTGATATGAGAATAGGGATGATAAAGAACAAGAGCCGAGACTTGGCCAAAGGGTTATTTCAAGGTGACTGACATCAGGAGGAGTGCTAAAGTAGGGCAAGTGGAGGTGTAGTGAGTGTGACTGGCCTCAAAATAATTCATCTCCAAACACACACACACTTACCAGGACTGGGATTAAAACTACTACCTAACAAGTTTGCTACACTCTAGTACTGCACAGTCATCGCAAGTGCAACAGAGCCTATAGGGCTGAGACTTACCCAAAGGGTTCTTTCAAGGTGACTGACATCACCAGGAGTGCTAACGTAGGGCAATGGGAGGTGTAGTGAGTGTGAATGGCTGCAAAATTATTCATCTCCAAACACACACACACAGTTTAACAGTTGCCATGTCTGGGATTAGAGTTCCTACCTAACTAGTTTGCTACACTACAGTATTACATAGTTATCATGAATGCCACAGAGCTTATAGGGCTAACAATTTCCCAAAGGGTTATTTCAAGGTGACTGACATGAGCAGGAGTGCTAACTTAGGGCAATGAGAAGTGCAGTGTGTGTGAAAGGGCCATAAATCATCCTCTGGAAACACACACATACACACTCACTCACACAAAACTTTACATTTGACAGGACTGAATTTACAAATGCTACATGAATACTTATTTGTACTATAGTGTTACACAGTTATCACAAGCACCACAGACACTATAGGGCTGAGGGCTACCAAAAGGAATGTCTACAGTGATTGACATCAGCACATCATGTGATATAGGCCAATGGGATGTGTAGAAGGTGGGACAGGCCTCATAATGGAATTCTCTCTGTCACTGTCTCTCTCTTCCCCATGTCTCAGTGTGTGTATGTTTGATATATTATAGTCTGTTGGCCTTAGATATGTGTGAGTATTCCTATCCAATGTGTGTGTGAAGCATAAATGGTGTACAGTTTGGTGTGTGCCACCTTTCGTTGTGGCTAAAACTGGAGTAAAGCCACACCCCTTACATCACCAGTAACCACGCCCCTCTCACACCCACATTCCACCCATTTTGTGATGTCACAATTACATCACCTGGTGGGGAATGCCCTCTTTTTCGGTTCCTGCTGCCTGTTTTTGACTTAGTATGCTTTTCTGTAAAAAAGCATAGTAAATTAGTCGATTTACAAACTCTGATAGTCTGTTTCATTTTTTGAAACAGAATACCGGAGTTTGTACAGTGTTTTCCAGACTACCGGAGAATCAGTTTGATTTCTGGATAGTCCGGAAAAAAAACGGAGGGATGGCATCCCTAGTGTGCACAGACATCTGCAAATGACATATATGTACAGTCCACTGTGCTGTCAGACATGGGCTTCATTTCTCTAAGTGTAGGAGCATGCCCAGTATGACCTTCTATATTGAGTGTGTGAATCCATTCCAGGTAGGGTTGTACTCCAGTCCAGGGTTTTGTGTTCTACATCTACAGCTAGCAACTTGTTTCTGCAGGATATCTGTAGATAGGTTGACAATATGGAGTCACAATGGGCGAAAGATTGGGGGATACTGTAACTATTGCTGTCTATGCTGCTTGTGTTACATGGTTGGTGTTAGCAGAGATATTCAGACATATGTATTGTTTTACACTGTGATGTATTATGTCATCAATTACTGACAGATATAATTAATTGCTCATAGTTATTTACCAGGAAAATACAAGATGAATGAAGCTGAGCCCAATATTCTGGGCTGCAGTCTACACATTCTTGCACACTCATGCCATTCTGGAGGGGTAGCCTACAGACACTTGCTGATGGGTCTGTGTAAATGGTCCAGCACCTTGGTAGTATGGTGGCTGAGGATCCCCTTCTTGTACATATATTGACTTAAAAGAATGGCCATATCCTGCTGTGGCCATACCTCTCAGCTGTACAGATTCACCCAAGTTACCCAGAGGCAGGACTCATACATCTGGTCAGTTCCCCTTTACATTGTGGTATATGAGCAGGTTTGTAGCCACTCATTAATGGGTTTGCAGGCAGGGGTAGTATGGGCACACATCAGAGTTTTAGACTTCACACACTCCATGACATCCATGCTTCTACACCCCCCTCTTATTCTATCCTCTTCCTTTATGGGAGCAATATTTGAGAAGTTGGCCCTTCATCCCAGCAGTATTTATGGATTGGTCCACAGTTCTTGAAGTAGGACATGGTGGGCATGCTACTGGGATTTGTCAGCATGGCCTTGCCTTTGTGTTCTGTTGACTGTGTTAGGTTGTTAGTTACGACCCCATGAGATACCATACACTGGCACTATGGGTGAGGCACAGGCCTTTGACAGAGGACTGTAGGCCATTTGGTAGTCATGCAGACCATCTGTAGCAGGCCAGTGCATTCTGTCACTCATACATTCCCAGGCTGTGAGCCAGTGGATTCCCCTGGGGTGACAGGGTACATGTGTGTTACTGACAATACTTCCTATCCATATTGATCCACTGGTCTGGATGCGGGTAGGGTGCTGGTTACAGCTAGGGACACACCTGCATAGGATACCTCTTCAGCATGCTGCATCCTGTGGGTATTCCCATACAGAAGTGGAGTCATATTGTACTCATTCCCAACAGCAAGGATATGACCTGTGATAAACCTGTGGCTGATGGTGGGGCGAGCTGAGTGCATGTGTGATATGGAAGCTACTGGCAGCTGACTCACAGGTATACCTGGGACATTCCCCTTATGCTGCTTTGTGCATGGACATAGGCAGTCTCTCATTACTTTATAACTTTGTCTTTTGTGGTCTGCCAGTGACTGGCCAGACTACACCCGTATTCCATACTACATGAACAACTAATGTGCTGCTAACCTGCATATACAATTCCAAAGGTGTCTGCAGCTGACAGTTACATTATATGCATTCTGTCTAGGGTACTTCCACCTGTGTACTGTGTCAATGTATGGGCCCATGTTCATGGCATGTCCATCTTTCAGACGGTGACAGATATTGACATCTGGACAGTGAGTATGGACGACTGCTGACATGGGTATCCTTGAGAAGCAGTGTGGTTGGCACTGCAGTTGTCAGAACATAGCCCTGTCAACCACAGTACTACCCATAGGCCACTGAGACACAACCCTCCAGGCCTACATTTATTTATTTATTTTATTTTTATTTTACATTTGTTGACCGGGCTAGACTAGCTGGATATATGTCCATTTTCAGTAGAGGCCCGGTGAGAAAAGCTCCATGTGCAAAACAATATGAATAATACAATAGACAACATATGATAGACCAAAAATAGAATAGAACAATATATAATAAAAAACATTTAAGTATGGTCATGAAAAAGTCTACAGAATAATAGAAAAAAAAACACATTTAAAATATGGTCATGAAAAAGTCTACAGAAGAATATATGCAATGTATACGACGGTAAAGCAGTTAAACAAAGATGATAATAAAGAAGTAATTATGAAGAATTCAGTCACAGGATTCATAGTAAGCAGCTTTAGAAGGGAAGGGTAGATGATGCAGGTGGTTGTAGTGAGAAGAAGCAGCAGTTAGTCAGGGATAATACAGGAACATAACCAGTGTTTCTTGAGATGAAGCTTGAGCTTCTTTTTGAAAAGTTTATGAGAGCAGAGAGTTGTAAGTTCAGTGGGTAGAAGATTCTATAGCTTACCAACGGTGTTACAGAAGAGGGAGTCGCCTGCTACATTGTTAGCTCTGCTAGTGTTAAACAGTAGTTTATTAGCAGAGCGTAAGTTTTTAGGATTATGGTAGAGGGTGAGTAGGCTTGAGAGTATAGGAGTATTAGAGGGTTGATACATTCTTTTATGGGCAATAGTAAGCTGTGAAAAATGAAGATGCTGCAGAAATTCTAACCAATCGAGTTGTATAAGATTTAGACAGTGGTGAGTTCGGAAAGGAGAGGCAGCAGCAAATCTGGCAATATTATTATAGGATACATGCTGACCATTTCCAGACAATATTGAACATACAACTTACCACACAGATCCCTGCATATTGTACACATGCAACAATCTATCCTGTAGATTGGGGCAGCTCGGCAATCTGTGCTTCACTGATATTTATCCTCACACTTACATGTTACTGCATTTCTACATAGGATTGTGGGGGGGGACACACCTGATGACTTTAAACATTTGCTATGACTGTACTGGTATTTCAAGTACTCTGTTGGCTTCCATTTCATATTGTATTCTGACCTATCATGCAGACGGGAGGCATATCAGTAGCGTACACATCTTAGGTTTTATTGACCTACATTTTAGTTTCAGACTTTTTACCCTTCAGAAAAACATACTACTGCCAGACCTGTTGTAGTATGTCTGTGTAGGTCTGGAGCGGGGCTGCTCACCATTGCCATAATTTGGAGGCCTTAGCCCAGCCTATCTTTATGGTCATCTACACCTGTCCTGCTGGCTGAGGCTGGTGGTGGGGATGTGAGCCTCACTGACATTCATGTGTGTGTCCTTTGGACACTCACAGTTATTTGGGCCACCACATGTACTGCGGTGGGATTTTTACCTTGTCTAGTACTGCCTAGTATGTTGACACCAGTATTTGTTATGGATTTCATGCTGCCCATATAGGTGTCCACTGCCTGCTGCTATCCCAGTCGGCCACCCAATTTTCTTGCATGCTTGCGTCCATACCATAGATACAACTATCAGAACATACTACTCCATTCAGTAATTGATAGGAAAAGTGACTTACCTTGTGGCTGGGCCAGTATTGAGGACGGTGCTGGAGGGCCGACTATATTGGATGCACGTAGTACACTCCCTTTACATGGTAAAGCACAGGTAGTGTCATGTTTGGCATCCATTTTACTATATGTGTGAGTCAGAGAGATGGGTATCAGTCCCTGGGCCCCTACAGTGTAATTGTGTGTTCTATGTGTTGCCTCTTTACCAAGGCCAGGGCATACTGTGCATGCCTACGTCTGCCTACAGGGGCAGGCTCAGGACATTCCTCCTCCACATCCCGCTGTACCTGTTGTGACCTCAGTAATGGCGGGGGGGGGTGGACCCTCCCTATGCTATTCCTGCTGCAGCTGCTTCCACAGGATCATATTGTGCAGCATGGCACATACTATGATCATTTGTCGACATGTAGCTGGAGAGTACAGCAAGGCTCCACCAGATATGTCAAGACAGCGGAACCGTGACTTGAGCATCCCATACACACGCTCTACAATGACCCTGGTTTGTGCATGTGCCTCATTATGGCATTCTTGTTCTGGTGTGTGGGCATTTCTGATGGGTGTCATCAGCCATGGCTCCAGTGCATAGCCAGCATCCCCCCACGAGATGGCCATATGGGATGTCTCCCCTGGCAAACCCCTGGTACAACCACAAGGAATGCCAGATGTGGGAGTCATGATAGCTTCCAGAGCTGCCAGCACACACTTGCATGATAATGCCCTGGGTATCGCACACGACCTGGCAGTTGATGGAGGGAAAGCCCTTGTGGTTTATATAGACCCTACCCCGCTCACCAGGTGGTGCTTTTATGTGGATGTGTGTGCAGTCTATAGCATCAGCTACCTCAGGGTATTCTGCTATATGGTGGAAGAGACGCATACTTCTGGTCAACACCTTACAGGTGTTGGGGAAGTATATGTACTCATTGGCATGTGGTGACATGGCATCCAGGAACTGATGGAGTACCCTGGATGCTGATGCCTGTGAGACCCCCAATATATCCCCAGTTGGTCTTTGGAAGGAACCTGTGACTAGTATTCTTAGGCCTACGCATATCTTGGTATCCACTGGGATGGTTCACTTCTGTTGGTTCTGTGTGTGAGGCGTGGCTGGCACAGCTCAATGCTTTGCTGTAGAATGTCCATGTCCATCCTAAAGCGGTCCACTATCTCCAGCTCATGTAAGCTCTGGTAGGTTACCCTGGATCTGTACACTTTTCTCCTCCTCATCACTGTGGGTCAGTTGTCAGCATTCTCCTCCTCACCACCCTCAGTTCTAGCACATATTGATAGAGTAAAGCAACAGCAGCCTCTAACATTTTAATTAGTTTTGCCCGTTAAACATCCCCCATCTGTGTACACTAGTGGTGTAGATTTTGTGAGAAAAACCTGCCTGTGAGGTGTTTGCATGTTTTATAGTGCTGTGCTAGCTCGCTGCCTGTGTAATTGGCTGATACATTCCAACTGCCAGCTATGCTAGTTCTCCTTGATTGCTTTCCTACTGCTGTTTCCCCTTCCCAGTTTATTCCTAGTTTAAGGCCTGAGGCACTCCGCACATTCGCAGTGCTCAAATGTCAACACTGCTGCTATTTCCTCTTTTTTTTCTTTAGCCTTTAAAACACGGTGTGCGCCATGCACACCTGTTTAGGCAATGTAAATAGTGCTGATACTCCCCCTTCCTGAGCTGTGCTTAGCTAATGGCAAACACATGCTGCAGGGCTTCAATCAGCTTATAGCTACCATAACACACCCCCTAATGAAGTCATCCTCTTGTCCTGCTTACATAGTTCTCTGTTCCTGCACCTGCACAGTTGGGTGCAGGCTGCCAGTTGGGAGAAATCTGTGATTCAGTATAAGTCCCCTCATTTGCATACCCCAGCGTGTAGGTCCATAGTTACAACTCTCAAGCACATCCTTTTCCCTTGACAACCAGTGCTCACTTATCTTGTTTACATTCTGCATGCCATTGACTATCATGGCAAAATGCAGATTTCTGTTCAAATGTAATTTTTCCCTTTTTTTTTCTTTTCATTTTCGTCACCCCCCGTGTTTGCGCGCTGCTGCCCTCAGCTTAAATGGCCAGGATTGGCCAAAAAAAAGTTTGTTTTTAACACAATTAAGCATATTTTAATACCAATGGCCTTATATTTGGCCATTGGCATGCCTGCTCAACATGAAAGCATGCTTTTCACAAGCTATCATGCCTCCATTTCGGCAGATGTAAAAATGTATTTGACTACTTACCGAATACATTTTTGCACTGACACTGTTCCTACATGGAATCTAGCCAGCTTGCTGTATCACAAAATCACCTCATTTGCATGTTTTTCACCAGCAAATTAAGTGATTTGTATGCTGAATGGTTTTCCGTGCAGGAACAGTTTAGGGCCACTCGTGCACGTGAAAATGGCACGTACGTGGATCACAAAGAGGCCATTTTCCATGCAGGAGAGGTTACACTGTTCCTGCATGGAAAGTAAATGTTGCTGAATCCCACAGATTGTGTTACACATATGCTATGTATGCATATGTGAAAAATATTTATATCTTATTCACTGTGTTTTTTGATAAAGCCATGTGCAGTATATGTTTCATGGTACCACATTTGACATGTCCCTGGTTGTGTTTTCAGTGTGGTTACATTTTGCTAGATGCAGCCTTGCTCAGTATCTGCCATGCATCAAGCTACAGTGACAACCTCAGCTGTGTACTCCACAGAAATGCTACAGTCATTGTCCAACATGCTGGTAACACACCAAATGCTATGATAACTGAAATAAAAATAAGTTTTGCACTGGAGCATGACATTTCTTAAACCACTCTTACTTAAATAAAAGTCAATTGAATACTGATGTTAGTGGCATATTGCATTTATCATTACTAAACGATACTTCAGATGTGTCAATGGTTTTACCATATACTGACATGATTTTCTACTTGTTTACAAGATGTCTTACAATACACACTATGAAACTGTGCTGAACTCCATTGAGAAAACCTATATTATGTTAAATTAATTTTCTTTTACCTAAAAACATAACATAGGTAATATAGCAATCTCTAATAAAACTGCTTAACTGCAGAAATCATGCACTCATATTAGATGGTCACTTAGGGAACTGAAAAACAAATTGAAATTACTGTAGGTTTACCCTTCAGCTATCCTACCACACCATTCATTCATTATCAGAAAGCTCTCATTTGTTTTGTTATGAAAAGTCGCAAAGCTGTTTTTTAATTATGCAGCATAAAATTACAGTATTAATGCCACATCAGAAATTATCCCTTCCCTGTTACCTAATAACAGTATCAGGCACTATAATTACTGTTACACAGAAAAAAAAGAAAAACATCAATGTGGACAGAACATATAAAGTTTTCCACTGACTGCACTTTCTGCAAATGTGTGTTAAAATGATTACAGGTGTTACATTTCTGCTGCTGTCTTTTGCCTGTAGCACTAAACAGAATGTGTGTGAACTACCAAATCTTGCCATCAGAAGCATTAATAGGGACGGAGATGTGGCACTTGGAGGGATCTTTCCAGTTCATTTCAGTGCTGTTTACCCAGAAAGCAATGTTATGGACCCTTCTAGTAAGATAAGCTGCAAAATGTAAGGAATGTTAAATGATTATTCATCTGGATATTATTTATCTGAGGGCATCATCCTACCCTTCTTTCTAAATAATGAATAATGAGTGTTTAGTCTTCCATAGATGGTACACATTTGCCACTATTTGTGCAACTGCACTACTGCCTGTTAAGTTTTCACAGCTGTGGCACTGGTAGTGAAAAAACAGGTAATGCAAGCAACAGTGCAGTTAAAATGATGGAACCCAAAGTGGTTGCTGCCATTTCAGGATGGACTAATACTAGTTGTATTAACAGCATTAATGCTTTGCTTAAATTTTAGATAAGCTGAGTGTTAAGACAGACTAGCTTTAAAAAATGTTCTTTTTGAGAATTGAGTTCTGTCATCTAACAGATGGAATTCATTGCTCATTGACTTTTAGTAACTCATAAAAGTCCATCTTTTCAGTTATGCAAAGGATGATGTTTTCTACCCTTAAGACATTGCTAACCACATATTATTTCAGAGATGCTCACCTACTTAGCTCATAAATCTTTTCATTGTCCACGGACTTCTTAACTACTATAGAATACATAACAGAATAATGCATGTCATAACTTTCAAACTAATATTGTGTAAGGATGTGTTTACCTAAGCATTTAATAGACATAAGCACGTATTTGACAAAAACACAAAAGAAGTATTTGAGAACATGCCATAACTTGTATTCGTGAGAAGAAATGTAAAATCTACACATAAAAAGTTACTGACATATATATATATATATATATATATATATATATATATATATATATATATATATATATATATATACTGATGTTTTCATTCAACAGTCATCAGGTTTAATTTAAACAATGTGTTCAGTTGCTATTGAGATCTAGTACATTCCAGCATCCAGTAGGATTTTCACCCAGTATCTTTCAAGTTATTGCATATATCAGCCTTCACAAGATGCTCTTTCAGTTTGGTTTTAAGCTCCCTTAATGTTAGTTGTTTCCTGATGTCATTTAGTAAGTGATTCTGCATAGCAGGGATTATTTCTGCTAATTTTTACCAAGTGTCTTTCCAAATGGAATTGTCTTTAAGGAGACCTTTTCAGTCTGAAAATCTCTAATTGAGCCTGGCTCCTCTCCAATGGTATGTAAGTTGTGGGAGGATAGTACTGGAGGCTGAGAATTCTGAAAAGATGTGCATTGAACTATTGTAACTGCTCTAATAGATTGGTAACCAGTGCAGGTTTATCAGTAACTCACAACAGTGAGTCTAAGGAGTCCTGCAAAGAGGTGAAAATGACGGATTTTATTTTATGTCATTTGTAGAAAATGGGAATTGTCAGAAGAATAGGAAAAACATAAGAGGAAGACTGTACTCTTGTTTAGGGATAACAATGTTTCTAGGTAGGTAGAGCCTATCTGGTAGATGGTGAAAAATATGTGATCTTTTGTAGCACAATTCTAACAGTTATTACAATATCTTTAGTTTAGTCAGGATGCTCTATAAAAGTCAGAGGAGGGTCTAGTATAATTCCCAGGTATTTCCACTGCTCAGCTGAGGCTAGGGCATTGTTTTGTAGATCTTTGATTATGATTAATTTTGAGTAATTTTGTTTCTGTGTAATGGTGAAAAGCATAACACTTACTTTGTGTTTATGCTGAGTTTGTTAGATAGTTCATTTGGGTTATTTTGTGAGGTCTTATTGCATGTTTAGCTCAAGTTTGTTGTAGAGTCTGTTAGAATCTATCAGTAATATGCCATAAAGTATGTGTTTAAGAGAGGAGAGATGATTTGTTAAGTCATTTAGTAAGTGACAGAGCATACTTAATACCCAATCTTGAAGAATGCCACAAATTAATGTTCTTTTATCTGAAAGGTCAGAATTTGCATAGAACTGGAATGCTCTTTCTTAATTTTGCAGCCATAAAACAAAACTTTCAGTACACAGAGAAAGTGTCTCAAAGGCTCTAATCATATCAATAAATGCACCGTTATTTATATTGTAAATAAAACTACTTACTTTACACAGGGCTCAGATTGTTCTGAAATGTTTAAACCATAGAATGCTATTTATACAGAAAAGCATGACATTGAGTTATAGAATGTTTCTTTACTAAAATTATTTATGTATGAGAATAAAGTTGAGTTTAAATTGGAAAAACAGTGGCATATATGAATCAAGCATGCAAACTCTTATCTCTTACATGACAAATCATTTCTGTAGACTTCATACAGATACATTGTCATAATATCAGTCTGAACATAATTAACTGGCAAAGATGAAGTCTTTAGTGTAACAGTTCTTTTAAGGGATATGTGGGTTTTCCCTTTCCCCACATGGATACTTCATCGTTTTCCCTCATTTAGATGTAACAACCAAAAGGCCACAGCATATTAGAAGTACTGCCCTTATCAGTTCACCAGGTGTTAAATGGCTATGTGACAACTATTACCTGTCCTTCCATCAGTCCACTACTGTTTCAGAAGTTGACATGCTAAGATTGTACAGTTCATCCCATGGGTACCACCAAATTCTTGCACAGAAGACAGATGTCAACAAAATATACAACACTTGTTTTTCAGGATGCACCTCATAGATTAATATGTAGTATAACATAGTAACATATATAGAAACGAAAAGCATCTCAATTAGTCTACATGTAAAATGAGAAATTATGTTTGTTAGTACAGCTATATGTAGATTTTGTTTGGTTTGTTTATGCTTTTAAAGGATTCCTGTATTTATTTGTTTCTGTTTGTATTTTTGGATAGTTTCTCCAATCTCCTGTCCCTGTTTCCATGCTTGAATACTTGTTTGCACATTTTCTTTGTTTTAAATAGTGTTGTGACCAGTTCTATTAATTAGTTAATGGATTACTTGTTTGATAAATTTCAACACAAGTTTTAATATTAAAATTACTTACTCGAAAATGAATAATATTTTAAAGATTCAGTTTCAGATCTTATCGTTGGCTGCAAGCTATGATCTTTACCATTAATGAGATCAACCGAAGTGCAACCCTGTTACCAAATATCACATTGGGATATAAGATGTATGACTCTTGTAATTCTGTGTCACGGGCTCTAGCAGGTAGCCTTTCTCTAGGAGTGGGGCATGACAAGCCAGTCCCAAATTACAAATGTCAGTCACATTTTCATCTGGCAGCTGTAATAGGAGATGCAACAACAGAAACTTCACTACCTGTGACTGCACTACTTGGGCTCTACAGATACCCCCAGGTTAGTACAGACAGGTGCTTTTTATCTTGCATTTACATGTGTGTTTTATATTCCTAGAGAACAACACTACCCACAGCACACCTGTGAAATAAGATGGTTATTTGTGAAAGCTGTAATATAACTACAACCAGATTGCATGGAAGCAAAGTCCCAATCTGAAAGTAAATAAAAATATAATACTTTTGGGCTCAAAGGTGATATTAAAATGGAGACTTCATCATATCATGTTTAAAGGCAGATGGTCCTAACCAATGAACTAATGACAGATGGTCTTAACCAATGAGCTAGCAAGGTAGATGGTCCTAACCAATAACCTAGCATTCTGTTACAATGAATCTAAGGATAAAGAGAATGTTTTGGCTATTGGAAGTTTTATGGCAAGTAACAATGAGGCATTTATACTTCTCTTGGCAGTCTTAACACTTTACATTCAATACAGAAGGTTATAGTTATGTAAAGGGATAGTACTATCTGAGGTCTCTAGGCTGAGAAATAAGTTCAAGTCTTCATCTAGAAGTATTTTGAAATAAAGGATGTAACAATATGCAATTGAATAAAGACCTCAGAATATTAGATGGTGAAGACAAGACATTTCCTTACAGGCCATGATTGTTTTTTGTGTGAATTTCCTCTGCATATATTCTAATGATGATAAGTTGTCCTTATTAGAATTATATTCAACAATGAATCTTACATACACATCCTACACCTTAGTCAGTAGCTGTGGAGACCTAGCTGTCAAGCACCTAAAATTTGTACCAGTAATTTTCCCACGATTCAGTACTGTGGCAATGAGTAAGCCTGCAAATAGTAAATAGTGTAGTATGGATCTTTCTGGTTGCAGTTTACCATTTTTGTGGCTGAGGTAGCATGAGATATTTTTTTTTAATTATGTTGGCAGGCAACCAGATAAGGGGATTAACTGTCTTGTGTGTGAAAACACTTGCCCTTTTTATTTTCCAAAATATAAAGTCTGTCTTTAAGGGATAGTGTGCATTTATGTAAAATAAATAGGAATATTTAATCTCTGGCTACTCGTTATGTAAAACAAGGCTGTCTCTTATTTCACAGAATGTCCTTGTCTTTGCTTAACAATTGTGGTCTGTGCTTCATAATGCTTATGGTTTTCTGCCAAATCATTGATGACTGCATTCACTGAGTGGGAGAGGAGGGACAGATAGATGTGCATGGAAGCAACTTATAGTCTTGTGTGCCTTTTTACAGTCTGCCTTTACATGATTAGTGTGTTTTAGTATGAAGTAAGTTGGAATATTTGCTCTCTGCTTGGCTACTGTTTTATGAGACAAAATAACTTGAAACTGTCCCTGATTTCACAGAATGTTCATGACTTTGCCTCATATTTTTGGTCTGTGTCTCATACAATTGCAAATAGGAGGAAAAAAAAGAAGTGCATTCCAATGCAAAAACTGCAATTCTAACAATTTAAGTATTATACGAGCAATATTTAAAATCTCTGTTTAATTTTGAACCTTTGTTCCTCATTATTTTGTTACTTTGTCCCTGATTCTTGCATTAAGAGATTAACGGGTATTATTTTTGTATTGCTGTTAGATGAGGTGTACAAAACAAAGTATCTATAACTCCTTGGTGGGGCAGAGGATTATTTGTGAATGAAAATAACTTAACATCTTGTTGTTTGATCAGTTTAACTAGCCTGGATTTGTAAGACTAGTGTGCATTGTGTGAAATAAGTTGGAATACTTGGGCCACTATGTGTTTATAGGTTCATAGGTGTTTACTAGGCTAATGACCACAAGGGCCTTTTTAAGCATAGCCGTGCATCTCAAATCTCTGACAAGTTCTCAAACCATTGATAAGTGTAAGCAGGAGCTTGGGAGATGAAACATTTGCATATTTGTGTGAAACAAGTCAAACTGTATGATTATATCCCCAACATTTTTTATTTTACCTCAATAAGGCATCTTGGGTGTTTTGAGTCAACACTTTAGTTATGATTGCTGGGTACAGGGACTGTCTGTGAATGAATTGGCTTACCTTGCTGCCATGATCAACATAAACAGTCATTAGTCTGTCTTTGCAAGATTAGTATGTATTATATGTATGTATGTGTATGTATTAGTGTAAAGCAATTTAGAATACTTTACTGTAGGTATTTTTATCATGAGCAGACATCTGAGGTATAACAATGTCAAGTGGCTGTAATTGATGGGTATGGTCATTGGGGGATTACAAGAATAGCAGGTCAAATGGTCTTAAATCAGAAAAGTTAATCCATAAGAACATGCTCATTTATTCTTGGTCCTCAAAAGAAATTGTGTATATGTGTGTTGGGGGGGGGGGAGTATTTGACAAACACCCAGGACTCAAGAAATACTTAATCCTTCACTGCTTCACACTTACCTTATATGTTTGCAGACATGACAGAATATGCAGCTTGTGTGCTTAATTGGTTGAACTGCAGGCATCAGCATAATAGATATTTAAAGAGTTACTAAGTCATGAATTTGTGACCCTCTTTCCTGGAAAGGCTTCTGTGGGCCTGAGAAACATCTAGATACTTTAAGAAAGTGATTGGAAAAGGTCTTTCCCCTGCATAACTTAGATGAAAGTTGCCTGAATCATACAGACCTAAGTTATTTGAAAAAAAATATTCTCAGCTAGTAATGACTGTTAAATTATTTTTAAGACATAACCTTTATGGCCAGGTGTTATATAACTTCACTTTTGAGTATTGATAGGTTTGGAGAGGGTGAAATGCCACTGAAACATATTTATTTTTTATTTACTATTTATTGACATTTGTTTACCAGTAAAGTTCGACTGGGCACAGGTGCCCTTTTTCAATGGAGGTCCAGGGAGAAAGGCTCCAAGGTATCATATTTAATGCAATCAATATTTACAATGACAAATTTTATAATGCAGGATCAGTGAATGCATAGTATAATAATCAGTATAATACAGTTTATATGGGTATTATAAACATTAAATTTACAAGCCTTGTATTGAAACTTTACAGATAAAAGAGTGGTGTACAAGATAGGTAGGAGTAATTCAAGAAATGCAATAGAGAGAGGTATTATAAACAACTCTGAATGTTAACAGAGAAGCAGTGATAGAATAGTGATTAGGTTGTGCTAATCAGAAGTAGGTATAGTAGTTTAAGAAGCACAATAATAAAGTGAGGTATTAGAAGAGGATAAGCAGGTTAAGTGATTTAGTGCTTTAAAGGGAGGTATAAGAAAGGTGATGAAGGGTGTTAGGGGAAGCTATGTCCCAGATGAGGAGCAGGGACAAAGTCATGAGGCAGAGAGGAAGTCTTTTAGTAAAGGTTTGAAAAGATGAAGGTGTGTGATAGACTTGATTGATGTAGAAATTGCAGGGGCAGCCTATGCTATTGGACTGCCAGACTGCAGCCCTCTCAACTGTAAATAAAGAAAAAATAAATAAAAAAAAATTTTAAAAATCGCTGACTTTCGCGCATACGCACTAGTCCGGACTGCTGCTGAGACAGTCTGGAGCATGCGCAGATTGTCTCAGCAGCAGTCCTGACTGGGAAACATGAAGAACGGAGCTCCCAGAAGTCTATGCAGTTTTAAACTGCATAGACTGTCCTGGAACTTGCTGGGAAAACACGTTGGGGTCGGACTGCAACGTCAGCAGTTTGGAATTTGCTGCAGTCTCTGGATTGGAGTTTGCTGCAGTCTCGTCGGGGGAAGATCTCACGACGGGCGGGGTCTGGATTTGCATGGGTTTTCATAGCTTATTCGGGATTTATGGTGGTTTGCTACAGGGATTTGGAAGATCTACTGCAGGTAAGTGTGTGGACAGGAATTTGGATGTAACAAGGGGGGGGGGTTGTGTGTGTGTGTGAAAATGCCCCAGGTGCAATATACTGGTGGTTAGACTCATGGTGGTGTGGTAGGGAATACCTCAGGCTTGAACCCTGTACCTTGTATGCAGGTGTTAAAGACCTGAATTCCCTACCTACCACCATTTGTAAAAAAATTACAGATTTTTGCCTCATATTTGATCTGATCTGTTCCTCATAATATCTGTGATTTGTAAATGTTGCAACACTTGATATTTGATGGTGCAGTTGTAGCATTGTTGCCTCACAGCTATAGGTTTTCTGGTTTGATTTTTGGCTGGGGTGCCATCTTTGTGGGGTCTGTATCTTCTCCCTGTGTTTGTGTTGGTTTGCTTTTGTGTCCTCCCATGTTACAAAGACATGTCTGCATTATTTCTTCCTGGGCCTCTGCTGAAAATAGTTTTTTTGTTCCAAGTCAGACTGTCCTGATTAACAAATGTTAAATAAAATTGACAGGCATTTGAATTTCAGATTTCAGGTTTCTGAATGTTTAATTCCTTACATATTTGATGGTGCAGTGGCAGTATTGTTGCCTCACAGCTATAGGTTTTCTGGTTTGATTCTTGGCTGGGGTGCTTTCTGTGTGTAGTCTGCATCTTATCCCTGTGTTTGTGTGGATTTGCTCTGGTGTCCTGCCAATTTACAAAGACATGTGTCTACAGTATTTCTCCCTGGGCCTCTGCTGAAAATTGTTTTTGTTCCGTCAGAAGTAAAATTGACAGGCATTTGAATTTCAGACTTCATATTCTTCAGAAAATACATAGTAAAACAACTTTTTATTCTAGCAATAAATATATAGTAACACAACCTTTTATTATAGCAATTTTCTAAGTTTATAAGATGACTATTTGAAATTTGTCCTTATTTTTGGGACTATATTACCCTGTTATTGGCTTTGTCCAGGTTTTTTGTGCTAAGGTTGACAACTATGGCAAGAACTGAATTCACTGAATATGTTTGAGGGCTGTATTCCCTCATTACTGGGTTTGTCCAGGTGTTTTGTGCTAAGAGGTTGACAGCTATGGTGAGAACTGAATTCATTAAATGATAGCCATTTAAGTTTCAGTCTTCCTCTCTTTCACAAAGCAGCTGATTTGGCGTAGTGGTATGTTGCTCTGACTGTTTTGCTCAGGGACCTTGGCAGTAAAATGTATGGTGGTAACATAGCATTTTTCTTTCACAAAGCAGATGATTTGGCATAGTGGTATGTTGTTCTGACTCTTTTGCACAGGGACCTTGGCAGTAAAATGTATGGTGGTAACACAGTATTTTATTCTAGCAGCTTTCCAAGATTATACAAGCAATGTTTAATGTGTCCCTGGTTTTTGCCCTTTTGACCCACCCCAATAAATTTGGCTTTTTCCAGATTTCTTGTGCTGTGAAGTTGAGATGCAGTTGAGTATTGAGCAGATTTTACAAGGAGCTGAGAGCTGCAGGGGAAGAGAAGCTTAGTGCTGATTATGCTAAATCAGCTTGCATTGCTAATAGCACAACAGGTTGTGTACTTGCTTTTGATGCAGAAGGCTGTTGGTTCTACTCCCATAAGGGGTGAATGCTGCCATACTGAAGGTTAAGATACTAACTATGAGCCTGTTATCAGTTTGCCATCCATTTCCTATTGCAATATTACTAGCTTATTTTTAATGTAATTTAGGCAATTTATTCCTCAGGGGCATCAGACACTTTATTTTTCGATGAAACCATGAAATATAAAGGTGATTGCTAGCAGCAACTTCTTCATTACAGATTTATTTAACATGGAATTATTTAGATGACTTTTTTACTACTTCAGAGATTGTTCATATTTACTGATAATGGTGGACTGTAGAATTGTGCATATTTACTGATAACAGTGGACTGTAGAAGTTTGAGTAGAATTTTATGATGGAAATGTTCTGAATTGGGCAGTTTTGTCATTGGTGCATGCGTTTTGTTTCATTGTTTACTGGAAAAATGTTCAAAGCAATAGGAAGAATAGGAATGTGTATCAAAGAGCACATGTATGTTTCATATGCAAGAACCAGCTGAACCATACCTCCCAACTGTCCAGATTTTCAAAGAATGAATAGATTTTTTTGCTTCTTATTTTTGGTTTGTTCCTCATAAACTTTGTGGTTTTCTGGCAAATCATTTAGGAATTAAGTCACTAAATAATGACACACTGAGTTTCAGAGTTCATAACCTTCAGAAAAATGCATGCTAAAGTAAGATCTGTTCTATCAACTGTCTCAGTTTATACAAGAGCAATTTTTAGTACTGTTTATATGTTCCCCCAATATATTTGGCCTTGTCCAGATTTATCGCATTAACAGGTTGAGAGGTACATGCACATAAATTGCTTTATGGAATTAGGCATAGCCAAACCTCTCAACTGTCCCTAATTTTGGCTCAAAATGTTGCTCTTCCCCTAATGATCCCTCTGCAAAATAGCAATTTTGAAAGAAAACATGGAGGGTTTATAATTAAGAAATAACTGTAATAATCAGTTATATTACTTTTATTTCAGAAATGCATGTAGATTCTTTTATTTTGTCAGCTGCTCAAGTTAGCAGTACTAATAGGTTCATAGGTTAGTACTAAGCCAACTGCCCTTGTGAGCCATTTTAAGCCTAGCCAGTTATCTCTTGTGAGACTCAAACCCTGCACTTTGTGTTTGTAAGGCAAGCACCGTAACCATTAGGCCACCATCCCAACCTATTAAAGTATCCCTTCTTTGACAGGTTCCCAGCTGTATTGTGTTGCTATTTTATATTTTTACATCACATTTTTGGTCCATTTTTCATAAAATTGTGTTTTTTTGGCAAATTAGTGACAAATCATTAAAGACTGAAGTTAGAAAATAATGACAGACATTTGATTTTCAGATTTCATACCATTCAGAAAATTCATACTAATGCAAGACCTCTATTATCTTTTTAAGTTTATAAGAGCAATATTTTAAAAATTGTCCTTATTTTTGGGCCTTTGTCCCATTTCTTTGTATGGCTTTGTCCAGATTTCTTGCTCTGAGGTTGAGAGGTATGACAAATGTGTCAGGGCCATCACAAGTCAGCCAGAGACATTTCAAACTGTAACATACTTGTTGCACCCCACTCCCCCATGTAGTGACTCTGGATGTGTCGAAGCAAGGCAAGGAGTAGTTATGCAGTGTAAATGTGCAGAGTATCCCCCCATCCAAGGTAGACACAAGTACTAGAGTGGCTTTTCATCTGTCCTTGATTTTTACAGAATGGTCTGGTTTCTGTAATATTTTTTGTACTGTTGATTTATGCTTATTACTCAAAGTGCTTGTTGCTCTGTGTTTAAGTGGCAATACTTTAATAACCATTAGGTAAGCTTGGCTGAGATTGCAAGATGCAAGTAAGCTTTAATAAGCATACTGTTAAAGAACTGCCAACATTGAAAGCCTTTCTGTTGCCATGTAGAGAATACTTAACTAGATAATGTAGAAGCCTTGGGTATTGAAATGCATATGCCAGTATTTGTAATAAAGGACAGGATTACATTATTTTAAGAGTCTCATTATACTTGGAGACTTCCAGTCATCTCTGCAGGCTTTACCCAAAAACAGAATGCCAATCGTGTGGTCCATAACCTGTACAGTAATCCTTTTAGTGTGGTCCATAATCTGTACAGTAATCCTTTTAAGCAATGTATCTTGAGCTTATTTCTTGTTTGCTTTTCATTTTTTACTTTGATCATGTTTTCACCATGAAACAAGTAGATGTCAGGCAGCAGGTCTTTTTTTGGATAAGGAACATTTTTACAAGTGGGGGCATCAGAGATTTCTACTTTCAGCATGTTACTTGGTACTTTAATAAAGCTGAATATAAATTATAATTAGAACTGTAGTGCAAGAAGTGGTTTGAGTTGAGTGCTGCTTGTTTTTCTTATACTTGATTTTGACTGGCATTCCATTAATGTATTTAAAAAAAAGTAAATATTTTTTCATGCCTCACAACCTTTTTTGCTTCCATCTAGATATTAAGCTGTCATGCAGCCAATGCATTGAAATATTTTTATTCTTCTACACTTCATTTTGTCTTGATTGGACTCTCATAATGACAGTTTGGCACCCAGGGCAGTATATTTAGTTTTTGTGGTTTTGAGCATAGTTCCTCTCCTTTCTAGTTGGCCGCACCCCTTCCCATTGACCCCACCCATTCAGCTGTCTCCTGCAGCCCTCCTTTGATTTGAAGTCACCAGCCGCCACTGAGAAATTGTATTCCAAGGTCTAGCTGCACTATTAGAATAGAGACTAACCCAAGAGACGTTTGTGGTTTGTAGAGGGCAAGCAGTTGTTTATTATTTGACCAAAGGGGATGCTTTTGAAGATAGTATTGAAGTAGGGGTCTAATTGCTGGGCAGACAATGGGGTATGGATGATTTTATGGATTAAGGTGAGCTGAGTATAAGATAGGTGGTGAGGAGTCTTGGGCCAATTAGGTGTTTGCAGTGCTAAACAGTGGTGGGTCTAGTAAAGTTTCCGAAAGTGAATCTGGCATCTTTGTTATAGCACTGTTCAAATTTAGAACTAAGTGAGGCTTGTAGGATGGTCATGATAAGGACTCTAAGTAGAAGAGAGGGTAAGAGGTAAGTGGCAGCTAGAGTTACCTTAGCAGAGTCTGTAAGGAATTCCTTTACTTTATATAGGGTGCCTAGCTTTTGATAGGTTTTCTTCATGCTGTTGCAGATAAATTGCTGTTTATTGTTATGCCAAGTAGTTTTGTATGTGGGTAATGTCAATCATGGCATTACTTAAGGAAGAAATTTATGTTTTTTTTTCATGGAAATGGGATTTTGGAAAAAAAGAGAAGTAATTTATTTTATTTTCTTTATTTAGTAGAAGGTGATTATCCTGTAGCCAGTTAAATGCTTCTAGAAGAATTCCCTGAAGATGTATTATTTTTATTTATTTATTTATTTATTTTACTTTGTTTACTGGGGTAGTACACTGATCACTATAGACCAGTTGCAGGCACAGCCTGGGTGAAGAGGTTCACAAAAAAAGAAAATAGAACAAATTCACAAACACAGAGTAATCAGAGAAGGTAAATAATCCCATAGACACTTAATACAATATGTAAATAATATCAGCAGAAAAGGAAATCAAATGTGAATTAATTTTAGTAGTAAATATAAGAAGGATGCTGTAGCTGAGAACAGGGGATCAAAGTAGAAGTGCTAAGTTGAGGAAGGCATTATATTACATGTCCAGTGGAAAAGCACTTGCAAAAAGAAACATAAATTGCATCAAATATTTAAACAATGAATGTAAATACATTTTTTTAAATACATCTTTAAAACAATATTAAATACATATCTATACAACTGTAATAAAGAAATTAGAGGTCATAGCACTTCATAATATGGTAAAATATTTTATGACAGATAGTAAAGACATAGTATTGAATATGTTTAACAAGTTGTATAGTTATGTATTTAATATTGTTTTAAAAATGTTTTTAAAAATGAATTTACATTCATTTTTTAAATATTTGATGACATTTGGTTTATAAGGGAAGTGCAATAGCATAAAGGTCTGTAAATGTTTATTTAAAGTACTGATTTAAGTAGTACTTTATCTGCTAAGTGATTAATTAAATAATTGGAAGAGGGGGTATATATAGGGACAAAATTGTGTTGTAAAAATGTTCCAGCAGAAGGCAAGAAGCCGAGGTACCAGAATGTATTAATAAAAGAATTTGCTTTGTCCTGCAGTGGTGTTCCTGATCGTGGAATTTATGTTTCTTTTTGAAGATTTTTGTGTTGGTTTGATGTATATAGAAAAGCACTTGCAGTCAGATTTTTGATGAAGGTGTCTTTTAAGTTGAGCTCTGTAGATGGGGAAATACAAGACTTCTTTAAGGTGAAGGGGAAAGGACTGACAGAGTTTGGGTGCAAGAATGGAGAAGGAATGGTTGGTTCAGTGCAGTTTAGTTTGGGGTGTCTAGAATGACGGAGCTAATTGAGAGAGGTTGTGGTGGTTGTAGGTGCTGTTTTTTTATTATGGAGTTTGGTTGCAAGTGGTAGAAATACACCTGACTGAAGAAGTTTGAAAACAAGAGATCCTAGGAGTATCTCAACTCTGTAGGAGACTGGTAGCCATTTGGCCTTGGAGAGGATGATGCAGTGCTGTTTCTGAGGGGAAGAACTGGAAATTAATCAGCAGATGTTGTTTTCAATGGTCTGTAGAGTGGATGAGTTGTTTTTAGATGCTGTACTATGATGGGAAGCCCATATTCAAATCGAGCAAGGAGAACTCCTTTGCGTATTGTAGCTCTAGCTGGTTAAAACAGAAAGGAAGATATTTTCCAGGACCAGAATAAACTGGTGTTTTCAATGTGGCTTTGGAAGTCAAGTGACTTGTCTAGCCATAAACTTAAACATTTAAAGGATGTGGTTGTTTTATTGGAGGAACCATTAAGATCTCCATTGTCGAGAATGAGATTTTTAGGAGTGTTTTTCAGCTTTTGTGGGGTTCCAAGTATCATACTTTTTGTTTTAGAGGGGGTTGATAGTAGCTTATGGTTGTTTAGCCAAAGATTAAGTCAGTGAAGGTCAAACTGAAGCAGGTTTGAATAGCTGAATGTTTGGAACTGGTTGGAAAAATAACCATGTCATCTGCATAAAGAGTAATATGAAGGATTGGAAGATTAAAGGGCAGCTTGTTAATAAAAATTGAAAATAAAGTGGGGCTAGTATGGATATCTGCTTGGGACACTCCTCTGGTAAGGGGTTGGTTGTGATGATAAGGATGGGTCTAATTTGACTGTGAAATACCTATTTGTTAAGAAATGTTACAACTAGGTGACAGTGTTTGGGCTAACCCTGATTTCTTGGAGAGAGTGAAGGAGCAGGAAGTAGTCAATTAGATCAAGAGCTTTGGTAAGGTCAATGAAGAGAGCTTCTGGAAGGTTACTTTTATCCATGTCAAGAAGGATCTCATCTGTAAGTGACCATAGTGCTGTTATTGTGCTCCAACCAGCCCAGAATCCATTATATTTAAGAATAAGGAGATGGTACTGTTGCATGTAAGTGGATAGTTGGTTGTAGTTTTTCAAATATTTTCCCAAGTGTAGGGGATGATAGAGATATGGCAGAAGTGGGAAGTATTTACTGGATGAGGCTGTTTGGGAGATGTTTGACCAGTGCAGTTTTCTGTATGTCTGGCACTGTATTTTGAATTAAGCAGAGGTTATAAATACATAGAAGAGGTGGGACAAGGAAGTCTTTGGAGAATAATATAAACCAAGGGAATAGGCTATCTGCACCTGAAGGTGATTCAAGGGGTATATTTTCTAGAAGGGGACTAAGTTCCTTGTGTGCAATTTTCTTAAAATAGAAGCCATTGGTCCAGACTGTGCTTTTATTTATTTATTTATTTTATATTTGTTGACCGGGATAGTCTGACTAGATATATGTCCATTTTCAGCGGAGGCCCGGGGAGAAAAGCTCCACATTAAGACAATTTACAAGACAGAAATGTTGACTATATACAATACAGATAATGTCAGACAGGTAAAACATTTCAAATACAGGAACCTTTATATAGTACTGTTACAGTTATGTTAGTAACATACCAACATACCCGACTAAATAAGTTAAACATTTTGAGTAAAAGGATTAATAAAAACATTTTTTTTAGGGTAACATTGTTTATAAAGTTTACCAAACCTTAGGAGGTGAGCTACTACAGTAGGAATTAATAGAGAATATCAGAGCACCTGAAATAGCATGTTAAAGATAGATAGTAAAGAATGGTCATGCTAGGGGAGAAAGTGTCAGTCAGGATTTGTGCATGGGCAAAGCCATTGGGCTTTAAGGAAGATTCTTAATTGCTTCTTGAAAAGTGGGGTAGAAGAAAGGGCTGTTAGTTCAGTTGGAAAAGTGTTCCAAGAGTTACCAATAGAGTTTGAGAACAAACTATCTCCAGATTTGTTGTTGGACTTTAGGTTAGCTACTAGTACCTTATTAGCTGATCAAAGGGTTGTTAGATTTTTATATGGCAGATGAGGGTAGAGAGTATGGGTGTATCTGTGGGATGGTGTAAGATCTTGTGTACAGTAGTACATTGCTGGAAAAGAATCTGGCTTTGCAATTCCAGCCATCCTAGCAATTTAAGATTTTGGCAGTGGTGGGTTTGAAAAGGGGCACCCATGGCAAATCTAGCTAAGTTATTATAGGCTGTTTTCAACTTATGAAGATTATTTTTGGATAAGTTGGTATAGATTGGGGATGCATAGAGAAGGGTGGAGATAAAGTGAGTTCGGGCAATAGCAGTCCTAGCTAGAGGTGTAAGATAGGGTTTAAGTCTGTAGAGGAAACCCAGTTTTTTATTAACTGATTTAATGTTTAGGTTGATATGTGTGTCGAAGTTTAGATTATGATCAATTGTTACACCTAAAGGTTTGGTGGTTGTGTCTGGAGTTATTACAGTACCATTATTAGATGTAATTGTGAAGTTGATAGCAGGAGACTTCTGAGTGGGAGAGAATAGTACCAATTTAGTTTTTTGGGGTTAAGGAGGAGACAGAGTTGATGGAACAAGTTTTCAACTAAGGTAAATACTGCTTGGGTACTCGAATGAAGTCCAGCATGTGAGGAGGCTGCACATATTAATGTCAAGTTGTTGGCATATTGTATGCAAGTGGTTTGTGGAAGTGAGATTTTCAGATCATTTATGAAAATAGAGAAGAGGAGGGGTCCCAGAATAGAGCCTTGTGGGACTCCAAGAGTTATAAGGAGAAGAGTAGATAGTTTATTTTCCCAGAGGACTGCTTGTTTTCTATTTCCTAGATAGGACTTGAACCAATTAACTGTCTGGGTATCTAGTGAAAGTGATTTGAGTGAGTTTAACAGTAATTGATGATTAACCATATCAAATGCTTTTGAGAAGTCAATAATGAGGGATGAGGATAGTAAGCTGTTATTACGATTTTTATTAATGCAGTCAGAAAAGGATAGTAGAGCAGTTGTAGTAGTATGGAAAGGCCTAAAACCATGCTGGCAGTCAACTAGCAGGTAGTTTTGGAGGAGATGATCAAGTAGCTGACAGTGAATACATCTCTCCATAATTTTTACTAAGGAGGAAAGTAGGGCTATGGGGTGGAAGTTTGAGAGTTCATTTGAGGTCCCACCCTTATGCAGTGGGATAATATATGAGACTTTCCAGAGGGATGGGATGGAACTTTCTGTAATGGTTCTGTTAATTAAAGATGGAAACAGGGTAAGTAAGCACTCCAGCTGCCATTTTCATGCTTGAAGCTGGTCAGAGAAAGGCTCTGTTTCACAAGAATAGGAAGCCTATTCCAGAGGAGGGGCAATCTCTGGGACACAGATCTGTCTCTCCAGCATGATCTATTCAAGTCAGAGATCAGGTTTAGATCTTTGGAGTGGACAACGCTCAAGCAGTTACTTTTGCGAATATGCAGCATTCCATCAGGGCTGGCTCAGAGACTGCCTTGTAGATCAGGTACAGATCACCCCTCAGTAATCAGTAGAAAACTGAATACAGTGATAGCACTTTTAATCTATCTACATATGAAATTTTGGTTATTTTTTGGCGTGAAACCTCTGGGGATGCTCCATCTGTTGCAGGTGCCTGGCGAGGTGCATGCCATAGAGTGCATTGCACTCGATTATTGGTCTGATGAGTTCAAGTTCAGTGGTACTATCACATCCTTAGATCTGGATGCCATGCCCTTATTTGTATGCTAAGAAACATAGAAGGATTTCCTCAATATTGTGGACACATGGGGATCAAAGTTCAGATTACTATCTGTCTGAGTACTCAGATCTCTCACCACTGGGTCCACTATTACAGGGATGCTATTAATGTTATAATTTGCAGAGGTATTTGATTTCCCAAAGGGCATTATTATGCACTTCTTTGCATTTAGTTTAAGGCCATGGCTCTGACATCAATCATTAGTCTGCATCCCACCCTTCAGTAGGTTATCAACATCAGTGGGGGAGTCAGTGATAGCTTCCAACCTGCAGTCATCAGCAAACTTGGTCAGCTAAAGGCCATCTACATTTGCCTTAACATCTGAGAAGTATATCCCAAACAGGAGGAGGCCCGGCACTAAGCCCTGTGGTACTCCACTGGTGATTGGCCTCTTGGTGGGATGTAGGTTCTCCTACCCTAGCAACATGCATCCTATATGTCAGCCATTTGGCTATCTATCTGGTGACATAGGTTTATGCCCAATTTTGTGAGTTTGTCTATAACATCTGAGTGGGGTATTGTGTCAAATGCCATGGCCAAGTCAAGGTAGGCAGTTTGCACTGTCTTACGCTCATCCATGGTCTCAGTGACTTTCTCAAAGAAGTCCACCAGATTGAGCAGGCAGGACCTACCCCTGATGAAGCCGAACTGGGTTGGGTCTAGAGTCTGGAGATTTCCTATTTTGTTGTTAATCAAGTCCATGATTATCTTTTCCATAACCTTGCATATGAGGTTAGTCAAATATATGGGTTGATAGTTTCCTGAGTCCATTGTTGGTCCCCCTTTGTGCAGAGGGATGACTGTTGCTATCTTCAACTCTCCTGGAACAATGCCTGTCTGGAGACTAGTTAAATAGAGATCTGAGTAGGTCTGCTAGGCTATGCTACAAGCTATTTAATTGGCACCATGGGATTAAATCGGGGCCCACTGATGCCCTGTTTCTAGCTTTAGATAGCACAGTGATGACCTGTTCTTTTGTGATAACAGGCAAAGGAATGATAGGGGATATTTCCTGGGGAGTAATTGGAGGTGATGAGGGGTGAAATATGAGGTGAATTTAATGGCCAGCAAGTTTACTATTTCTTATGGCTGAGTACAGATAGTGCCATTTACAGCCAACTCAGCACATTGTTGAGTGTTTCCTTTAAGATTTCAGACATAACTAAAAAATACTTTGTGGTTATTCTTTGCTTGGAATGCTATTTTAGTCTTGTATTTAGCTTTTGAAGACTTGACTAGTTCCCTGATTTGCCTGTTGAGACCAATAGTGTTTTTTCTCTGTTGGGCACCCTCCCACTTACTTCTAGACAGTAATTTTTTTCCTTCTGTTGTATAGTCTATTTATGCTGGGGGTTCACCTTGGCTTGGTGACTCATGTTTCTGGTTAGACCTGGGTTTAGTTTTGTCAAGTACTGCTGTTTCTATGCAGTTAAGTGGTTGTACAGGGCATTCATGTATTCATCTGCAAAGGTCTCTGTATTTTTGAGGTTAGGGAGAGCTTTAAAAAAAAGGTAATTTGCCTTGTAAAAATTATTTAGGGTTTTAGGATTTGATGGGAGTTCTACTGTTACATTTATTTCAAAAGAGTCTGATTTATGATCTGATCTTACCAATGAGAATATTACACTGGGGGGGCCCTGTGCTCCCCCATGTTTGTGAGTACTTTGTCAAGGATATTTGAGTCCCTAGAGGGAGCATAGACCAGCTGTTCCAGACCATTATTTTTATTATTTTATTTTATTTTATTTTACATTTGTTAACCGGGAAAGTCCAACTGGACACATATCCATTTTCAGCGGAGGCCCGGGGAGAAAAGCTCTAATAACATGTCATAAAGAAATTACACAAGAATATCATACAGAGATATAGGTTCCACAGAAACATAAGTTATGTATAGATTAACAATTCCTTTAGTAAATTCAACATACAGCATTCTAGTAGTAGGGTTTATATAGAATATAAAATATAAACACACACGAAAATATGTTTTTTTCTTTTTTCTGAATTATGAGTACTCTCAATATTTTGTTACAGAAATAACCAGTGATTATTAAGCTTTACAGTGAAAGGAATTAGGGGACCTTTAGTAGAATCCTTGAACATGGTATGGGGCAAATTAACCTGGGAAGTAGCAAGGACAAAGCCAGTTGTTTGAGAAGTGGGCTGTCAGGAGTTTCTTAAATTGAATAATGGAGGTAGTGGAGGCTATTTGGCTAGGTAGAGAGTTCCAGATTTTGAAAATAGTGCAGGCAAAGAGAGATTTGCCAGTATCATTTTTGAGTCTGATAATGCTTATTAGGTTCTGAGAACTAGGTTGTAAGGCTCTGGTAGGGATGTGGGGGTTAATTATATTTTAAAGTGCAGGGTTTTTTTCTGGAAGGTAGAAGAGATTATGCGCTATTGTGAGTTGATTAAACAGAAGTAGTTGAGGTAGCTTGAGCCAACTGAGTTGGTTAAGGGTGAGACAGTGGTGGGATTTGTATAAGGTTTCAGTAGCGAATTTGGTATTTTGTTATAACAAGATTCCATTTTGTTCAGATCACTCTGGCGGAGATTAGTAAGGATGGGAGAGGCATAGAGAAGGATGGATACGAGATAAGTTCTTGCAATAGTATTTTTAGTTTGTTTATTTATAAAGTGTTTGCTCCTATAGAGAAGTCCTAGTTTTTTATTAACTTTCTTAATGGTTATGCTATACGGATGCCAAATTTGAGGTTATTGTCTATTTCTACACCTAACAGTTTAGTATGTGCAGTTGGAGTGATTTGAATGTTATCTTTGCAATGAATGGTGAAAGTGTTGTTGAGGGGGGGGGGGGGCATGACCTGGGCCGAAAATAATTAATTTAGTTTTTTGGGGGGTTAAGAATAAGTTTGTTTGTGAACCATGTTTCGGCTAGAGTAAAAGTGTTTTGGGTGAGGATTTGCAGTTCCCTTAATGTGGGGGCGGCACTTATAAGAGTGGTGTCATCTGTCATCTGCGTATTGTAGTACTGATGCTGTAAGTGAAGAGTAATTGATTTGTTTGGTGAATAGTGAGAACAATAGTGGGCCAAGGATGGATCCTTGAGGGACACCTATGGATACTGGTAGCAGGGGGGACAGCTGGTCATGCCATAGGACTGCCTGCTGTCGTCCAGATAAGTAGCTAGTAAACCATGATATAGTGGAGGGGCTGAGACTTAGGGTAGATAAAGTTTGGAGAAGAATGTTATGGTCTACCATGTCAAAGGATTTAGATAAGTCTAAGAAAATGGAAGATACAAATAGTACCTTGTTTCTATTGTGGTTAACTATATCTGTAAATGATAGTAATGCTGTGGTAGTGCTGTGGGATGGCCTAAAGCCATGCTGGGTTTTGGAGATTAAGTTGTTTTGTAAGAGGTACCGAAGTAGTTGAGAATGTACAACTCTCTCTAATATCTTGGATAGATGTGAGAGTATTGCGATTGGGCGGTAGTTGGTGAGTTCTAAGGAGTTGCCCCTTTGTGCAGTGAAATAATGTGTGATGTTTTTCACAGGGTGTGGACTTTGAATTCAGCAAGTGATCTGTTTATGAGGATGGACACGGGATAGGCTATGGCATCTGCTGCTATCTGAAGGAATTTGGCTGGTAGGGTGTCAGCAGCTAGTGTGGTTGGTTTGAGTTTAAGGAGCTTTGAAATAATTTTAGTGGGTACAGGGTGTAGGGAAAAGTTGGTGGCATTGTTTTGAGTAGTAGGGTGGGTTTTGCTAGCACCTGGTATAGTGCTGCTAGTGGTATTGAGGGCATTGATAAGGGTTTGGACTGTTTCGGTAAAGAACTTGTTAAATTGTGTGGGAATGTTGTCATGGTTGTTTGGTAGTACTGGAGTTGGGGTGGTGGCTTTACCTGGGTGGATTATGCCATTTATTGTAGTCCAAAATTTCTTGGGTCTATATTATAACATCGAAAACTACAAAGTTCAAATGTTATAATATCTAACCAGTTTTGTCGAACGCTGAAAACAGCGAAGGTGCTGGACACCGAATTCTTTCCCCGGGAAAGAATTCGGTGGGCTGTTGCTGTGGTTTTGCTGTTTTCAGCATTCAATATGTTGGAACGTTACGGGTCGGGTTCAGGTAAGTGTGCGATTGTGTGTAGGTTAGGGTTAGAGGGCGGGTTAGGTGAGTTAGGTTTAGGGAGTGGGTGAGGTAAGTGTGCTGTTGTGTGTAGGTTAGGGTCGGGGAGCAGGTTAGGTGAGTTAGGGTTAGGGCACGGGTGAGGTGAGTGTGCGATAGTGATGGACCTTAGGGTTAGGTTTGGGTTAAGGTAAGTGGATAGCTAGTAGTGTATGTAAAGTTTAGTTTAGGTGTAGGATTTTAAGTGCATGTGTGTGGATTGCTGTTTTTTGTGTGTGTTTGTGTTGTGTGTATGTTTCTCAGAATAGCGATTTTTTTCCCAGGGGAAAAAAAAATCGCTATTCTGACTGTTCGATGTTTGCGGATTTCGATGTTTAGGGTTCTATATTATAACATTTGATCTTTGTAGTTTTCGATGTTATAATATAGACCCAAATTTCTTAGGGCTGTTGGCATATTTTTCCTGCATGTTTTTGTAGTAGTTACATTTGTCTAGTTTGATTTGCTTTTTGGCTTTGTTTTGAAGTTTTTGGTAGGTTTGCCTCAGATTACTGGTTTTGTTCTTTTGATATTGACTCCAGGCCTGATCGCTCTCTTTCATTGTAGTCTTAGTATCTTTAGTTAGCCATGGAGCATAATTAGCTTTTAGTCTTATAGTTCTGGAGGGGGCATGGCAGTTTAGGATTAGAAGGAAAGTGGAGTTAAAGTACTGTACAACATCATCTAGAGATAGTAGTTTTAGGGGTGTCCAATTACAGCTTTGTAGTGAATTGATGAAGTCAGTTGTTTTAAAGGTTGTTTTCTTACGTATTACTCTGAGGTTGGGTTGGCTTATGTAATGGGGTCTGTTCCGAATTAGGTAGGTTGGTTGATGATCACTTAAACTGTCAGGTAGACAGCCAGAGTGCCATGCTAGAGTGGGGTCAGATAACAGAATCCAGTCTAAGATGGATTTGCATTTTGAGATTTTGTCTGTTCTGGTTGCGGTGGATATCATTTGGGTAAATCTATGGAGGTTAATGTGGGTAGTTGGAGTGTGGCTAGAGCAGTTCAGCCAGTCCAGTCAATATTAAAGTCACCTAATAGTACAGTTTCTTGTGGCATGGAGTTTGAGATCCAGTTTAGCAGGTTTTCCATTATAGTAGTGTTATTAGTAAATTAAGAAAAGATACTGAATATAATCCAAAACGTTTTATTCAGGCAGTACAAAGCGTGAGCGCTTTCACCATTAGGCTTCATCAGACGTTTCATAGTATTCGTCATAAAACATGTTTAAATACTCCAGCAAGAGTGCCTATAGGCTAAACAAGCTAATTATATATGTAATGATGAAAAGCATCTCATAATAGCGCATAAAAATGCGTCTATACAAAAATCCATATATATATATATTTAAAGACATTTCTAAACATTAAAATATGCACATACATATATGCATATGTGTATGAATATATAAATACATATAAAAAGTGTATATATATATATATATATATATAAATATAAATATATATACATATCTAAAAATACATCTACTCTACGAAAAATATATTCTAAAAAGTACATATGCATAAAACAAACATATGCATATAACTGTTTATATGTGCATAATCATAAAAATGGTGCAAGACATGCTAACAAAATCGATATTCCTATACTTTATAAATATTACGAACAGTAGGAATTAACCTATAATCCTATCTCTTAGGTCTAACACACCTTCTTTTCTTAAGTATAGGTTTCAGATTAACTTTTTCATTCAGGCCTGGAAACCGGTCTGCTTTACATCTCAATATCCAGCGTAATTCACATTCTAATGTGTAATTAACTAAATCCCCACCTCTTGTGCTTGCATAGATTTCTTGCATTACACTATAAATAAATTTATGCTGGGGACCAAAGGTTTTATTGTGTTTAGCCAATGAGTTAGTATCTGTGCCTATTCTTATATGATATTGATGCTCCCGTATTCTCTCCTTTAGCATCCTATTCGTTTTGCCTATATAAAATGCCGTGCATGCTACACATCTAGCTAAGTAAATGACGTTCTTGCTCATGCAATTAGTACCAGTGTTAAAATTATAGGCAAAATTATTATGTGGGTTTATGAAGATCTCCCTATCATCTATCAGATGGCATTGATTACAGTTAGCACAAGCTCTGGTGTTATAATTGGCGGGATTTCTAAGGTTTAATGACGGTCTCTTATGGCACAACAGTCTTTTTAAATTTGGTTTATTCTTATATATAACTAAAGGGACTGGACCTACAAGATGGCCTATATCTTGGTCTAATCTTAGTACGTCCCAATGTTTAGTCATCAAGTCTTTTATAAAAAATGCATCTCTAGTATAAAAAATGGGAGCTTTAACAAAATTAGATGTACTATCATCAAGGGTTTCTGACAACGACATAGGACTGGCAAAATAAGGTCTAGCTGCTGTTGTCCTGAGGGTATCAACCTCATTTGATATTATGTCAAATGTTTCTTCATTATAACCTCTTTCTGAAAACATAGATTTTAACCTAACAACTTCTTCTCTGTATCCGAAGTCATTCGGATTTAACCTTGAGGCTCTCATTAATTGACCTTTCATTACATTTTTAAACACGTAGCATGGATGCATGCTGCGTCTGTGTAAGAAGGCATTCCTATAGCATAACTTGCGATGAATAGATGTATTTAGTAGACCAAATGGAAGTCTAATTATATTAACATCTAAAAAAGAAATGCTATCTTTCGAGAAGGTATAGGTAAATTTTAAAAACTCAATGGATGCATTTATCTCATTGTGGTTAACTATATCTGTAAATGATAGTAATGCTGTGGTAGTGCTGTGGGATGGCCTAAAGCCATGCTGGGTTTTGGAGATTAAGTTGTTTTGTAAGAGGTACCGAAGTAGTTGAGAATGTACAACTCTCTCTAATATCTTGGATAGATGTGAGAGTATTGCGATTGGGCGGTAGTTGGTGAGTTCTAAGGAGTTGCCCCCTTTGTGCAGTGAAATAATGTGTGATGTTTTTCACAGGGTGTGGACTTTGAATTCAGCAAGTGATCTGTTTATGAGGATGGACACGGGATAGGCTATGGCATCTGCTGCTATCTGAAGGAATTTGGCTGGTAGGGTGTCAGCAGCTAGTGTGGTTGGTTTGAGTTTAAGGAGCTTTGAAATAATTTTAGTGGGTACAGGGTGTAGGGAAAAGTTGGTGGCATTGTTTTGAGTAGTAGGGTGGGTTTTGCTAGCACCTGGTATAGTGCTGCTAGTGGTATTGAGGGCATTGATAAGGGTTTGGACTGTTTCGGTAAAGAACTTGTTAAATTGTGTGGGAATGTTGTCATGGTTGTTTGGTAGTACTGGAGTTGGGGTGGTGGCTTTACCTGGGTGGATTATGCCATTTATTGTAGTCCAAAATTTCTTGGGTCTATATTATAACATCGAAAACTACAAAGTTCAAATGTTATAATATCTAACCAGTTTTGTCGAACGCTGAAAACAGCGAAGGTGCTGACACGAATTCTTTCCCCGGGAAAGAATCCGGTGGGCTGTTGCTGTGGTTTTGCTGTTTTCAGCATTCAATATGTTGGAACGTTACGGGTCGGGTTCAGGTAAGTGTGCGATTGTGTGTAGGTTAGGGTTAGAGGGCGGGTTAGGTGAGTTAGGTTTAGGGAGTGGGTGAGGTAAGTGTGCTGTTGTGTGTAGGTTAGGGTCGGGGAGCAGGTTAGGTGAGTTAGGGTTAGGCACGGGTGAGGTGAGTGCGATAGTGATGGACCTTAGGGTTAGGTTTGGGTTAAGGTAAGTGGATAGCTAGTAGTGTATATAAAGTTTAGTTTAGGTGTAGGATTTTAAGTGCATGTGTGTGGATTGCTGTTTTGTGTGTGTTTGTGTTGTGTGTATGTTTTCAGAATAGCGATTTTTTCCCAGGGGAAAAAAATCGCTATTCTGACTGTTCGATGTTTGGATTTCGATGTTTAGGGTTCTATATTATAACATTTGATCTTTGTAGTTTTCGATGTTATAATATAGACCCAACTTTCTTAGGGCTGTTGGCATATTTTTCCTGCATGTTTTTGTAGTAGTTACATTTGTCTAGTTTGATTTGCTTTTGGCTTTGTTTTGAAGTTTTTGGTAGGTTTGCCTCAGATTACTGGTTTTGTTCTTTTGATATTGACTCCAGGCCTGATCGCCTCTTTCATTGTAGTCTTAGTATCTTTAGTTAGCCATGGAGCATAATTAGCTTTTAGTCTTATAGTTCTGGAGGGGGCATGGCAGTTTAGGATTAGAAGGAAAGTGGAGTTAAAGTACTGTACAACATCATCTAGAGATAGTAGTTTTAGGGGTGTCCAATTACAGCTTTGTAGTGAATTGATGAAGTCAGTTGTTTTAAAGGTTGTTTTCTTACGTATTACTCTGAGGTTGGGTTGGCTTATGTAATGGGGTCTGTTCAATTAGGTAGGTTGGTTGATGATCACTTAAACTGTCAGGTAGACAGCCAGAGTGCCATGCTAGAGTGGGGTCAGATAACAGAATCCAGTCTAAGATGGATTTGCATTTTGAGATTTTGTCTGTTCTGGTTGCGGTGGATATCATTTGGGTAAATCTATGGAGGTTAATGTGGGTAGTTGGAGTGTGGCTAGAGCAGTTCAGCCAGTCCAGTCAATATTAAAGTCACCTAATAGTACAGTTTCTTGTGGCATGGAGTTTGAGATCCAGTTTAGCAGGTTTTCCATTATAGTAGTGTTATTAGTAAATTAAGAAAAGATACTGAATATAATCCAAAACGTTTTATTCAGGCAGTACAAACGTGAGCGCTTTCACCATTAGGCTTCATCAGACGTTTCATAGTATTCGTCATAAAACATGTTTAAATACTCCAGCAAGAGTGCCTATAGGCTAAACAAGCTAATTATATATGTAATGATGAAAAGCATCTCATAATAGCGCATAAAAATGCGTCTATACAAAAATCCATATATATATATATTTAAAGACATTTCTAAACATTAAAATATGCACATACATATATGCATATGTGTATGAATATATAAATACATATAAAAAGTGTATATATATATATATATATATAAATATAAATATATATACATATCTAAAAATACATCTACTCTACGAAAAATATATTCTAAAAAGTACATATGCATAAAACAAACATATGCATATAACTGTTTATATGTGCATAATCATAAAAATGGTGCAAGACATGCTAACAAAATCGATATTCCTATACTTTATAAATATTACGAACAGTAGGAATTAACCTATAATCCTATCTCTTAGGTCTAACACACCTTCTTTTCTTAAGTATAGGTTTCAGATTAACTTTTTCATTCAGGCCTGGAAACCGGTCTGCTTTACATCTCAATATCCAGCGTAATTCACATTCTAATGTGTAATTAACTAAATCCCCACCTCTTGTGCTTGCATAGATTTCTTGCATTACACTATAAATAAATTTATGCTGGGGACCAAAGGTTTTATTGTGTTTAGCCAATGAGTTAGTATCTGTGCCTATTCTTATATGATATTGATGCTCCCGTATTCTCTCCTTTAGCATCTTATTCGTTTTGCCTATATAAAATGCCGTGCATGCTACACATCTAGCTAAGTAAATGACATTCTTGCTCATGCAGTTGGTACCAGTGTTAAAATTATAGGCAAAATTATTATGTGGGTTTATAAAAGTCTCCCTATCATCTATCAGATGGCATTGATTACAGTTAGTACAAGCTCTGGTGTTATAATTAACAGGATTTCTAAGGTTTAATGACGGTTTCTTATGACACAACAACCTTTTTAAATTTGGTTTATTCTTATATATAACTAGAGGAACTGGACCTACAAGATGACCTATATCTTGGTCTAATCTTAGTACGTCCCAGTGTTTAGTCATCAAGTCTTTTATAAAAACTGCATCTCTAGTATAAAAAATAGGAGCTTTAACAAAGTTAGATGTACTATCATCAGGGGTTTCTGACAACCACATAGGATTAGTAAAATAAGGTCTAGCTACTGTTGTCCTAAGGGTGTCAACCTCATTTGATATTATATCAAATGTTTCTTCATTATAACCTCTTTCTGAAAACATAGATTTTAACCTAACAACTTCTTCTCTGTATCCCAATTCATTCGGATTTAACCTTGAGGCTCTCATTAATTGACCCTTCATTACATTTTTAAATACGTAGCATGGATGCATGCTACGTCTATGTAAGAAGGCATTCCTATAGCATAGCTTGCGATGAATAGATGTATTTAGTAGACGAGATGGAAGTCTAACTATATTAACATCTAAGAAAGAAATGCTATCTTTCGAGAAAGTATAGGTAAATTTTAAAAATTCAATAGAAGCATTTATCTCATCTATAAATAATATCAAATTATCATTAGTTCCATGCCAGATCAAAAAGAGGTCGTCTACAAATCTCTTATAGAAACCAACATTCTCAATAAAAAGTGTAGATCTAAATAAAAAGGATTCTTCCCACTGTGCCACAACTACATTAGCGTAGCTGTTGGCACAGGGGGTTCCCATGGCCACTCCGTCTTTTTGAGAAAATACTAGGTCATCAAACATAAAGATGTTATTACTTAGGATAGTTTCCATAAATAAAGATATCAGTTCCACATTACTGATAGTTAAATTAGATTTAGAGTGCATATATTGTTGAAAAAATGAAACTCCTGTATCATTTGGTATCTTCGTAAAGAGACTAACTACATCTAGGGAGACCATGATGTAATCAGATCTGTCTTCCAAATTTTTTGTGTACTCATATAGTTCTAATAAGAACTGTTTGCTGTCCTTTAGAATATGGGGTGTTTCATCAACTAAAGTTCTAGCATAATATTCTACATAAATCGACATAGGCTCAGTTAACCAGCCTTGACCAGCAACAATTGGTCTCATTGGCGGTGCAGTTGCAGATTTATGTACTTTGGGAACACCCTGTATAATTGGGATACGTGGATTATTTACTTTCAAATATGTATATAACTCAGAGGTTATATCATCAGATATTAATAAGTCATCTAACATGTCATATACTTTAAATACTTTCTCAGTCACGGTATCCATAGTTATTCTTTCATAAAAGGTGTCCTCATTAAGTAAACTCATCATGCTATCTTTGTACCAAGAGGTATCCATAACAACAATAGGTCCGCCCTTATCAGCTGGCCTAATAGTAATTTCGGAATCTGATTTCAAAGAATTTAACGCTTTCCTTTGATTTGCATTCAAGTTACCAGTCCTCCTATTATTTCTATTACCTTTTTCAAAATGGGCATATATATCCTTTTCCATCAGATGTGAAAAAGTTTCTATCAGGGGGTGCATTTGAGGCATGTATACGCTATTACACCGAAAGACAGAATTAGATCTTCCTATTGTTTCATTACCAAATTCCAATTTCAATTGTAAGTTCCTAACGAACATATGTATGTCTAGAATAGAATCTACCAGATCACTGTCTGATGTTGGAATGAAACTTAAGCCTTTATTCAACACCTGTTATTCAGAAATACTCAATTCTCTGCTAGAGATATTTAAAATTAACGAGTCCCCACTCTCTCCCACATTTTCTTTAATGTGGGTCCACGTTGCTCGCTGTCCGATCCTTTCCTCTTGTATCGGCCTCTGCTCTGCGAGCGAGACCTACCTGCACGTTGGGATTGTGCTATAGGAAAAGGATTGAACATGTTAGTGTTGTTAACATTAGATGTAACTCCTGGCCCTTGGCCTACAAGTGGAACTTTTTTCCTGACAGAGGTATCAGTATTAGGGAAATTTGATGTATTATCATTTAGAGATAAACTACCATCTATATTTCCTGCACTATTCGATTCTGCCGTAGATGTTTTTTTATTATTATATTCTAATAACTCATTAGTAGTGCAGAAATCAGCAGAAATTTGTTGTTCAGATCGCATTTCATGTGTTTGTCTATCATTCTGAACATTAACAGCAGCACTAAAACTCCTTTGAATGTTAACATATTTATCTTTGCCACCAACATTACTAACATTAGCATAGTTAGCACCATTAACACCATTCATACTACGAACATTCATATTACTAAAAGCAACATTTGAATTAGCAGCATTATTAACAGGTCTTGGCCAAGTGAAAACGTGGTTATTTTTAAAATCTTTCATATCACGCATAATTTTACTTTTCTTTTGTTCTAGTAACCTTTTTTCAAATAATGAAACATTATCAACAACTTTATCTAATTTAGTGTTAACCAGTTCATCTGAATAGTTAGTTTTAATGTCCATATACAGCTTATTAACGGACAGTCTAAGTTCATTTTCCTCCTTTGAATGAAAATCATTCAGTAATTTCATATAGTTAAAACTAATTTCCAGATTTAACTGTTGCCATTTGTAGAGCAACTCCGGGTATGTGTTACCTGACGTAGGCATCTTCAATACCCTTAGTCCACGCGGTACAATTTTCTTATCAATACATGCTTCAAAGTATTGGCGTTCGAGCTGTAGTTTCTTCAGCCTTATAAAATCCAGCTCTAAGCGATTGAGTTCATCGGTAAGGGCAGCTGAGCTAATATCACTTGGTTCTGTGTCCAGGCTGGGTTCATACGTTAATAGTAAGTTGTCGGTTCCTCTCACACAGCATTCGAATCGTTCAACCCTCCGATTGGTTGACGCCATTACTGGAACGTAAGGGAGTTCTACATTACATGCCGCTGTTTCCGCCATCCTCCTGGGCTCGTGCAACAAAAAGTAAATAACAAGTATAACACACACCAAAGCACTTAGCCAACGGAGCTCGGACTCTGTAGTAGGTAAAAATATATTTGTAACGGGCAATCCAAAAACCATGAACAGAGTCCTATGGCGTATGCGGTAACCAGAAATATGAAAGATCTGCAGTAAATTTGTCAGTAAATTAAGAAAAGATACTGAATATAATCCAAAACGATTTTGTTAGCATGTCTTGCACCATTTTTATGATTATGCACATATAAACAGTTATATGTATATGTTTGTTTTATGCATATGTACTTTTTAGAATATATTTTTCGTAGAGTAGATGTATTTTTAGATATGTATATATATTTATATTTATATATATATATATACACTTTTTATATGTATTTATATATTCATACACATATGCATATATGTATGTGCATATTTTAATGTTTAGAAATGTCTTTAAATATATATATATATGGATTTTTGTATAGACGCATTTTTATGCGCTATTATGAGATGCTTTTTCATCATTACATATATAATTAGCTTGTTTAGCCTATAGGCACTCTTGCTGGAGTATTTAAACATGTTTTATGACGAATACTATGAAACGTCTGATGAAGCCTAATGGTGAAAGCGCTCACGTTTGTACTGCCTGAATAAAACGTTTTGGATTATATTCAGTATCTTTTCTTAATTTACTGACAAATTTACTGCAGATCTTTCGTATTTCTGGTTACCGCATACGCCATAGGACTCTGTTCATGGTTTTTGGATTGCCCGTTACAAATATATTTTTACCTACTACAGAGTCCGAGCTCCATTGGCTAAGTGCTTTGGTGTGTGTTATAGTAGTGTTATTGCCTGGTGGAATGTAGCCACCTGCAATAATGATATGTCTGTTTGAGTTTAGTTTTAATTTGGCAAGGATTAGTTTAACATCTTTGATTTCTTGGGTGTTATAATCAATTTGTTCAATGGTGAGATGATTTTGGAACAATATCGCTATGCCACCTCCCTTTTTCTCTGCTCTATCTTTGCGTATTATGTTATAGTCAGGGGCTGTAATCTCATTATTATGGTGTTCTGGTTTAAGCCATGTTTCAGTTAGCACTGCTATTTTTGGTTTATATACAGTTAGAAGGGCATGAAGGTCCTGGATTTTGTTAAGTATACTTCTTGCATTTATGTTACTGAAGAGGAGAGAGGAGGTAGGTCTATAGTATAGAGGGGTTGGCTGATTAGAGTCTGTGTAGGGTGTTGTGGTGGGCCCTGGATTAGGGTGAATGTCACCACAGCGAATGAGTTTGTGGAGTAGGTGAAGATACAGTTTAGTTAGTTTGTGTAGTAATTTAGCATGTTTTAATGAAGAGGGAGGGTTAGTTCTGACTGACAGTTTGTAGTGGAAGTAAGAGACTGATGTAGAGGAGGTTAGGTCTAGTGGTGTGATAGGGAAGTTACAAAGTTTTAGGGGAGTGGATAGAGGTTTGGTTTTCCATTATGGGGGGGGTATTGATATGTAGTGGAGTGTGGTAAGAGGAGAGGTAGAAGAGCAGGAGAAAGGTGATGATAGTACATAGGTAGAGTAGTGCTTTTAAGTGGGACTGTTGTTTATAGTTCATGTTTGAAGAGTGTTTAAGAGTAGTATCTTAAAGTAAGTGGGTTTGATATACTAATAACGAGTAATGAGCGATATGTATGGTGTGAAACTCTAATTGGGTGGGAGGGAACTGATAGAGGGTGTGGTGCCTAACTACAAATGTAATTGATATGGGGGTGTGTGGGAATGGGGGTAGGGTATGGGAGCAGAGTGAGCATAGCAAATGGAGCGGGGCAGAGCCAGTAGTCCAAGACACTGGAGAGTTTGGAAGAATATCAGTGTTATGTGAAAGAGAGCCTATTACTGCAATATGCATCCTATATGAGTGGAAGGTAGTTATGTGGCATTTAAGTAACTTTAGACTAAATTCAAACAAAATAGTCAGTATATCAGAGATGTGTTGTGTAATTCAGGGAGCTGGAGTGTGGGCTGGATGGGTAGGAAGAGGCAAAGATGCACTCTAGATTATAGAGGAAAAGGAGTGCAGTATAACTAAGAAGGTAACAGATATATGGGGGGTGATGCCTGCCGCTAATCTGTGATACAGCGTTTGACCACATTAAAGTCAGTTAGCTGCCCTTAAGGGGGCACACTATGTAAAGTACACTTAACCAGGAAAATTAACATACATTCACTGCTTTCAGGCTATGGCTCTCTCAAACTTTTTTGCTGGGTCCACAGTATTTTCTGGGCGATTCTTTTTAACTGATGTAGGTATTTGATGGGAGAAGGAAGCCTTAAATAATGGTTACGAATGGTCTGGAGGAGGGAAAGAGATAGTACTCAGGGTGTTTGCATACAGGCTAGGACAGGCTTTTTGTTCAAAAATTGATTTCTTTTTCTTTTTGTTTTTGCACTACTACCATGGTATACAAGGTTCTAGCACAGCAAGTTGGTCATTCAGGTGTTATATTTAAGCAGCTTTACCTTATAAACAGCAAAAAAACAGTTTGGGAGGTGTTCACTTATCTTACTTAAACAGTGCAACCATCAAACAGCAAGACCAGTTTAGAAACTGCAAGGTCCCAAACATGTTGAAATATCCATGAAACAGTAAGCCAAGAGGAGCTATGGTATCTGAGAGTACATTAAAATGTCTCAGTACAATGAGAGGAGACTGGATATGTCTCCAACTCCGTTTACCCCTGCAGGTCAAGCAGAATCTTAATTTGCAGTTATTTAGACTGGTAACCCAAGCCAAATGTTGTCCACACAAAAAGTGGGTTACAAGGACTTAACTATCAAGTTTTATCTAATAAGTACAGGATGTATTCATCAACATTCTAACTAATCATAGCATTAGTCATATCCAATGCAAGCAGGAGTCACTATATTATAGACAGCCTTTGCTGTAACCATTAAGCATTTTAAGCAGACAGTGAATTACCACTTTAATGGCTAGCAATACTGACATATACTAGTGTGGCTATTATGTATACACTTGGATGTTAAGTAAGCCAGTATCCAGAAATAATCAGGCTAATTCAATTATGTATCAGACAGCATACAGCACACGATGCTATTTAACTAATTAAAGGAGCTATGTTGACAAAGTCCAGGAATCTCTCAGACTGCATGTTAGTAGTCATGTATGTTTCCCTATTTATGCAGGGTTAGTTAAAACTGCCCGCGAGTAGTGTGTTGGGCTGAATGGCAAGTGATTCTAATAACTTCAGGTATGCAGAGTTTTTTCATGGTTCATGGTTAGGGACCTGTAGCTAAAGATGTTATTTATGGTGGGTGATTATGTCTATCGTCAGTTCGACATGAACTAGCTCAAGTGAGTCATCCTGCCTGACCAATCTTGACGTGTGATTATTTTTTTTATGTAAATGAAAACAACTCCTCCTTTCATTTTTTTCCCTTTCAGAGGGTAGTCTGAATGTTTGATAGGCATTGTAGCCTTGCACTGCCAGAGCTCTTTCTGCAGTCTTGAACCACGTCTATGTACTTTCACAGACATCAGCATTCTCCATGGTGAGGACACCTTCCAGGGATTGCAGTTTCTTGTTAAGACTTCTAGCATTGAGCACTAGTACCTTCAGCTTGACATTAGAATAATTTGTTACACTGGTAGGTCTGTTGGTTTGGCACTGACTAAAAAAGGCATTGTGGGGGTGGCTAATGCCTTTACCATTATTTGAAAGCATAATGATGACAGGTGCAGACCAGCTCTGGCAAAGCAGCATGGTCTATCGATCATATCATCCCAGGCAGGCCAATACTGGATCCCCTTGGAATGACACTAGTAGCGAAGCCAATTATTGAAGTCAGTCATTTTCTATTTGTATTGTAGTATCATTCTAGGTAGGGTAGAATGCTGCTCAGTTCGAGGCTCATACCAACCTGCGACATGTATTCAGAAAGGTCCATCTTGTCTCTCTTCATATAGTCCAGGGAGGTACATCTCAGGATATTCACACCCACATGGACTATAACTGAATCATACTGGTACTTGTGGTTGAGTGACCTGTGTGCCTGCATGATCTGATGATTCCTGGCCCCTGACAGGCAACTGACTGTTACCCTCTCCTTATCCACCCTGGTAAAGGGGGCATCCATATGTCTTATGATAGTCTCCTATAACCAAGATGTTTGAATGTGTAGTGCTTCGCCTTATGGGCTTGCTTGTGGAGACATTGTGATGTGTATTTTTATGTGTAGTGGATGGTGTTGACTTGATTTTGTTTGCATATGGTTTCTGAGGGTGGCGTATGGGAGGTCCTTGAAGTTTTGGTAAGTTACTTGTCCATATCTCTGCTTGTGTGGGTTTATGTGTCAAGACCTTATTTAGTGAGGGAAATGATGTATATGTGCTGAAGACCTGTTTGTCATTTGATTTATCAGTATGTGAGAGTCATGTCTCAATTTTCATAGTGTAACTACATCTCTCACATACTGTTTTTGTTTGTTTTGGGATTAAGTGTTTGTCACTGTACATGAAACAATTGCTATATTACCTCAGGATGCCCATGTCTGCCAGGCTGCCTATAGTGATAGCCCATCCATGGTTTCAGGTTTTTTACTATGTGTTTAACCAGAGAGAAGAGTCGGTAGATTTAACTGGACATAGATGATAGCACATGGAGAGAAAAAGTGTCAACTGCAGCTATCCAACAAGGCAATGCTGCTCTGTGCACAACTCAGATGGTCCTAGAACAGCAAGGGAAGTGGGAAAGGTTGCAGCGATAGTTATTCTAAGGGAAATTTTAACTTGAAAGTATTTGCGTTTATATGAGGCACTGCTGACTGCCGCTGTGCAGAGAGCAACTTAGCCCAAGCACTTGGCTTCTATAGAATCAGAAAAAACAGGTTTTATAATAGCAAAGCCTAGAAATCAATCAGGGAAACTCACAATAAACTTTCAGCCAGCAACTCCCAACTCATATAGGTTTACTACAGCACATGTCTGCCACAATAGTGTAGTCAGAAAACCATCTTAATTTAAAAATGCTGGTTTAAGAGATCAAGTATCTACCTCAAAATCTAGATACAACAGTCCTGTAAAACTAGCACAGTCAATGTAATTAAGTACCACAGCAGCAACAGAAACAGTTTGGCTTTGAAACTCTATTTAACTCTACTAAAGTGTGAGTAATGTTAATATACAGAAGATTTACTTCCTGCCAAAAATGTTTGCGTTGGCCTAGAATAGCAAGTTGCTTGATTTTGAAGTAGTTGGTTTTGTGTCTGAATATGCCTTAATTAGACAGGTTATGTAGAGAAGTAAAGGCAGTATGATTTTCTGGTGAGAGGTTTTATCTCCATGAAGACCACACATTGGCCCTAAGTTTGAACAGAGGTTTTAGTTCCAGTGGTTAGCTGGGGAGGTTATTGTATTTGAAAAGTCTCTGCATGAAAAGGAAGATGGAGGGTATGTGTCAGCTGTTGTAGCCAAGTTGAGATTCTTAAGTTTGTAATGGGAGACAGTCCAAATTTGCTAGGTGGTTTTTGAGGTTGCCTATATTGATGGTGAATCTAAGTCTGAAGGTAACTAGTTTGGGGGCAGTTTTGGTAACTGATGGATAATCTGGAAAGTTACTGGGCAGTGGTCACTGAATGAGGGTGGAAAAACAGATATATTGGAGCTGATGGTCGAGTTGTTAGTGATTAGCAGATCCAGAAGGGAGTGGTTGTTGGTTTGGAGACTTGGACAAGTAGTATCATTCACTAACTGTGTAAGGTTGATATTGGCTAAGAATTCAGCAATGTCATTGTTCAGGGGACCTAGGAAGTTTAGGTTAAAATCATCTAGAATAACAATATTTTTAGAATTTTGAGCAGCTGAGGAATTGACAAGAATAAGGGATTTAAATTTGTTAAGACAGGCTGGAAGAGGAAGGTAGGCAACTGCTATTAGAAGGTGACATCTTCCTGGAGAGAGGTTTTAGAAGGATCCATTTGGGTTCAGTATCTGAGGAGGTATTTGCTTGCACAATGATAGATGGTTTAATGTTGTTTTTGTAAAGAATAATAGTGCCTCCACCTTGTCTAATGCCAGGTCAGGTATCTTGGAGGTATTTGTAGGAGGGAAGTATTAGGATTGTTTTGTTTGAGACATGTTTCAGTGACAGCTGTAACATTGGGTAAGTGGGTAGTAAGAAAGTTGTTTATCTGATAGAGTTTATTGCAGATGCTTTGGGCATTAATTAAGGCACAGGAGAGAGTGGTGGTGACGGAAAAGGTTATGGGTGTTATGTGGTGGGAGGGGCCTGGACTGGATTCAATCTTGTCTTGTAGGAGGAGTATGAGCAGGGTGGGGGTGAATTTATAGAGGTGTTTAGGAAGTTTGAGGTGAGACTGCTGGTGTTTTGTAGCTTTGGAGGGGATGAGGTAAAGGGATGGTGAAGCTGAAGTTGAGTGAGTGTGACAGGTGATGAATGGAGGGTATAAATGGGAGGGGTAGGTCTTCTGCTTCAAGTGAGTGATTGTGAGGTTTTGCTATATTCTAAGATAGAGTAGGCTTAGATATGGGAGAAGAGATGGGGTTAATGATGGTGTAGTGTACTGTGTTAAAGGAAGGAGAAAGATGGGGGGTGGAGAAGCATTGGGGAGTGAGGCATAGAAAAGGAATTCTGAAAGTAATAGGTGGGAGTCTGTGAGGATGGGAGAGGACCAGAAAGTGTATCTGAGAAGGTGAAGAAGTTGAGAATGTTGAGTGTTTCTTGCTGGATTTACTTACTTACTTAGATGGTAATGAAGCTGTATGAAAATTTAGGGTGAGAATATAACACCATGAGGTGGGTGAAGAATTAGGATGTAGGTTTAGTGAAGTTGTGTGTCCTTTTAATGGATGAACAGAAGTGGGAAGAAGGAGGGTGGAGACAGTGATGTATAAATTGAAGAGGCTGGGGGTGGTTGGGAATTGGGTTGGGAGAGGAGTGAAGTGGGAAAAACCTCCCCCCAGCTAGAATCAATCAATGAAGGTGTGCAAGGTGAATGCAGGAGATACAGAGGTCACACAGCCCAAAAACACCAGTAGTCAGACAAAATAAATAAGGAAATTGAAAAAAGGGGGGTGGAAAAGGGGGTGAGAAAAACAAACCAAAACTAAGTTCCTTAATTGCTATGGTTGTACACCTTCAAGATCATAAACAAGTGTACAAGATGAACTTCAGATTAAAAAAGCTAATAAGAATCCCCTTGCAGGCACTTGGTAAATGCAGCCTGTTTACCTAGGAAATGATGGTTATTTATTTAACTGTACTCTGCCAAAATGAGGGGTAAGGAAGATTTGAACCTTTACAGCTTTATTTTTAAAACATGGAACAGTGTTTCAGTAATAGATTTGAACAAGAGAAGGCATGTCTTGACAGACTTGCCCAGGAGCAGCCAGAAATTTCTTCTACTTTCAGTGAATGGGGGGGGGGGGTTCAGGACCAACCTGGAATTCTATCTTTGCAGTCATCAGGTAATGGATGAGCAAGTGCCTGTATGAAAGATAGGGTTGTGAATTAGAATTAGGGTAACCTAAGCTAACCTAGGTTTACCTAGAATTAGGTTGTTGGGAAATGTATATTAGGGTTGAACAATCAGCGTATTGTATGAAAGAAACTTGCTGAGTGGATTTATGTAAGTTGTTAGTGTATATATTAATTAGTAGGGGGCTGAGAATGGACCCCTGTGACACTCCAGTATTGACTGGAAAGAAGTTAGGGAGAAAAAGAAAAGAGCCATTTAACAGACTTTTATCTATCGGTTAGGTGACCAGCCACTGCTCTGCTATATTCATCTGTGCAATCCAAGGAATGTGTTGCATTTTGCTAACCATAAGTACAATTTTATACTGTATTTTGCACTTTTAAACTGTATTTTTGCTATATTGTTGATTTTTTAAAACTATTCTTGCTGATTTGTTGTGTTTTCTGCCTGCTGCAGCATAGACTAGATGCAAACCTGCTGAATCTGTTTCTGTTTGTTAAATTGAGCACTAAACCAGACTATCTTTTGTTGGAGAGGGCCCCCTCCACTCCTGTGGCAGGAGAGCACAGTTAGGACTCATCTGATTGAAGGTTACTGGCACAAGGCTCAGTTTTGAGCTTATTTTTATTGGGTAAATTGTTTATTTCAGTATGCTCACAGTTGCTACATAAGCCCTGCATTTGCATGGGTTCACACTTGTTTTAACACAGCTCCACAGAATTAGGCAATGAGTCACTGCTCTGCCGTATTCATCTGTTTACACATAATGCACCACCATGCACTATCACTCACTACTGCACAGTGGGGGTAACCACTGGTGGTTATAGATGCAAAAACTTCAGTAGATAAATTTTCCTATAGTAGCTGTCCATGATCTGGCCAAAAAGTCGTTAAATTGCACTTAGCTGTTCAGATAGCACCTCAGCTGCACTTTTGCCCCTTAAGCAGTCCAAAAACCACCAAATCTATAATAGTCTTATACCATTTAGACCCTTTAGGGAACCCCTGCTAGTATAAAGCATCCCATTAGTATAGAACTGCTTAGAGCACCCAGTTATACCACACCCCTCCATTTTCTTTCCCCACTGTGAAAAACGGATTTAACCTAGCATTATGGATGATGAGTTTTCCTCCATTTCTGCTAGCAGATTGATTGACATGGGTATCCTGAAGCAGTATAGCAACTTCCTCATATGCACTGACAACCCTTTACTCCTAAATCACCCAAGTACAATTTATGAAAGATGCATCTACACTAAGAATCTAGAAACCTTGCTCTCTCACACAGAACAGTAACACTGAACAGGTTGTCAGCTCACATACTACACCTTCTTCACAAACCATGCACTCATCATATAAACCATCATACGTGGATACTCAACAGAAACCTACTTATCACCAGAGACTTTCCAGCATAAACATGTTATACCTAATACAGCATCTACAGCACTCAATGCACATAAAAGACACAAGCACCAGTGTCTCACCAAATAAGCTGCTAAGGCAAAGCACATCTAAACCAAACTTTTTAGTCATAGGTGACACCATTGTGAGACACACAGATGTCCCACTCAGGAGGTTGGACAAGGAGAAGGTTACGGTCAGCTGTCTATCAGGTGCCAGGATCTGTCAGATCACACATGCACTCAAGTCTCCCAACAGCAAGTACCATTATAATTCCATCATAGTTCATGTTGGTTTGAATGACTTGTGATGTACCTTACTAGACTATATGGAGAGAGATATGATTGAGCTCTATGAATATGTGTCCCAGGCACGTATGTCCCTAGCCTTAAGCAGCATTCTACCCTCACCTAGGATGATACCACAATATAAACAAAAAATAATTGACTTCAACAATTGGCCTAGTTTCTGGTGTTATTCTAAGTGGATCCAGTTCCTGTCCACCTGGGATAATATGGTTGATAGGCCATGCTGCTTTGCCAGAGATGGTCTTCACCTGTCACTTTTAGGCTTTTGGTTACTGGCTAAGGCACTTGCTTCCCCCATAGTGCCTTTTTTTAGGGGCAAGGTCTCAAGAACAAAATTTCCAATGTGAAAATATCACTCACAAATAAATCAAACATTATGCTGCTAAAGCACTCCTCTCCCTGGAAGATTTTGATGTCTGTGCAGTCGCAGAATCTTGGTTCAAGGCAGCAGAGAGTATCCTGGCCGTGCAGGGCTACAATGCCTTCCACAATTTCAGACTGCAAAGTGAACGCCTGAGAACCAAAGGAGGAGGAGTATTTATCTTCGTCAAAGATAAATACACCTCTAGACTGGCCACAAAGCCTCAATGAACAACTCTCTTATGTTCCTCAGAAAACCTCTAGACTGGTTAGACAGGAAAACTCCATGGAGTTACTCCAAGTTTGAATAACTGTGGGTAAGACCCTCCTTCAAGTCATTGTTAGCTATAGGCCCCCTTCAATGAACCACAATATAGAAGTTGCTTTTTTATTTTTATTTTGACATTTGTTAACTGGGTTAGTCCAACTGAGCCAGAGGCCCATTTTCAGTGGAGACCTGAGGAGAAAATCTCTGATACAGACAATTTAAGGTACATAAAATTTACACTCCAGTACAAAGAAATTTACAATACATAAGTTATAGTTAAAGAGAAATCTAAAACTTAATGTTAATTCTACAGTGAAGTATAACAGTCATGATTTTTTTTTCTTACAATGAAAAATAAGCAGCAATTCACCTTGCATAGAGAAAGCTATTGATATAGTGGGCTAAGTAATAGACAGAGAGGTATTTAGACATGAGGAAGTAATATTTACATATGTACATGTGGTGAAGTATTAGGGTAAGGGTGCATTTTGTAGCTGGACTATGAGTAAAGGGAGGAAAACTAAGAGGTCATAAATAGTCAGTGAGTTTGAAGTAAAACAATAAAGTTATGTAGAATTCATTAGTGTAGTAGGTTAGGTGGGGGCAAGACTTGTTTAGTAGGTGAAGTTTAAGTTCTTTTTGACATGTTTAAGATGGGGAATGGATCTAATATGTGCAGGGAGTTTGTTTCAAGCATGGACTATAGTGAATTTGTAAAGTAGCTTACCATCATTTTTGTGTGGTTGGTAAATGTCAAGGAGGCATTGGCTAGAGGTACAGAGAACACGATTAGAGACGAGAGTGGAATTGTCAGCATATTGAATTAGGGAGGATTGATTACAAGCTGTGTATAACTCATTTGTGAAAATGTTAAACAAGAAGGGACCCAGGATGGAACTTTGGGGAACAGCAGATGTGATAGGAAGAGAGGGGGAGCCGGAGCAGAGCCATTTGGCAGATTGTAACCTATCAGAGAGGTAACTGGTGAACCAGGTCAGGGAGGGAGCACAGAGATTGAGGTTAGCAAGTTTAGACAAAAGGATAGGATGAGAGACAATGTCAAAGGCTTTCGAGAGGTCAAGGAAAAGACAGAATACAAGTTGGTTATCTCTGGCCTCAGCTACAATATAAGTGAAAGATAAGAGGGCTGTAGCTGTGCTGTGGTTTGGCCGGAAGCCATGTTGGGTGGGTGTGAGAAGGTTTTCCTGTAGAAGAAAGTTTAGCAGCTGAGTGTGAATGCTTTTTTTCATGTATTTTAGATAGAGGGGAAAGGATGGCTAAGGATCTGTAGTTAGATGGGTCAGTAGAGTTCTCTCCTTTATGCAGTGTGTGATGGTAAAGAAGGATTTCCAGATGTTAAGGACAGTAGCTTCTTGAATTAATCTATTGATAAGCAGGGATACAGGATAGGCTATGGATTCAGCAGCTAGTTTGAGGAAGGTAGGTGGGAGATTATCACAGGAAGGTGAGTAGGGTTTAAGCTTAAGTAAAAGTGATTTGACATAGGCAGTAGAAACAGGTTGAAAGCTGAAGAGGTTTTATTAAGTGGGTTGGATGGGGTAGGAGGGGTGTTTGTGTTGTGGTTAGTTTGTGTAAGTTGTTGGACAGTTTCAATGAAGTGATTATTGAGAATGGTAGCAGTTTCTAGAGGGGTGTTATTTGGGAAAGGAGGGGGTGTGGAAGGGGAACTTGGCTGGAGAATTTTGTTGATGGCGGTCCACAATTTACGGGGTTTGATTTGTAATTAATTTGGGGAGAGTTGTAGTAGGATTTTTTCATCATTGTTGATTTGTTTTTTGGCATGGTTCCTGAGTTCTTTGTAGTTCTGGAACAGGGCTGGTGATTTGATTTTAGCCCAGGCTTTCCAAGCACTAACTCTTCTGTGCATAAGAGTGCGGGATTCCTTAGAAAGCCAGGGAGCATAATTAGATTTGATTCTAATTCTCCTGGAGGGGGTGAGGGAGTTGAGAGTATCTAGGAAAATGTGCTTAAATTTTTGCACAGCTTCATTGAGGGGGAGATGTCGGAGGAATGACCAGTCAGTGCTGGATAGTATGGAGTAAAATAAATTAGTATTAAAGTTAGAGAGTTTATGGCAATCTCTATAGGTGTGAGATTTGGTTAGGTGGGCAGAGTGTCTCTGGATGAAGGTGGGAAGATGATCACTTAAGGTGTTGAGTAAGGTACAAGGGCTGTGATAGAGGTTAGGTGAGTTAGTGAGGATCCAGTCGATAGTTGGATTGGAGAAAGAGGATATGTGAATTTGGTGGGGTGGGGGGTTACCAATTTGTGGAAACCATGTAAGTTCATACTGAATTGTGGAGATTCAGTTGATAGTTTAGCCCAGTCAATATTGACATCACCAAGGATAAGGGTTTCATAAGGTACATTGTGGAGAACCAGGAAAGGATATGTTCAAGGGTTGAAATATTATTTCCAGGTGGGATGTATATGGAGGCTATGGCAAATTTCTTGTGGGAGTTTAGATGGCAATTTAGGATGATTAGTTCAGCTGGGTGGAAGTTGGGGATAGGGATGAGTACAGGGGAGAGATTAAGATTGTTAGAGTAGAGGATGGTGATGCCACCTCCCTTTTTTGAGGATCTGTCAGAACTGTAAATATTGTAGCCAGGTGGTAGTATTTCATTGTTTGCGATATGGGGTTTTAGCCAGGTTTCAGATAAGGCTTATTTGGATATTCTTGAATCAATCAAATTACAAACAAACACTCTAGCCATGGGTGATTTTTAACTATCCCTCCATTGACTGGGAAACTTATGCACGTACCAACATGCTCACACAAAGGTTCCTGGATTTTAACACTAATGCCCTGGAACAAATAGTATGCAGTCCCACAAGGGGCTCAAATATTGTCTACATGGTCCTCACCAACATGGGTGACATTGCACCATTACAAGTGTAGGACCCTCACTGGTTAAATCTGATCACAAATCAGTCACATTTGAAGTAGCTGTAACACCTGAATCCCTCTTAGGTGAAATCTGGCTAAAAATTTTCACCAAAGCAAATTATACCCTCCTAAGGGATGGCATAAATAATTTCCAAGCTCCTGTTCCTAAAGATGGCATTGACAGCTATACTAAGGTATACACAAATGTCCTATACAATCACTTATACAAATGCATTGACACTGATGTACCTGATAGGATCAAAACAAAAAAACACGCCTCTCTGCTGGCCATCTAAACTTAATAAGTTATACAAGAGGAAGAAGTTGTTGTCTAAGAATAAAAAAGAGAGGTCCCAGTACTGGAAGAACACCCTCCTCTGTTTGAACAAACAAATACGACAACTTGTAAAATCCTCTAAGGGCAACTTCAAAAAAAAATTAGCAACCATAGCTAAAGATAACCATGAGGCAGTCTCCAGCTATATCCATACCCTAAAAGGTAGGACCCAGATGTGTGCAGAATTAACTGTGAATGTCATCACACACACTGATTCTGCTGCGAAAATAGCTAACCTATTAGCTGACAGGTTTGGTAAAAATTTCATCCCCACCCTGTTCCCACCAAACATTCCACAAAGCATTCCCTCTACATCTGTCCCACCTTGCATCTACAAAGAACAAGTCATTAATGCTCTCTCCAACGCCAAAAACACAGCCTCTATGGGACCGGATGTCATCCCAGGTTGCGTTTTAAATGGTCTAAGACATGAGTTAGCAACTCTGTTTGGTACTCTCTTCAACCACAGCCTGAGTACTGGTTTTGTCCCTGCTAAATGGAAATTAGCAACCATTATCCCCTTCATAAAGGGAGTACAGCAACAGATCCTGGGAAATACAGACCCATAAGCTTAGCCAGCCTTATATATAAGGCCATGCAACCAATCATCATGGAGCTTATAAATAAGGATATAGGTGATCTCCAAACCCTTGATCCAATACAGTTTAGTTTTGTCAAAGGCAGGTCATGCCTGTTAAATCTGGTGGACTTTTTAGAAAACATCACCAGAGCCATAGATAACCTTGACTTAACCAGACCTTTAACACAATCCCACATTCGGGCATCATTGATAAACTCTCCCAGTTGAATATCAACCCTTATGTCGTCATGTGGGTTGCTAACTGGCTCACTGACAGATCACACTCAGTCAAAGTTGGGGAGTTTATCTCAACCAGCTGACCTGTCACCAGTGGAGTTCCACAGGGGTCAATGCCCGGCCCCCTATTGTTTGGAATATACTTCTCAAAAGTTCAGGCCAAAACAGAGGGGCTGTGGCTGACTAAATTTGTTGATGACTGCAAATTAGGTACAATCATTGAATCCCCAAACAATGTCAATATACTTCAAGAGGGACTTACACACACTAATGACTGGTGCCAAAGCCATGAACTCAAACTCAGTGCTAAAAAATGCATTATCATCCCCTTTGGTATTTACGATATCTCTGCAGACTATCATATATATAATGATACCCTAAGTAACAACTCAGTAGTGAGAAATTTGGGAACGCAAGATGACTGTAGCCTAAGTTTTGACCATGTGTCTACTGTGGTAAGGAAGACATTCTACATCGCACACCTCATTAACAAAGGCATTGCTTCAAGAGGGAAATAGCTCACAACACCCCTCTATTCGACCCTCTTCAGGCCAATAATTAAGTACAATGCTTCCTTTGGTATGTACCTTACCAGGCACCTGCAGCAATTTGAGAAACCTCAGATATTTCTAACATAGAAAATTTAGGGTCTCCAGCACATGTTATACATTGACAGACTGAAGTCACTGTCACTGTACTCAGTAGCATAGAGTCTACTTAGAGGAGACATATGCTTGGCCTACAGAACAACCTCAGATCCAAATCTAATGAAAATGCTGCACATCCGCATGTCAAATGGGATCACCCACTCCAGGGACCTTAACCTGGCCTACAACATAAATAGGACCTGCTGGAGAGACAGATATGTCTCTCAGAGGTTGCCATGCCTCTGGAAGAGGCTACCAATTCACATCAAACAGAGTCCCTCTATTACCTTGTTTAAGCCTAGCCTGGATGACTGGATAAGAAACCATAAATTCTTGCCCAAGATTTCATCTATGACCCTCCTAGATATGGGCAGTCATTTCTAACTAAAATCTTGAGTTTTGGCAAGATCCTTTATATTGTGTTTCTCTTGTATTATATTGGGTACACATGGTTAGTCTTATAAAGACCTTCGGGTCAATAGCCCAGTAACCACCTATGAACCTGTGAACCTACGCACTATAGTAGTGTGGGTTGTGATAGTCCAAGTGAAGATAGTTGGTAGAGGAGTTTTTGGTGAGAGACAAGATCAAAAGCTTTAATGAGATCAATGAATACAGAGGAAACAAGTTTGCCCTCATCTCTGGCTTTGTTAATAGCATCTGTGAAAGTTAAGATGGTAGTTGGGCTATGGGTGGGTCTAAAACCATGCTGTGTGAGGGACAGGAGCTTTTCTTGAAGAATATGTTGAAGAAGTTGCTTATGAATGCACTTCTCCAGAATTTTTGACAAAGGGGATAATCTGGCAATAGGTATAAAATTGGTTTTATCAGCTGAGGCTCCTCCTTTATGAAGGGGAATGATGAAGAATTTTTTTCCACAGTGAAGGAACGTATGATTCCTAAATAGATTTCTTAATTAGAAGAGACACAGAATAGGCTATGGAATTAGCTTACGGCATTCTGCTGAGAGATTATCTCCTGAAGGAAAACAGTATTTCAGTTTAAGAAGTAGAGATTCAGTGTAGGAGGTTGGGATGGGTTTTAGGGTGAAATAGGAGGTGTTTGTTGTCTGAGGAGAGGGCATGTAGGGAGGAAAATCTTTAGTAACTGTTTTAATGCTTTCTATAAAATGTGTGTTAAACTGAGCAGCTATTTCAGAGGGAGTGTTATCTAGGGCAGGATTAGGAATGGTGGATGTTCCAGAGTGGGGTATATTACTAGAAGACTAGAATTTTTTAGGGTTGGAAGACTGATTTAGTTAGGGGTTACTGAAGTAGATTTTCTTATTTGCCAAAGCCTGTCTTTCAGTATGGCTACATAATTCATTAAAGTGTATTAGATTTTGGGGAGATCTATATTTTTACCATTCTTTCCAGGCCCTATCTCTTTCATACATTAGGTGCCTGCTATGAGTGTATAACCAAGGAGTATGGTTATTATCTACTCATTTTGTTCTAGCTGTAGACAAACTATTGAGGGTTTTCAGGAAAAGTGAGTTAAATTTGTGCACAGCTTTGTTAAGTGGAATATATATTTTTTTCAGGCTAGACCAGTCAAAGGAGCTTGGAATTCTGTTAAATGTATCAGAGTTAAAATGAGTGAGGTTCCAGGAAGTTCTTGACATGATGGGAATCAGAGATCTGTTTGCATATACTGGGAGGTGATCACTGAGAGAATCACAGAGGTTGCCACTGGAGACATTCTTAGTAGAATCTAACACCAATATCCATTCCAGAGTTGAGCTACTGTTTTGGGGATATGTTGACATTAGATTTGTTACAAAGCTCAAAAAAAGACTTTCCACTTGTTTAAACTGGAACTTTGTTTTAGGTTGCTGACACCAGCGCAGATAATGTTAGATGTCAAGAACTTCAGAAATTATAAACTTACCCATGCAGGAGACAATATCCCTTTCTTTGTCCAAACAGGTCAGAGGCCTAACGAAATCACCTATGATTAAGGCACCCGATGGTGATTCATCTACTCTGCTAGTTCTAGTAATTACACCTGTTACATAATAAGTTCCTATGGAAAACAATAACTTCGGAGTTCAGCTTTGGATGTTGCACTCAGCTACTGGTAGCCTCATTGACATCATATTTGTTGAGTAGCAGGCATGGAAGCTGAAATGTCAGTATCAAGGGAAATTCTACAGGGATCTAGATTCACTTTGCTTTTATTTATAGTCCATATTTCTCCCAGGACTACTTGAATATTAAACGAGGCATAGGTCAGATAAGAGAATGGACATTTGCAAATGGGCTGATAGTAATCCTGCAGAAACAGTCATGATGTATGGAAGACCAGAAACAGATTATGACTATAGCTAGGGAAATTCAGACACTCTAAGATATATAGGTATATACAAGGACACAAGCATACCTGGAGTTAATCTTTGAGTAACACATTAGGAAAATGTGTTATGCAGTAAATGAGAAGATACAAATCCATGTTGGACAGAAATTTGCACATTATGATTATTTTTAAGTTGACCAAGCCTAATTTTGGATTTGGTGTCAGGATCTATTACGGTAATAATAAAGAAATGAACTATAACCTAGAAAGAATACAAAGGCAGTTTATTTGAAAATCATAGGAATGAAGGCAGTCCAGTCACACAGAGGTTAAGCATCTGTCTGCACTGCTTGTGACCTGAATTTGGAAAAAGACTCAGGCCACTGTAGGGTTAGCCAAAGGCCAAGATAAAGTGACCAATAGCCAGCTGTCTTTCCCTAGAGGGAGGCTTTGGGGAAATGTGATGCCTGTTGCAAAGGGTATGTCTTCCTCTGGGTCAGCACTCCCCTACAAATAGATATTGAAAGAAACAAATTAAAAAAACAGTCCATTATCAGTTCACAAAAACATACGTGTATTTATTTATTTTAAAATGTATTGTCAAACGCCAGACAGAGAGACATAGATTCCATCTGTCCCTAGGACAGACACTACTGGAAGTTTTAAAACAGACAATATTTATAAGTTTTGACAGCAAGTTTTTAATTTATCTGTCCATTATCCAATAACTGGACAATAAGGCTTCAATAACTATAGAATCTTGTAATTATTCGTAAGTTCTGTTAGATGAATCCGGAATAATTTTTCCCCATTTTTTTGTATAATCTAAGCATGGACAGTTTTTTTCATCAGATAAGAAATAAAAAAAAAAATAAAAAAATAAAAAATAAAAAAAACAAGTAAGAAATAGCATTTCTGGTAAAATTCCTTATGAGCATTGTAGTACGGAGTACAATTTTTTTTCTCTTCTCTGATACCTAAAGTGCAGAATAACTATTATGACAGAACAAGCCAGTTAAAATGAGTCTATGTTCACACATCAAAAAAACACTACAGTGAATGGCTACTAACTGAACAAACAGGGAAAGGTTAACATTTGGAAAAAGTTTAACAATGAAAAATAATTCATTGAATGGCCATAGTTGGCCAACATCGTGAACGTAACCAACCAAGGTGGAGGGCTATGCCACCCCCCCCCCCCAAGTATTATATACCAACTCCAAGATCGCCTCTACAGTGGGGAATAGGGCAAATTTTAAAAACTTCCCTTCACTTACCTTATGCATTGGTGTACTTTTTGGTTATTAGTCAGTTATGGTCACTTGATGACATATTTTTCACTGTTATGCATGTTCAAAACATTAAACTTTTGCTGTTTAACATTCAATCAGTAGCCATTCGCATTAATGTCTTTTTGATACGTTTAACAACATGAACATAGATCCATTTAAAATGTATAGTCTAGCTTTGAATTAGATATTAAAGGGTGAATATTTAGTGTAGTTATAAGTCTGTGTCTAAGAGTAGATTATGTTATTTTGTCATACCTTTGGATGTGTGACATAATCATAACTGGAATACCTAATGCTCCAACAGCAGTATGCTATATAAAAGATGACATACTAGTGACAATATTAACATGTAACACTTATATAAGCAGAATGCAGTTTTAAGCTCTGGGGACTCATTCAAGTAAAACTGTAGCCAGAATATAAGATTTGCTTTGAATATTAAATATAGGTCGTCAAGATCTTTTTTAATTACATAACTGAAAACATAGACTTCATTTGATTCAGGCAATAGTTGACATGGAGCTTAACCTTGGAGTATTGTTGTATTGACACTGACAATACAAAATAATTCACATCAGATGATGTTTTTCAAGCCTTTCTTCTGATAGTTAAAAACATGTTTTCATTCTTGTTTCTTAGCAAGGTTGTTAAAGTTGTATATAAAATAAGAAAACATTCACTATGTATCAGGGAGAAATAGAAAAACAAGAGCAAACACAAAGAACATTTTTCTTGTCAGGAAAAATCAATTATAAAAAACAAGTAATCTCCGTGGTATCCTCGAAGTCTCAAAACAACCCACTAAAGTGTAGTGGGTCCAAAAACAAAACAGTGTAAGAAACTTCTCTGTGTGGAAGATTTTCAGTCCATATATTTCTAGTTAATCACTGTATATTAATCAAATCAGACAATAGTAGTAGAAGTAACGAACATAAACTTGTCTTAAGTCAAAACAAAACAAAAAGTAATAATAGAAAATATATAATTATACAGCATTACTAAGTATTCAAAAGTAATCCAAGCAAAGCAGGCAGTCTGTTTCCAGTCAAAAATCCTTTATTAAGTACACAGACAAGCGATCCAAGTAAAACAAAAATAGAGTAATTTCCTCACTATATATATATATATATATATATATATATATATATATATATACTTTTTATCTGGCATGGGAGTGGTTTATTGTGCTGTAAAACAAAGTGTTATTGGTTTGTTTGTGTCTTTCGGCTTTACCCGGTTAGGGGTCGCCACAGCGGAACTACGGTCCTCTAATGATTGGCAGTAGAGTTTTACGTGCTGGTTTGCCGGGCCTAATGCACAACCTTCAATGAAGGAATGCCCATTCATGCATGTCGCCACACAGAAGACGCTCTAACTGAGAATCGAACAGGCAACGTCTAACTGTGAGGCGACAACGCTACCGCAGCATCACCACCACATTTGGTACACATGTTAAATTCACATCCCTTCCCCCATCAGTGTGACATTCGAGCTGGTCTTGCCCTATCTAGTAGCTGTCATAATAATATATAACCCTTATGTACTTTAAATAAAATTTATAATGATGTGGTACCTCTTATTTAACCACATTATTAAGTAGATTATTAAGTATGTGATTTTATCCAAGACAATATACTACATGGCTGGAAATATATCAACCTTAGTTCATTTGGCAATCAAAAAATATATATAAATATATACATATACATTTTGCATGTAAAAATCATTTTCTATTTTCATAACCTATTGTTAACAAAGATCGCTTTCGTCCTTCTAGACTTCTTCAGGTCTGTGTACAAGAACCCTAAAAACCTATATAATTGTATAATTAGTTAGTATTGTTATTACACATCATTTTGAATAAAGTGGAAAAAAGAATCAGAAAAAAAAAATAAAAATAAGAAAAAATGTATGTATGATGATGGAAACAAAATATACACTTAAATTTCAACTGATTTAAAATGGTATTTAAAGCCAATTTGTAGAATAAAATAAAATAATATATAGTCATGTAAGCAATGTGGCAATTTTCTAAGTTCCAGTGCACTTTTAATTGAACAGTAGTAGTTTAGTCCAGGCTTCCAAAAATAGTTCAGCTTTAATTGCCACATGAGTTCATGTTTCTCCAGAATATTCGGGATGCCTTCTTCAAGATTATCCATGTCTATGCAATCCAGGATCTGGAACTTAAAACCTGTGTGTCTTTTATGAAGAGAAAGGTGTTTGGCTAGTGCATTATTTTTACATCCAGAGCGGATTTCTGACAGATGACATGAAATCCTATGCTTGAGTTTATTTACAGTCTTACCCACATAGAATGCATCACATTCATTGCACTGTGCCCTGTAAATTACTTTTTTAGTGTTACAGTCACCCCCTGCACTGGTTTTAATGATCTTCTTTAAATAAGGGCAATAAAAACTATCACCTTGCTGTATAAATATACAAAATGTACAATTAGTTTCACATCTTTTAGTGCTTTTCTCACATGGTCTAGGTTTAAATTCAGCAAAACTTCTAATGTTCCTGGCCTTCCTATAAAACAAATGATGCGGCTTCACCTAAGATGTTAATCAGAAAATGGGTTTCCTGTGACAATGTCCCAGTTTTCTTCAATAATATTTTTGATACTGTGATAATCCAAAGTGTATGTCAGGATGCAGCTATTTTTGCATTTGTTATTCAATATGGAATTACTTAACATTTTTCTACTGGGGAGTTTGAGTGAAGGTGCTTCAGTCCTTTTCATTTCTATAATGGGTTCCAGGATGTTTTTTAACATCTGACTTTCATAGCCTCTCACTAGAAAATCATTCTCTAAATTGTTCAGGTTTCTCAAAAATGGTTCCATCTCTGTGGTAATTCGAGCTAATCTATAGCCTTGGGACTTCACTACATTATACTTGGTTTTTGTAGGATGTAGACTTTTACTGTGGAGTAATAAGTTAACCCTCATTGGTTTTCTGAATAGATCAGTGGTGATTCTGTTATTGTTGGTGTCCTTGGAAATCTGCATATCTAAGAAAGTGGTTATAGTACAGCTATGGGAAGAGGTAAACTTCAGGAAGGGGGTTGTTTGATTGAGGTAAGTGATAAAATCTCCAAGCTGCAAGGTGTCATCTTCCCACACAATAAAGACATCGTCAATAAAACATAAATAGCATGTGATATGCTGCATGTAATCTGTGTTGTTTAACACAAAGTCCTCCTCCCATTTGCCCAGGGCTATGTTAGCTATGCTGGGAGCCATGGCAGCCCCCATTGCTATATCAGTTTTTTGTTTGTAATGTTTGCCATTGAAAGTAAAGAAATTGAAGTCCAGTACAAGTTTAATGAGTTTGCTTAACTTTTGCAGTTGTGCCCGTGTACCCTGATTATGTTTCTTAAAAGCCTCCATAGCTGCTGTTATACAGTAATTGTGAGGGAGCACTGTGTACAAAGATTCCAAATCAATACTGTCAGCTTCCACTGTAATGTTTTTTTATTTTCTTTAAAAAATCCATTGAATCTCTTATGTATGACTTATTCTTTTCTGCTAGAGGTTTCAGCAAGTAATCAAGGTAAATGGCTGTGGCTTCAGTAAGGGGACCTCCACTTGCTACCATCGGTCTATAAGGTGGGTCCTCTCTGTTCTTGTGTGGCTTTGGTATTCCAAAAAAGTAAGGTAAACGTGGGCATGGGCTCCATAAATAATTATAAAGATTTTCAGTGATAAGTTTTTCTTCCCATAATGTGGTGAGATTAGTGTTCCATAAATCATATGCTCTTTTTATGTCATCCATGGTAAATAACTTATAAAATCTGTTATCCTCCAGCATGTTCTCTAGCTTTTGGTTGTAGCTAGTGGCATCAGTCACAAGTATACCTCCTCCCTTGTCTGCCTTCATTACACACCTGGATTTACCATTGCCTAGCTCAAGCAATGCTTTTGAGCTTGTCCCTCTTACCAGGTCCCCCCATACCACAGCCACAGCGATGAATACTACTACAACCCACCGAGATTCCAGAAAGCAGAGGAGGAATTCCAGAGGTCTCATACTCTAGCCACGAACTCCCAGGGAGACAGAAGAACCAAACAGTGGACGGGGGTGAGGGAAATACAATACCTGGGTAATCCCGACTGGAACCCCGACGACAACCCAGGTCCCAAGCTCAGACAGAGGAACCAGCCACAATAACAGGTACAACAACAACAACAGGTACCACAATAACAAGTGCTCCACTTATCTGGAACCACTCTGTTAAAGCACTGACTGAAAAGGAAAAAGAGTGTGTTGTCCTAAGGACTTAACTTTTGTACCAAGCTGCAGGATTGAGGTTGCTCAAGTACTGATAGACCTTAAAATGTTTGTGAGGAAGCTCAACTTAAGGGTACAGTTTCATGGCAAAAGTAATGACACTGAAAATAAGCCTATTGATGAAACTATAAAAAGGCCTAGCAGCTATTGTCCACCACTACATCAAACACTAGCTGCTTTCGAAGTGAAATGTGAGATGGATATCAGGAAACTGCTTAAAAAAGCTCCTAAGAATAAACTTTATAACTTAACACAGGGAGAAAGAAAAGCATTGATCGAGCTAGGCAGTGATAAATCCAGGCATGTAATGAAGGCAGACAGGGGAGGAGGTATACTTGTGACTGATACCACTAGCTACAACCAAAAGCTAGAGAACATGCTGGAGGATAACAGATTTTATAAGTTATTTACCATGGATGACATAAAAAGAGCATATGATTTATGGAACACTAATCTCACCACATTATGGGAAGAAAAACTTATTACTCAAAATCTTTATAATTATTTATGGAGTCCATGCCCACGTTTACCTTACTTTTTGGAATACCAAAGTCACACAAGAACAGAGAAGACCCACCTTATAGACCGGTGGTCGCAAGTGGAGGTTCCCTTACTGAAGCCACAGCCATTTACCTTAATTACTTGCTGAAACCTCTAGCAGAAAAGAATAAGTCATACATAAGAGATTCAATGGATATTTTGAAGAAAATAAAAAGAAATACAGTGGAAGCTGACAGTATTTTGGTAACTATTGATGTGGAATCCTTGTACACAGTGCTCTCTCACAATTACTGTATAACAGCAGCTATGGAGTCTTTTAAGAAACATAATCAGGGTACACAGGCACAACTGCAAAAGTTAAGCAAGCTCATTAAACTTGTACTGGACTTCAATTTCTTTACTGTCAATGGCAAACATTACAAACAAAAAACTGGTATAGTAATGGGGGCTGCCATGGCTCACAGCATAGCTAACATAGCCCTGGGCAAATGGGAGGAGGACTTTGTGTTAAACAACACAGATTACATGCAGCATATCACATACTATTTAAGTTTTATTGATGAGGTCTTTATTGTGTGGGAAGGTGACATCTTGCAGCTTGGAGATTTTATCACTTACCTCAATCAAACAACCCCCTTCCTAAAGTTTACCTCTTCCCATAGCTGTACTTCAACCACTTTCTTAGATATGCAGATTTCCAAGGACACCAGCAATAACAGAATCACCACTGATCTATTCAGAAAACCAACGAGGGTTAACTTATTACTCCACAGTAAAAGTCTACATCCTACAAAAAACAAGTATACTGTAGCGAAGTCCCAAGGCTATAGATTAGCTCGAATTACCACAGAGATGGAACCATTTTTGAGAAACCTGAACAACTTAGAGAATGATTTTCTAATGAGAGGCTATGAAAGTTAGATGTTAAAAAACATCCTGGAACCCATTATAGAACTGACAAGGACTGAAGCACCTTCACTCAACCTCCCCAGTAGAAAAATGTTAAGTAATTCCACAGAAAATAACAAATGCAAAAATAGCTGCATCCTGACATACACTTTGGATTATCACAGTATCAAAAATATTATTGAAGAAAACTGGGACATTGTCACAGGAAACCCTTTTCTGATTAACATCTTAGGTGAAGCCCCATCATTTGTTTATAGGAAGGCCAGGAACATTAGAAGTTTTGTTGAATTTAAACCTAGACCATGTGAGAAAAGCACTAAAAGATGTGAAACTAATTGTACATTTTGTATATTTATACAGCAAGGTGATAGTTTTTATTGCACTTATTTAAAAAAGATCACTAAAACTAGTGCAGGGGGTGACTGTAACACTAAAAAAGTAATTTACAGGGCACAGTGCAATGAATGTGATGCATTCTATGTGGGCAAGACTGTAAATAAACTCAAGCGTAGGATTTCATGTCACCTGTCAGAAATCCGCTCTGGATGTAAAAATAATGCACTAGCCAAACACCTTTCTCTTCATAAAAGACACACAGGTTTTAAGTTCCAGATCCGGGATCACATAGACATGGGTGATCTTGAAGGAGACATCCCGAATATTCTGGAGAAACATGAACTGATGTGGCAATTAAAGCTAAACTCTTTTAGGAAGCCTGGAATAAACTACTACTGTTCAATTAAAAGTGCACTGGAACTTAGAAAATTTCCACATTGTTTACATGACTAATTGTATTTTATTTTATTGTATTCTACAAATTGGTTTTAAATACCATTTTAAATCAGTTGAAATTTAAGTGCATATTTTGTTTTCATCATCATACATACATTTTTTTCTTATTTTTATTTTTCTCTGGTTCTTTTTTCCACTTTATTCAAAATGATGTGTAATAACAATACTAACTAATTATACAATTAGATAGGTTTTTAGGGTTCTTGTACACAGACCTGAAGAAGTCTAGAAGGACAATAGCGATCTTTGTTAACAATAGGTTATGAAAATAGAAACTGATTTTCACATGCAAAATGTATATGTATATATTTATATATATTTTTTGATTGCCAAATGAACTAAGGTTGATATATTTCCAGCCATGTAGTATACTGTCTTGGATAAAATCACAGACTTAATAATCTACTTAATGCTTGTCTTTTCGGCTTTTCCTGGTAAGGAGTCGCCACAGCAGAACTCCGGTCCATTAATGATTGGCAGTAGATTTTTATAGTGCCGAGTTGCCAGCCTGACGCCCAACCTTCAGTGAAGGCACGCCCATTTACACATGTCTTTCAGAGGCCACTCAACCATGGGGAGGACATGCAGACTCCACACAGAAGGCACTCCCCGCACACTAGCTGAGAATCGAACGGGAGAACCTCTTGCTGTGAGGCAACAACGTAACCGCTGTACCACCGCGGCTTATTACTTAATAATCTACTTAATAATTTGGTTGAATAAGAGGCACCACATCATTATAAATTTTATTTAAAGTACATAAGGGTTATATATTATTATGACAGCTACTAGGTAGGGCAGGATCATCTCGAATGTCACACTGATGGGGGAAGGGATGTGAATTTAACATGTGTACCAATAACACTTTATTTTATAGAACAATAAACCACTCCACTGCCTGATAAAAAGTATATATATATATATATATATATATATATATATATATATATATATATATATATTTAGAAAGCTTGTGAGGAAATTACTCTATTTTTGTTTTACTTGGATCGCTTGCCTGTGTACTTGATAAAGGATTTTTGACTGGAAACAGACTGCCTTCCTTGCTTGGATTACATTTGAATACTTAGTAATGCTGTACAATTAACTATTTTCTGTTTTTTTTTTAAATGTTTCTTTTATTTTTCATAATAGAAAACAATGCATACAGAAAAATAGAGATCATTGCAATTATGAACATTAAAGTAAAACGTTGAATTATCACAGGTTGTTGTGGGTATAAAGACAATTTAGCAGTGGTACATAAAAAGAAGGGGAAAAAAGGAAAAGAAGGCATTGTAATCAATCTAACCAAAAACACTTATATACAATATTTACAAAATAATATGCTACCAATCCTCTACAGAGATATTAAGGGGAGGAGGAAAGATAAAATTAATTGAGATGGCAGTGGATCTCCATTTAATAACAGGAATAAGGATACGTATTGCACTAAATGCAGGGATAGGGAATTATTCACTCAGGATTAAATCCATAAGATGTTTCCATAATTTGCTAAAATAGGCTCTCTTTTTGGGACCCTTTATAATGAACTTATGAGCTGAAATGTGTTTGTAAGCCATCTCTTTGAAACCTCTCCAACAAAGTCTGGTGCGATCCATCCAGTTGTTTGTGATGTTTAGTTTAATAAGGGAACAAAGAATAATTAAAATGTGGAGTTGTAGTTTAGACAACTTAGAGGTAGGGATATGTAGAATGGCTGTTTCCCATGAAAGTGTGGAGTTATAGTAACCCATTTTTTGCAGACGGACTTTTAGAGAGCACCAGAGTTTGTGAGAGTGGTTGCAGTACCACATAATGTGTAGCAGATCAGCTCTCAGATAGGGACAACAAGTGCATGAGGGGGATAGATTGGGGTTAAATTTATTAAGTGTTACAGGAGTGTAGTAAGAGTTATTGTTCAGCATCAGTTGGGTATATAAAAGTTTTTTGAAGAGGGAGAGTTCTAAAGTAGATTTTATAGGTTCATAGGTTCATACTAGGCTATCTGCCCTAGGGCATTTATAAGCCTAGCCAGAGTGTGTGTGCTTTCACCACCCCTTAGGATGAGAATACTATACCCATTTGTTTGCTGTGCCTCTGTCCAGCAGTGACACAGAGATGATTCCCGGGGTAAACCTACGATCTCCCATCCACTCGTCAAGATTTCTCTTGAACAGAGTCAGTGAGGGGCTCTGCCTCACATGGACTGGGATTCTGTTCCATAGTGTAGGGAGTCTCTGGGTGATGAATCTGTCCCTCCAGCACGTCCTATTTATATCCGTGTTGAGGTTTAAGTCTCTTGCTCTCGTGGCTCTGGTGGATTTGGATTTTTGAGGTGGAGCATGTCCATTAATTCCGGGTTGGACATGGCCTTGTATGTCAGGCACAGATCACCTCTGAGCAGGCGGTATGCGACTGAATAGAGCTGGAGTTTCTTCAGTCGGGCAGCGTATGACATATGTTTGAGCCCCTTTATCCTTTTGGTGAGGAACTTTTGGGGTCTTTCCAACTGCTGCAGGTGTCGGGTAAGGTACATTCCAAATGGGGCGTTGTACTCAATCATTGGTCTGATAAGTGAAGAGTACAGGGGTACAATGACCTCTCCTGATCTGGATGTGAATCCCTTCATGATCAGGTGGGCAATGTAGAAGGTCTTCCTAACCACTTTGGCAATGTGAGTGTCAAAGAGAGGTTACTGTCAACTTGGGTCCCCAGGTCCCTGATAACTTCTTCCGTGTTTAATGGATTACCACCTATGTGGTAATTAGGGGTTACCTTGTTTTTCCCAAAGGGTATGACTATACATTTTTTGGCATTTAGCTTAAGGCCATGGCTCTGGCACCAGTTATCCATTTCTATGAGACCTCTCTGGAGGATGTCTGTGTCTGATGGAGTGTCAATTATGGTGCCCAGTTTGCAGTCATCTGCAAATTTTGTCAGCCACAATCCCCCTATGTTTGCCTGCACTTCAGAAAAATAAATGCTGAACAAGAGGGGGCTCAGGACTGAGCCCTGTGGGACACCGCTCGTGACCGGCTTAGAGTCTGACATGGCACCAGCAACTCTAACCCTGTGGGTTCTGTCCTTGAGCCAGTTTGCAACCCATCTTGTGACATATGGGTTTACATCTAAGCTGGTGAGCTTTTCTATGATGCCCGAGTGGGGTATTGTGTCGAACGCTTTTGCTAGGTCAAGGTAGGCTGTGTGAACTGCCTTACCCTCATCAATGGCCTTAGTGACTGTTTCGAAAAAGTCGACCAAGTTCAAGAGGCAGGATCTGCCCTTGACAAAGCCAAATTGGGTAGGATCCAGTGTCTGTAGGTCCCCAATGTCTTTATTTATGAGTTCCATTATGATCCTCTCCATAGCTTTGCAGACAAGGCTCGTCAAGCTTATGGGGCAGTAATTTCCAGGGTCCATAGAAGCACCACCTTTGTGGAGTGGGACCACAGTTGCTGTACGCCATTCTTTGGGTACGTATCCTGTAGTAAGGCTAAGATTAAACAGCAGCCTTATGTGTGGGTTTAGTTCCTCATTGAGTTTGTATAGCACACAGCCGGGGACACCGTCCGGTCCCATTGATGCTGTGTTTTTTGCTTTAGAGAGAGCAGCTCTCACCTGGGCATCTGAGATGTTTGGGAGGCTAGACTCTGGTGGGATAGATATTTCTCCTTTTGGGGGGGGGGGGTTTTGCACTGAACCTGTTTGCCAGTATGTTGGCAATGTCTGTGGGTTCAGTGATTTTTGTATCATTTTGGACTAATTCTGAGCATATCTGGGAGTTTCCACCCAGGTTTCTAACATAGCTAAAGAAGGCCTTATGATTGTCTTTTGTATCTTTAGCGATTTTTCTCTCAAAGTTGGCCTTGGATGATTTTATGAGTGATCATAGTTTTTTGCTAGTATTGATCAGAGATGCCTTCCCTTTTAGGGATTTTGCTCTGTCATGTAGTAGCCTTCTCCTCTTGTTGTAGAGTTTGTTTATGGCTGGGGTCCACCAGACCGGGCGCCTGCCTTTGGTGGAAAGGGTCTTGATTTTATTAGGGATTGCTTGATCCATACATTCCTGGAGGTGCTCGCAGAAGGCATTTGTAAGGGTTTCAGCAGCGTGGGTTGTGGTTTCCACTGCCTCGGGGGCCTTGAAGGATACCACTCCAGTCTTAAGAAGTGTGAAGTTTGCTTTTGAGAAGTTCTTCACTGTGGTCTTTTTTGCTGGGGTTGGGGGTGGGATGTGGATCTCCAGTGAGATTAATTTATGGTCTGATCTCACCAATGAGGGATATACTTCCGGTGTGGAGCATTTTGTCCCCATGTTTGTGATGATCAGGTCTAGTATATGTATATTTTCTCCTCTTGTGGGAATGGTGACTAGTTGTTCCATAGCATTTGAATTTATGAACTCCGGGAACCTTTGGGCTAGGGTGTTGGGGCTTGAGTAATGTTCCCAGTCTATGTTTGGGTAGTTGAAGTCACCCAATATGATGGTGTTTGGAGAGTGATGGCTGAGAGTTTTTGATCCTCTGTAATAGGGGAGCCAAGGTTATTCCAATAGTTGGAGAAAAGACAATTCAAATTGTATAACAAGGTATTCAATAGTTTGTAAGAGGATGAAATTGTTTTCTTTAGGGCTCGAGATTGCAGAAATGATTTCACCTAGTTTGTTGATTTCCTGAATATTGGGAGAGATTGAAAGGTTGTGCAAGTATAATCTCCCTTAGCTGCCGGAGAATAACTGTGTATTTGTTATTGGTCCCAAGGATTAACCATAGCTCGGCAAGGGTTTTAGTCCTATATTTGAGGATATCCCATATATTAAGATCCTTGATGAGATGAAATTCAGTGAGATCAAACATTTCATTATTGATCTTGAGATTTAGATTGTGATGTAATGGTTGGAGAAGGGGTAAGATATTTTCAAGGTTGATGTCTTTAATCAGTTTTTGGAACAGCCTGATTTTATGTTTCAGGGATTGAGCTAGTTTACAGTTGGTCATGGAAATAGTGGATAGAAAGGGGATAGCCTGTGGGTTAATTTTGTTAGAGATAATATGGTGATGCCAAATTTTCATCCAGGATGGATAGTGTATGAGCTTTACTGTTAATATTTGAGATAGACCAGACCCTATTAGAGCAGATGATCTTGTAGTACAGCTGAAAGTTTGGAAGGCCTAGCCCACCTTTCTCCTTGGGGTAGATTAACTTGGAGTAAGAGATCCTGACTGACTTAGGAAACCAGATGAACTTGGCTAGATCTTTGTTAATTTTGGAGAAAAAATTATTAGGGATTAACATATCAGAAGCATTGAATTGATATAGGTGTCTGGGAAGAACATTCATTTTCACTATTGCTACTTTGGATAAGAACGCTAAATTCAGAAGTTTCCATCTTTGTAGATCTTGATGTATACTAGACCATGTTTTTAATAGGTTATTTTGAAGCATGGAAGCTTGGTTATGTTAAAAGTGAATACCTAAATATTTAAGGTTATATGTTATTTGGAAAGAAGACTCAGGAAAATAGAAAGATTTATGGGCATTAGGGTTAATTGGGAAAATATGTGATTTTTTATTATTAATTTGGTATACTGAGGCAATAGAAAAGTTCCTGACGGCGTTTAAAATTTTAGGTAGATCTGAATTAGGATATTGAAAGTATAGATTTAGGTCATCTGCAAAAGCCGATAATGCAACTTGAGTATTTAGGATTTTAGGAATAGAGTGGTGTGAGTTTTGGGTGATATATAAAAAAAAGGGCTCAATAAAAATGTTAAAGAGAAAGGGGGAAAGTGGGCACCCCTGCCTTGTTCCATTGGTGATCAGTATTGGACTGGATCTCTGTTTGTTTATGTATAGGTATGTGTGTGAGTTTGTATAGAGTATTCTGATCATATCAGAGAAGGTTTTAGGTACATTAAAATGAGACAGGGTAACAAACAAAAAGTCCCAATTAACTCTGTCAAAAGCTTTTGATGCATCCAGAGTTAAGGCGTATATCGGGCTTTTATCTTTTTTTGTAAATTGTATTAGGGAATCCAAAGTTAAGGTATTGTCCCATGTGTGGCTATTGCTCATAAAACCAGCTTGGTCAGGGGATATTAAGGATGGGAGTATCTTTTGGAGTCTATTAGCTAGAATAGCAGCAAAAATTTTAATGTCAACGTTTATTAACAAGATTGGTCTATAATTGTGGGGGTCTGCTTTATCTTGTTTGTTTTTTAATAACAAGATAGTTTTTGAGTTGCTCCAATGGAGGTCAGTAATACCCTTCTTTATAATAAAGTTGAAGACTTTCAATAGACTAGAGGAGATTTTTGAGCTAAAAGCTTTGAAGACGTTAGTGGTAAAGCCATCTGGGCCCGGGGATTTGCCTACTTTAAGGTTATTTATAATTTTTTGGATTTCTTGAATGTCAAGCGGGGCAGATAAGAGGGAGACTTGGTTTGCTTTAAGAGAGGGAAAATTGATGGAGTTGAGAAAGGACTCCATCTGTGGTTTAAGAGTGTTGCATTCATTTCTACTATAAATGTCTGAATATAGTTCATAAAATAAATGGATTATTTCAGAATCTGATTTGTAGATTTTACCCTGGTAATAGAGAGTGGAGATTCTAGGAGCACCATTATTGTTTTTTAGTATTCTTGCCAAAGTTCTTGAGGGAATTTGTGCCCATTCAGAATATGTTGCTATAAATTTTTGTTCCTGCAAGGAGTAATTATGTGAGTGGAGTTCAAATAAATCTTTACGTGTTGTATTGATCAGTTCCTCAATTTTTGGGTCAGGGAATAGTCTCTGTTTTTTTTCTAAAGAAGAAAGTTTTAAGGGCAAATTAGTTTCTTTTTTTTTTGTTGAGTTTTTTAAGAAAGGAAGCTTTATTAATCAAAAAACCTCTCATTACAGCTTTGCAAGCCGCCCATTGGATGTCTGGTGGAATTTGGGACTTTATAAGATTAATGTCTAGATCCGATAGTATGTTATTAATTTTATTTAGTATATCCTTGTTATTTAGTAAATTATTGTTAAGGGTCCAGTTAGCGAAGGTAAATGTAGGGGTAGTAAATCTAATTTTGAGGGAGATTTTTGCATGATCTGAAAGAAATCGGGGTTCAATATTGAATGTATTTTTAAATTTAGATAGAGGGTCTGAAATTAGAAAGAAGTCTAGACGTGACCAGGATTTATGGCAATTAGAATAGAAAGTATATAAATTCTCTTTGGTCAAGATATTACTAAAAGTAATAGTGTCAATAAGATTAAAATCTGAGATAAGTTCCTCTAGGGCTATAGAAGCTTGGAAGTTATAAGAGGAAGAGTTGCTAGTGTGGTCTAAGCTAGGATCTATTACAGCATTCCACTCCCCACCTATTATAAACAAGTAGTTTGGAAATGAGTTTAGTATATTATAAATTTCTAAAATAAAGGTTTGTTGTTGAGAGCATGGTCCATATAGATTCAAAAAAAGAACTGGTTTGGAGGAGTCTGGGAGCATAGAAGTGAAGTAACACCATCTACCGTTTATATCAGATTTAAACTCGTTAATAGCTTCCTGGAATTGTTTCTTAATTATAATGGCCACACCCTTCGAATTTGAGCTATCACTGGCACTTATTATAGACCTAATCCATTTTCTGTTGTTTTCTTTCTCCCAATCATCTTTAGACAGGTGTGTTTCCTGAAGAAAACAGATACTAGCCTGGGATTTAAAAACAAGGTGGAGTAGCAATTTTTTTTTTAGCAGTATTTTGTAAGCCTTTAATATTCCAAGAGTCAACAGACCAACTCATGCAGGTTAACACTAAACAGGGTATAAGGAAATGTTATATATGTGGAACCTTATTATTAGATATGGAAAGATTAATGAGTGTTGAAAAGAATCTGCACTATAATTGCAGTAGAAAAGGGAATTGGAGAACCACATCAAACCTGTGTCTGCAAAAAGTTTAAATGTAAAGGAAAATGTAGCAAAGTACTCCTTCTGACTCACCCCGGTGCCTACCCACCCAAACCCCTTAAGTGAAGAAGTACAAAACCAAACTAAAAATAAACATAACAATTCTATACATATGTACAAAGAAAATCTCATCCAAAAGATCATCAGACTAGATCCCTACTACAGTGCACATAAAGCATCCATACATGAAAAGTAATCCTACTAGTATGTCAAATAGCTATGACACGATGTAAATAAACATATAGACACAAGCCTGTTCGCTTAATCTTATGAAAAATTAGGATCTATGAATTACATGGAAAACAGACTTTATACAATTAAGAACAGCTCTTATGGAATCACAGACAGAACAGGTATTATGTAGGATTGGTACACAACTAAAACCTCATGAAGCGTATCATATACAAAAATATGTTACTGGTGTATATAACAGTATATCAGAAGTTGTAAAAGTTTAAGGAGCTGAACAATATGGATATTTGTGATGTAGTTGGGCAAAAAAGTATTTACATTGATCAGACTCTGATAATAACAGAACTGCTTTAAATCTATGAATCTTGTTACATTACTGTACCCCTTCCTCCCATCTGTGTTAAACATTTACTAGGTATAAGGACTTCTGGTTGAAATTTGAGTGGTCTTTGTATCCCCTTCTCAACTGTTTTCTGCATGTTTAATTATATCATTAAATTACTTTACAGCCTTATGTCTGATTCTGTGGCCACCTTACCCCTGTTGGCATCTTACACATGAATATTTCTTTAATTCCCATCTCTGAATATATGTTTACATATCTGTAATCTTCAGCCATTTCAGTAAAACAGGAAATCAGTGTTGCAATATGTGTAAGTGGTATCACACTGGCTACTTTAGATGTTTGTGACCAATTAGTGATTACTACAGTTGATCGGACTTTGCTATAATCATGCTTTTATCTAAACAATCTTGCTACAGCATCCTACTGCAGTTATACTAAACAGCTCCACATGACATCTGTTAGGCTGCTAACTGCATTGTATTAGCTTAGTGTGTGTTGGTTTATTTGTTTAAGCATGTTGAACACAAAATTTATACATCTTGAAGAAAGGAAGGTTAAACAGACCAAAACAATCCCCGCTCAGCGTAACTAGAGTGCCCCTAATGCAGAAAATGCTTTTTGTGCTAAAATGTGTAAGCAGGACCCTAATTTTGTATGCAGGAACAGTAAGCTACATAAAGCGCTGTAAGCGCGATTAGTAGAGGTCGAACCTAATGAGCGTGCACTCCTGAGAGTCCACAGCTAAAGATATCCTACTGGGAACCTCGCGTTGTAGATAAGTTCCTTGCTTGACACGTGGATCTGCTTTAGGAAGGAAAATCTTTTAAACATTTTAAACAACTTTAACCATGATAAACGAACTGTATTGAAGCTGGATTAGTGAGCGGAGTTGTCAATGAAGCATCCGGTGAGTAAACTGAGTTTATATGAAGTATGTCTGCTAAAACGCTTGTATTAGTATTTTATAAAGGTTCAGGAACCTTGTTGAATACTTTAAGGAAGGCTTCTCTTGCTTCACTTTGGGAGGTTGCAGTATATTTAATGTCATTTTGGAAGAAGATCAGTGTGTTTGGGAATCGCATTTGGAATCTGATATTCCTTCTAATAAGGTCAGAACAAAATGGAGCTAGTTTTTGTCTGTTCTCCTTAATAGAAATGGGTAGATCTTGAGAGAAGGTTAATTTGTGATTGTTCCACATGAAATTTTTGTGTTTTTTCGCCGAGTACAGAATCTTTTGGGCAATCTGAAAGTTAAGTAACTTTGTGTAGATTTGGCAAGGTGCTGAGGCGTCTTGGCGTTTATGTAGCGCACGATGGGCTCTCTCAATTATTACATTATTTTCACCTTCTGAGTGGAGTAGTGATTCAAATATTTGCTTTGTGACAATAAGTAAGCCTTGACTATCATAGTTCTCTGGAAGACCTCTGATTAAGATATTGTTACATCTGCTTCTAGCCTCGAGGTCTGTTAGTTTTGTCTGTAGATCTGATATAGAAGCTGTTTTGGCACGCAAATCATCAGATAAGGACTGTATTTGAAACTCATTAGATTGTATTTTTTTGTTCAAGTGTGTCTACTCTATCAACAATTTGATTGATGGATTTTCCTAAAGTAGAAAGTTGTTCCGAAAAACTTTGTATGGCAGAATGAATGGGTTGGAGGGCCTGTTTCAGCTCATCCATGTGAAAGCTGGAATCTTCTTTGGTATTAATATTGCTTTTAATAGGCTCCACATTTTGTTTATTTGTTCTCTGTCTCTTTGAAAGACCCTCTTTTTCAGGTGAAAATATTGCTGAGGATTTGGCTTTTGTTGTTTGTATATCCATTGTAGAAGGATCATTTGTCATTTTTATCTGTTTAGCCATGTGGAGTTAGGAGTATTTCAAGTAGAAGCAGGCCCCCTGGATCTCTTGTGGAAATAGCACCTTGGAAGAGCCAGAAAAGTTGAAAAGCTGTTTTGAGTCTTGCCGACTGCAAAGGTAATGAAAGTTCCGAAGATATGAAGGTAAAATAGCTCTTTTCGAGGTATGTAGAATCCTAGAGAATGTAGTTGAGGTAAGGAGCTCTGTGCATAAGCTGTACACTAGACGACCACCATTTTGGAATCAACAATTTTCTGTTATTACTTTTTGTTTTGTTTTGACTTAAGACGAGTTTACGTTCGCTAATTCTATTTCTGTTGTCTGATCTGATTACTATACAGTGATTAACTAGAAATATATGGACTGAAAATCTTCCACACAGAGAAGTTTCTTACACTGTTTTGTTTTTGGAAAAGTCCATTATAAATACATGTGTATGTGAATATATTTTATTAACATTTTCTACTCTAAATCCTACAGTATACTTTCCAAATTGTTGAAGCAATACAAAATTCACATTTAAATTGAAAATGAAGATTAGACTTTTCTGTAAATAACACTGCTTTTTAATTATGCCAGATTTACTTGCTCACATTAAGCAGGCCACAGGACTGAACCTAAGTTTTTTAAACTTTCCATCACACTGTGCAGTCTCTAAATGGAGATGAGGAGTCTCATATGTCATTTTCTCAGATTACAGGGGCTCCAAAATGTTTTGATATCATTGCACTTTCCCTTTCAATATCTAGGGATCCTCTCCAACCACCTTCAGAATCAGGGCCGGCCTTAGCTGAAACGGCACCCTAGGCGAAGTAGTGCTCTGGCGCCCCTTAAGCCCCACCCACAACATACTCATGAAACACCCCTATTTGAGCCACACCCACAGATAGGTCACTCCCCAAGAAAGCCACTCCAGTCATTTCCTTAAATCATTTAAATGCATAAGAAGAAAAAGATACATTGTAATGTAGTTAAACTACAACTACCTTTGTGTACACGTTTCCTACTGTAAATACCAGAGTTGGATCGTGGTCAAATAGGGTTCTAGGCAGGGTAATAGACCACCCCTCCCCCCAGAGCAGCCCCTTCTGCAGCAGTCCCCTACCCCCCCAGAAGCAGCCCCCTCCCCAGCCACTCCAGTGTTACATTACTTGGCTATTTCTACTCAGTTACCATAAACACTGTTCAAACCTGTCAGTGTGTATACTGTTTTCTTATTTGCTTCTACAATGATTACAAATATTGAAATAAAATAGCATAAACACAGATAGCCATTTGCTAAACAAACAATACAGTCTCACAATGAAAACAGACTTAGCATGAGCAGTAAATTTCTCTACCCTTGAAACTCACATTCATTGAAACAGCATTAAAACCCACATTCAAATAAAATGCATCTGGCCAGTGGAGAATTAAGGTTGCTTTTAGGCTCTTTTCAAACTACAGGCTCCTTGAACACATTCTTATGGCCAAGCATATATATGCATGTGTTCTTTGATTCACCTTCCTGATTGCGTTAAACTATATTCCTTGTATAATAAAGCACCACATGTTAGTGTGTGTTTTAAAGTTGTAGTTTTGAACATTTTTCCAGTAAGCAATGGAATGAAATGTATGACCCAGTAATGACAAAAGTGCCCATTTCAGAGCATTTTAATCATAAAAAGCCACTCAAACTTCTGTCATTACAATCCGCGAGTATCAGTCAATAAGCACAATCTCTGCAGAAGTAAAATTCATCCAAATAATTCTATACTAGAAATATGTAACTAATAAAAGGCTGTTACTGCCTAACAAGTTTACATTTCAGTGTCTCATCTCCAAATTCAGTGCTTGCTGCCCTTAAAGAATTAATTGCCTATGTTACATTAAAGGAAAAGATACATTGGTAATATTGCAATAGGGAGTGACTGAGAGCCTGACACACAAGTTCATAGTTACTAGGCATCTTATACAAAGGAGGGCACACTAAGAAATGCAGAACCCCTATCCCCCGTAAAATGCACCAAATAATCGGCAACTAGGTTATTACATACCATACCTCTATTACCTCTCAAACGCTTAGCAAAAGAAATCTGAACAAAGCCTAATATTATGGGAGAGGCAAAGGTCCCCAAACAGGGACAGATTAGAAATATTGCTGTTAGAGGCTTAGAAAGTTGCTAGAATAACGGCATTTGTCTTGGCATACATTTTCTGAAGGAAATGAAGGTTAAAATTCAAATGCATGACATTTAGTTATTTAAATCTTCAGTGATTTGCCAGAAAACTACAAATTTTATGAGGACTTCATACCTGATAATGTGGATGCAGTGGCCACAAAAATAGGAATAGATTTTAAATATTGCACTTTAAAGTTGCTAGAATTACAGGATTTGTGTTAACTTGCATTTCACGAAGAACACAAAAAAGCCACAATGGAGAAAGATCATTTTTTAAAGCACTGCATTTAGAAATGCTAAAGGAGAGAATAGCTCAAGAAAGATTTCAAGAGTAGCCCACAGACTTAGTGTCAAAAAGAGGTATACTTTTTTTTTTACAAGCTTCAAATAGTACATTAGTTTACTCCCATGGCAGGTTGAGTATCCACTGGAGTTGGTTGATTATCAGAGCCCATTTTACTATGGATCATTAGTGTCTTTAGATTCACTGCAACATTTTCAATCTTTTACCACATGAATCAGGAACAAAGCCAAAAGTACTATGGGAGAAGAGCAAAAAGATCCAGACTCAGGGACGCATTTTAACTTCTATATATCTAGTTGCTTACACAGATTTTGCATTAGCATGCCCATTTTGAAGAATATAAACTATGACTCCAGTGTCTCCCATCATTTAGTGACAACAACCCTCAAGAATCAGTGCAAGGCCAAAAAGAAAAAAAATATATTTTAAATATGTCTCTATACTCATATCTCTCTATATATATATTTATCTGTCTGTATATCCTATCTATATCTAGATAAATCCGTATTTATAGATATCAGAGGCATAGCTGGTTCAACCGCCTTGCTCAAACCGAAGAACAAAAAAAAAAAAAAAAAAAAGGGCAGCTCTGATAGACTGCTTATTGCAGTCTGAAGCAAAGGCGATAGTTACATACAGAAAATGGAGTACATACCTCTCAACTGTACAGATTTTTACAGAATGTCCAGATTTTTGCCTTATTTTTGATGTGTTCCTCCTAAAATCTGTACTTTTCTGGCAAATAGCAGAGGATTGAAGTTATTAAATAATGACAAACATTTAAGACTCCACATCCTTTAGAAAATTCATGCTAATGCAAAACCTATTATTCTAATAACTTTCTAAGTTTATAAGATTATAAGAGCAATATTTAAAATCTGTCCCTATTTGTCACCCCCCCCCCATCATTTTAGGCATCATCCAGATTTTGAGCTCTAAGAGGTATGATGGATGTAGAAAGTGTGTGCCCTTGTGTTTACAACACTTATTCTTGTAAAGCACCAAGGCCTGTACAAGTCTTCAGGACTTTCATTTAACATTTTGGAGGTAGAAGGACATGGTGAAGAAGGAAGTATGTAACAGTGTTAGTTGAACAAAACACACACATCCACTTTCTCCCTCATATACACACATACTATCTCACATAGTAACACACACTTTATCTGTTGTACAAACAGAACGAGCACTTAACATACTAAATTAAAATATTCATATATGCAGAAACTTAGTAATAATCACCTAACTTATTTAGAAGAATAGATTTTTCCTTCTTGAAACATATAGAGTATCTCCTGCTGGTCTGACTACCACCACTATAGTGATTACTACTGATATGGCAAATACATCTACCCGATTAACATAAATCAACAAATAATTAAATAGCACAATACTGATTAGCTATCTTAGAGTTTTACTACCCATTGCAACCCATTCACTAAAAAAACCTTTAACATTTTTTAAGGCAAATTATAGTGCCACTCACTCACACACACACACACACACACACACACACACACACACTATATAGGGTGACAACATCTGCATTCAAACCATCAATAAAACATTCACTTTAAACATGCTCAACATGCAATGATTTCAGTTTTGTGTCAGAAGCTGGAGACATGATATCCTACTAGTCAAAAATGCCCAGATGATGCATCACTTCACTAACTTCAAACAAAACATTTATGCTACATGACCAATGTGCAGTCTCCAACTGCCCAACTACAGTATTATCAAAAGTTTTAGGGAGTGTATTTTTCTATTTCAGCTGTCCTTCCTGTTAATTCAGTTACCATTTTTGTGTTAGTAGTAGAAGGAATACCTAACACCAGAATCTGTGCAGTTCCTTCTTAACAATAGTTCAGCAAGTTCAACTACTGCCATTTTATATATACAGCCTTTTAATTTCACCATCAATACAAAAAGTCAAGTCTTATTTCAATACACTTTTTATAAAGTATCAGACTTCTGTTTATCTTGCCCACTATCACACTTGACTGGAAATTGTTATTGGTTGCGACCTTCTTGTGAAACATTAAATAATCAACACAAAAATAATTCAGGATACAGACCCACCAACCACAATTATTCGTGGCATTACTTAAGCGTTTAAGTAATCCAAAAACATCATAATAGGCAGTCAAATTAAAACTATGAAATTATTTTAAATTCTTGCAAAAAAACATCAATAACTGTTGCACGTGGGGACTAAGCCAAAATATATGGGCGTAACAGTTAAACAAGCAAAAGCGTGCTCTACCTCACAGTTTTTGACAAGCAACGCAGGTAAAAAAATCATGATAGATATTATACAATTGCATTTAAGAAGTCTATTAAGTTGTCCATCAGAGTACTAATGGCAGCAGGACATAATATAACATAGGAGCATAATGTAGAACAAATTGGCAAAATGTGGAACACCTAAAAACAGTTTACTAACAACTTCAACTAGGAATCTCACATGATGGTTAAATGTGGTATTTTAGACTTCTAAAAGTTTTTTTAATGAATTCATAACATTATGTATTATTTACAAAAAATATGGGTTAAAAAATTCTTAAAACTGAATGCTTGACAGACAGACCATTCAAAATGGAACTGGGAAGAACACACCATTTTTAAGATTAATAATGAAAAATGTTCTTCATAATGAAGTACACTTGAGAGACGTGATGCTAACAGCAAACACCCACACAAATCTGCTTTCTTTGAGGTCAACATTCATGCTTATCATGGGCACAAATGTGGATGGAATGTAAAGTCTCATTCAGCATCAATCACACAGTCATTTAGCTAAACCATTCATGACATGTCATTTTATAATAAAAAAAATACTACATTGCTCAAAAACTGAATAACTCTGCAACCTAAATAGACAACATTGACAACTAAGTAACTTGCTCTTTAAAAGGAGCATTTCTTTTGGCAAACCTGTATTACTGTTCCCATCTTGACATCTGGCTGTTCCTTGTTGCTGCACACGCTATCGGCAGGTAAACTCATTGTGCTTGAACACAATGCTTTAAAGAATTAGTTTCTTGAATAAAATTACAAATTAATAAATTAAAACTTAAGATTCGGTTTAAAACACTCCCCCAAACTGCTTTCTTTTCTCTAGTATGTGGGTTCTGTATTTAATACAGAGCTTTGCAAATCCATCGTTGCACATTTGTGAATCAACTGAAACTTTAACAAAAAGTACCCTAACCTCCTGAAATCTGTTGTTGTTGTGTCTTTTGGCTTTTCCCAGTTAGGGGTCACCACAGCGGAACTCCGGTCTGCTAATGATTGGTAGTTGATTTTTACATGCCGGGTTACCAGCCCTAATGCACAACCTTCAACGAAGGTACACCCATTCACGCATGTCTCTAGGCAGAAGACGCTCTAGCTGAGAATCGAACCGGACAGCGTCTTACTGTGAGGTGACAACGCTACCGCAGCACCACCACCGCAATACCCAACCTGATAATCAGGCTTTCTGCACTGCAGGTTTCAGGCAGAAACTGTATGTGGGGCAGCAGATGTTCCCATGGCAACTAGACGCTTTCGAAGCAGTTGTCATGGAAATCCAACTCTCTTCATAATTTTTGCCGCGGCAAAAGGACACCAATGATTGGGCCCCCAGTTTCCTGGACACAAAGGCACACTTTGGAAGTAAGATTTCTGTGTGTCCTGGGACATGTCAAAATCAAAGCTATTATCTCTGAGTATGGTGACGGTTTGTACGGTGGTAAGAATAGAGAGAGCTACAGAAGGAAAAAGGATTCAAAAATCAGTGCCCAGGTTTGTTTACATTTTAAGCCGTTCTGTTATTTATCAAAAATGTGCCACCTACATACACACATACTATCACACACAGTAACACACTTTATCTCTCTCATACAAACAGAATGAGTAATTTAAATTCCACACACATACATGCATATACATACTCACGCACTCTCTTGCATACAGAAGCAAACAGTTTAAATTACAAACACAAACATACACTTAATTTTTATTTAAACTGCACGCATACATATGACCTTAACCCCTCTGTTAACTGAACTGCTAACTTAAGTTTCACGCGCAACAGCAGAAGTTTTTTTTTTTTCTTAAACCTGTTGAAGCCTTCCAGCCAATCTGAAGCTATAAAAGTGAGAGAGCGGTCACCCTTCCCCCTCTCCCTATTGTTTTGGCGCCCTTCACTCAGACAGGGCGCCGAGAAGATAGCAAAATAACAAAAGTAAATTAATTTAAATAAATACATAAAAATGCGCCCTTTATGAGGCCAGCTTGTACGGCGCCCTAGGCGGTCGCCTAGTTCGCCTGTGCCTAAGGCCGGCCATGTTCAGAATTATGGTGCCTTGCTCTGTGCTTGCAACTCCCCTGTCAGAACCCTCACTCACTAGGGCTACCCAAGAATTACATCTAGGGTATCTGGAAGGAGTCACTGGCAGATCCAGGTGTGAGCAGATGCCATTTGCAAGTTAGTAAAAAGGATTAAAGTTCTGAGCTATTAATGGGTACAGGGTTTGATTCCTTCCCCCTTCATTTGCCTGTTGTGTGACTGATCAAGTCAGTAAACCACACACTGCTACCAGGCTGAATCTGACAAACGTCCATGTTGATTACTGTTGTGTCACAATTAACAGATATGATAATAAAAAGAGAATACAGTAGGGTTAGGTGGAATTATATAAAAATCATAATTATGAAGGACGTGACATGAGAGAAGGTTGGGCAAGTTGGACCACTACTCCTCTGGGTATAGAAGGATGAGGTTTGATCAGCTTAAAAGTGTTACTTGATAATTTTTTTACACAAATATACTAGACTGCAAGTGAACCACATGTAAGAACAGGAATCAGTAATCATGCCAAAAGGATAGTCTTAGACATGTAAGGTACAAACTTTGCAAGACACTGCATCATTTCTAGAAATGTCTGTAACATCTGCTTGTCTTATGACCTTGTTATTTGAACAGTTGCATGCATTTTTTTCTGGATCAGTTTTCAAATGCTCTGAGAATAGGACATGAGCTATGTATTTCAGATTTATCACTCTGATCTGACATTTACTCTTATTTAGCTTGATATTATTATGTATTAATCAATCTCAAAAATGTATCAGTCTCTTGTCATTCTCCTCGTGTTTGATCACGCAATAAAAATTCATCAGTTATGTTTACAACCCCATTCAAGTTATTATTTACGTGGACCACAGCACTTTGGGGCATCTCTGGTACATAGAACAGTACCTTTATAGGAGCATAGCAAATGTACATAGTTTGGAGATTTCTCGACCTAGCTTTATCTGCAAGAAATATTGTTTTGTTTCTCATACAGAGAAAAAAAACTTAGCATTTGGCATTATTGAGACCACATTTTCAACTGTAAGCAATATTTAATGCTGTGTCTTAAATTCTTTGTTCATTTTCTTTGGATTAGTACAAATACTTGTTTTTTTGTATAACAGTGGTCACACTATCCATGCATAGACTGTAACTGCTTTTTAATTTTACAAGTGATTTTCATTTTCTTTAGCTCCTTTTCTACTCCACATCCAAGTACTGCAAATGCTTTTCTAGCAGCATGTATCATTGCCATTCAACCAGGCTTTATTTGATTGCAATGTTCTCCTGGCAACCTTCCTAAGCCTGTAAATAAATAGTGTAGTCATGCAAGAGATCACTGTTAATAATCCTCACAGTATGTGACATGTTTCTGTGATGGTTTTATTTTCTACATATGTTCTGAATACTTTTCATCAGTTCTAGCTTCTCACAAGCCACAGAGCCTAAAATATAAGGAGAATTAAAATCTTAAACTTCAACTATTTAAAAAAATACTAAACTTTTTCTTTTTTTTTATATAGACATTTCAGCAATGTTTGACCTAATGGTGCTACACTGTGGCTGGAATAGGTTCATAGGTAGGTACTAGGCTATCGGCCCAGGGGCCTACGTAAGCCTAGCCAACAAGGTTCCCTGGCTTACGCCACCCAATAAAGTTATTTTCCTGTGCTACTGTCAAGCAGAGACACAGAAGTGATCCCCGGGGTGTATTTCCTATTTCCCATCCACTCAGCAAGATTTTTCTTGAAGAGTGCTAATGAAGAACTTTGCTTGACATTGATGGGTAGCCTGTTCCAGAGTATGGGAAGTCTCTGAGATAGGAATCTATCCCTCCAGCATGTCCTGTTTATTGTGGTGACAAGGTTTAGGTCCCTAGAGAGTGTAGCTTGGAAGGATTGGGATTTCTTTAGGTGTAGCATGTCCAACAGCTCTGGGTTTGACACAGCTTTATATGTTAGGCAGAGATCAGCTCGGAGTAGGCGATATGCTACGGAGTAAAGCTGGAGTTTTTTGAGACGGTCAGTGTAGGGCATTTGTTTGAGTTCAGTAATCCTCTTTGTGAGGTACTTCTGTGGCCTTTCCAGCCGCTGCAGATGTCTTGTGAGGTACATTCCATAAGTTGTACTCTATAATGGGTCTAATGAGTGTCGAGTAGAGGGGAATGATGACCTCTTTTTTTCTGGATGAGAACCCTTTTATGATGAGGTTTGCCACGTAGAAGGACGTCCTGACTACTGTGGCAATGTGACTATCAAAGGAGAGACTACTGTCTGGTTAACGGTGATAGACTAATCTCTACTCAATGCAATACAGTTCAATTCTTATTTTATAGATAGTATAACATCTCTAATGAAGGATTCCTCAACATCTGATCCCAACCCTGCCCAACATATCACCACATCCACTTTCACCTTCAAACCTGTGCACAGCCACTGAAACATGGCTTTGTAACTCACAACTCATGCTGAATCCAAAAAAGACCAAACTACTACTTTTTCCTCAAATTCTTCTCTCATGAAAAAACAAAATCTGAAGTCCTCTCTCTTGGTAAAACAACCATTAAAGTCAATTCTCTTAGCAAATTATTAGGAGTGATAGTAGATGATAAGCTTATGTTTAATTGCATAAGAAAACCTGATAAAAAACTAGAGAGGGTTTGCAGAGCCAAAAACTTTGTCATTGATGTAACTAAAACTACACTTGTCACTACTTATCTCCTTCACCACACTTCTTTATGGTGCTAACATCCTTACTGACCTCCAGGCTTTACAAAAAGTCAAACTTGAACGATGCTATAACAAAGTTGTTAAATTTGCAGCAAATACACCTTTCAGAATCCACCACTGTATAGCACTAAAAAGCCTAAATTGGTTAGAACTGCCTCATCAACTAACATATATACAACTTCTTACCACCTATAAAATTATCCTGCATCCATCTGCCTGTCCAGCACTAGAAAATATTCTACACAACTATGTTCCCAGTTCGTCATTGCGATCATGTGAACAAAACTCCTGTCTGTTTACAAACCTATCAAATCTGCTGGGCATTGTCTGTACTCAAACAAGGCTGCTAAAGGCTGGAACTCCTTACCTGTATCCATCAGGTAAATACTCTCCCTCCCATATTTAAAAAACACTCTAAAAGACTTCCTAGCTAAAATCTGGTCCTGTTCTTGCTGAAAACCAGGATAAACTATATCCCTAAATGTTAATAAATATCGTTTTATTCCTTATACCTCCTTACACTCCATTCTTCACTTACATTCTTACTTCTGATACTCTTCCCTGACTTTCTCTCTAAATACACCATAAATCTGTTTTTCCCTCAATTCATATTGCAATTCCTGTTTGTATTAGATTAATTTACCTTTAATTTCTCTACAAATTTTCTAAAATTTCTATGAATATTAAATGATTGTCGTATAACTTGTATTGATTCTTAACCAATGTTTTATACTATGTCTAATTTGTTATAATTAATTAAACTGCAGATGCTTTTATTTTTGAAGATTGTAAAATATTGTTCTTAAATTTTTTGTAGCTTTTTCCCCAAAAATGGGCTTCTACCCAGTCAGATTTTCCCAGTAATCAAATGTCAATTAATAAATAATAAAACAAATAAATAGATTCAGATCTTTAAACATGTCCTCTGACAAACTATTACACTATAGACTTGTGTCTAGTTTAATATTTTATCCATTAACTCTCAGTTTTATTTCCTTCAGTCTTTTTTGTAAACCTGTCTCAGGGTTTTCTAATGCAGCCTCAGATGTCTCAGTATCAGTGTTTTTCACCTCAACAGTACCAGTAAACAATTCATGGTCTTGTCTTTATTCAGGAATATGTACATTCTTTTGAACATACTTTTTATCTTAGAAAAATGATCTTTGTAGTCCATATTCTGTAGGCCTGATTAAGAGCTTAGTAATGATTCCTGCCATGTCAAGCACCTCAGTTTGGGATCCTTTCTTTGTTACAGTTCATTGCCTAATGCTTTATGTTTCATATCTATTACCTTTACAAAAAATCCTGCCGTTATTCCACTTTTTACCTTATTTGACTCATGTTTAATCTTACATTTTATCACTTAATTTTTTTAACTGTGCACACTAGTGAATTCACTTGTTCTGCAGATAAACATAGCTTTTGGTAAAGTCAGATCTGTTGCTGTTAAAAGACTGACCCTTGTTTAATCTTTTCTTATACCATAAATTATTCTATAGCTTATCAGAGAACCATGGAGGTCACCAAACTCACATTCTGTGATTCTATTCTACAGCTAACATATACACCTATAATGTCTATGGGACTATTGTAAACAAATGCTTACTAAATGCAATTCTTTCTGAGCTAAAGTAATTACTGTTTTTTTTTTTTTATCTACCGGTACTGTTTCATTGTCTCCATTTTCAAGGACTTTTTCCTTAGTAACATGCAGGAATGCTGCACATTATAGGTTCATAGGAGGTTACTAGGCGAATGGAGTTAGGGCCTTTACAAGCCTAGCCATGTAAAAAAACCTGTGTACCCTAATTGACCATAGTTAGATGATTATTGTTAGCAGAGCAATTCTATGATCAGTACTGATTGCCCCTGTCCATGAGGGACATAGGTACCAACCTCTGGATGAATTTATGGTCACCCATCCAACTGTCAAGGTTGCGCTTAAATAGGGTCATTGAGGAGCTCTGCTCCAAGTGAAGTGGGATCTTACTCTAGAGGAGTGGCAATTTCTGTGAGATATATCTGTTTCTCCAACATGTTCTGTTAATGTCACAGGCTAGGTTGAGATCCCTGGAGCAAGTTACTCTTGTCCCATTTGATTTGTGGATGTGCAGCATTTCCATTAGGGCAAGGTCAGAGACGTCTCTGTAGGCCAGGCACAGATCGCCTCTAAACCAGTCAGTATGATACAGAGTAAAGTGACAGGGCTTTCAGTCTTTTCATGTAGGTCATATTTTGGAGGTACTGGATTGTCTTGGTTAGAAACCTCTGTGGTCTCTCCAGTTGCTGCATGTCTGGTGAGGTACATACAGAAGGGATCATTGTACAGAATTAGTGGCCTGAAAAGGGTCAAGTGCAGCAAAGTTATAACATCCTTAGTCTTAGTGATGCCCTTATTTATGAGATGCGCAATGTTGATGGCTTTCCTTACCACAATGGATACATGGGGATCAAAGCTTAGATTGCTATCAACCTGTGTTCCCACATCTCACACCACTGGGTCTAAGCTTAGAGGCGTGCTATCTATATCATAATTAGCAGGGGCTACTTCTTGCTAAATGGGATGATGAGGCATTTTTTGCATTTAGTTTTATTCTGTGACCAATTATTTGTTGATGTCAGCCCTTTCTGTAGTATGATCATAGAAAAACTCACCAAGCTAGGCATCAGCCCCTATATCACTAGGTGGGTTGCAAACTGGCTCACAGATAGAACACACAGTGTGAAAGTAGCTGACTCCAAGTCAGATTGCCAACCAGTCATGAGTGGAGTCCCACAGGGATTGGTGCTGGGTTCTCTCCTGTTTGGTATCTACTTCTCAGAAGTTCAGTCCAACACAAAGGGACTCTGGCTGACAAAGTTCACAGACAATTGCAAGTTGGAAGCCATTATTAACTCCCCAAGTGATGTTGACATCCTACAGAAAGGCCTCACTGAGACCAACGACTGGTGTCAGAACCATGGCCTTAAGCTCAATACCAAAAAATGTGTTGTCATCCCCTTTGGGAAAAACCCAGTCTCCCATGAACTACCACATCGATGGTAGTCCACTGAACACAGAAGGCATTATAAGAGATCTGGGAACACAGGTTGACAGCAGCCTATCTTTTGAAAACCACAATGCCAATGTGGTTAGAAAGTTCCTTCTATGTGTCACATCTCACTATTAAGGGTTTTGCATCCAGGAAGAAAGAGGTCATTGTCTCCCTCTACTCTTCCCTCATTAGGCCAATCATCGAGTACAATGCCCCATTTGGCATGTACCTCACTAGACCCCTGCAACAACTGGAGAGGCCACAAAAGTACCTCACAAAGAGGAACTTAGGCCTTAAACACTTGTCCTATATAGACAGACTCAAAAACCTCCAACTATTCTTCATCTCATATCGCCTACTTAGAGGCAATCTCTGCTTGACTTATAAAGCCATGTCTGATCCAACTCTGTTAGAAATGCTACATCTAAAGAAATCCCAATGCCTCCACACCACATGCTCCAGAGACCTCAACCTCATTACCACAATCAATAGAAGGTGCTGGAGGGACAGGCTCATAACCCAGAGACTGCCCATGCTATGGAATAGACTTCCCATACATGTCAAACAGAGCACCTCACTGGCCCTCTTCAACAGAAATCTTGATGATTGGATGGGAAATACATAATTCACCCCGGGGATCAGTCCAGTGGCTCTACTCGACAGAAACTAAGGTCAGGTGGCACAATGCTAGGGTAATCCTATGGGCTAGGCTTGTAAAGGCTCCAGGGCCATTAGCTTAGTACACACCTATGAACCTATGTTGACATTGTTGGGGTACTCTATGATTGCACCCAGTTTACAGTCATCTGAAAACGTGGTAGGCCACAGGCCATCTACTTTCACCTGGACTTCAGAGAAATAGATCTCAAACAGTAGAGAGCCCAGCACAGTCTTGTGGTACCCCACTGGTAACTAGAAGTGCTTAGTGCGAAGACTGAATTAGGTATGAAAAGAATGATGAATAGTAGTGATCCACCTATTGACTACTACCTGGCTACTACTAGTGCTGGTCTCAACATGGCTAAATGCAGCAAGTAATGAATGACACTCAGTGATTGTCAGTGTACAAACAGTATGCAGATATTTACAGAGTATATAATATTTTAAACAAGATGCACATATTTGCAGAGTACACGAACATTTAAGAAGTGTCTGTATATTTATAAACCATATCACAATACAGACAGCATCATCAGCATCATATATATATATATATATATATATATATATATATATATATATATATATATATATTTTTTTTTTTTTTTTGTATACAAGGTGATCTCTAGGTCACTTGTAATGCATATTCTTTTCCATTTGGAGGTATAGCGAAGAGAGAGAAAAATAGCATACAGGGGATAAACCACACACTTTTTTGTTAATAAAACATGTGATAACAGATCTCTTAGAGGCATTATTTTGGTGGTTAGTATTTAGAGCCCCAGTTTTTAATGAAAGAGAGAAAGAACAAAATTGGAGTTGTTATGGTTTTGTTTGATGTGTCCAAGACAGATTCATTGAGAAAGAGTGAGTGAGAGAGAATAGAGTGGAGGGAAGTAAGTATGTGGCTCAGTAAGGAAACTCTGGGTATTAAAGGACAGTGTGCCTTGTTGTCAATATGATTATGACTGTAGAAGCTTGTGGAGTATATTAGTGTGTTGGTGGGTATGCAGGCAGATAATATGCATTAGGAAGGATAGTAATAGGAGTGTATGTAGAAAGGAGGGTGAGAAGGAGTGGATGTGAGACAATTTGCAGTAGGGGTGAAGGTAGAAAGTGAATGAGCAGGAAAAGTGTGTGGGAATTGAGATAAACAAAAAGGGGGGGTGCTAGTAAATATGTGGGAGAGGGTTAGAGCAGTGAGAAGAGGTTAGAAAGATTTATGCAAGAGTGAAAGATACACTGGGAGAGAGTGAGGGATGGAGAGCATCTGGGATTGGGTGTAGGTTAGTTAAGGTACAGGCCATGTATGTGAAGTAAGCTAGTGGTGAGAGCAGTCTGTAGTAAAACACAGATGGAAGTTACAGACATAGCCTATGAGAATGCAAGAGTAGAGTATATGTAGCACAACACATATTTATTGGAGCTATGCATGCATGCATGTTAAGGTATGCCACATGGCACACCATGTTTAATCATATCAATGAGTAAGAGAACCACAGGAACATGAGTTTTGGTTGCTCCATTGCTCATAAATGGCATGTACAATAACTATGAAAAGTAACATGTGAAAGCCACATGCTTCATATCTATGGCCACGAAGTAGACCACAGGATATCAATATGATATGCAAAAATTTCAATGGCCCTGCCAAGCTCAACAGACATGGTGCCTTCATGAGAAGACATTTTACTGTTGTAAAACTTTGTCTAACACAGAATGACCTGCTGGCCTGTCAGAATGACACAATAACATAGCAGTAAAGACTCATGAAGATCCTTGACACACATGGGTAGGCTACATAGAGATAATGCAGTCATTCAATGGTGTCTGCCACAAGACACCATTGTACTGCTAAACGTGCATGCAAAGGTACAACAACATTATATGCTGTATTGGCTTATGTAAGACATGGAAATAGATGAGACAGTATGAAAGAAGAGTAACATAAACTCTGTAGAGAAGAATATGGACTCTACAAGGTGTCTGCAGTGAAGTCCCTTTTTAAATAGTTATGTAATGCATTTATAAACTAATATACAGATGCTGGGAGAGGTATAGAAGGACTTGGAGGGATGAAGGTATGAAGCAAGTTATGACAAGTAGCAGGTTGACATGACAAGCAGCATAAACAAGGCAACACCATTTATGGAATATGTTTGTTCAAATGCACATCAAGTAACCAGTGCCCCATTTATAGGTTTCTGTGTTCATAGGTAGTTAACTATGCATGTGATCCATGCATACCTCTCAGCTGTACAGATTTTTCACAGAACGTCTCGATTTTTGTCTCATATTTTTGGTCCGTTTTTCATAAAATTGCGGTTTTCCAACAAATTAATGGCAAGTCATTCAAGACTGAAGTTAGAAAATAATGACAGACATTTGAGTTTCAGACTTCATATCCTTTAGAAAATTCATGCTAATGCAAAGCCTGTTATTCTACCAACTTTCTAAGTTTGTAATATTTTGCAATATTTCAAAATTGTCCCTATTTCTGGGTCTTTGTCCCATTTTCATTTATGGCTTTGTCCAGATTTCTTGCTCTAAGGAGTTGAGAAGTAACCAGGAGTTCATTGAGGACCTTAGCCCAATTTCACAGAGTAGACTTAGTCAGCAAATGGAGGCTGAGGAAATCAAACCTTGATCTGCAGGAAGCAACACATTTACAGATCATAGCTTTAATCTTTGATGCCTGACTGACAAAGCAGAGTTACAATGAAATAGTTTTAAGTTACCCTTGAGGTTTAGTAACCTTGTCCATTAGTCAGTCCAGGGATAAAGGAAATTAAAAACTAAACCAAAAATAGTAGACAGTAGTTACAGTATAATGACATAACTGTCAGTCAGAGAATACCATTTTACATAACCACAATTCCAGTATATTCAGGTGATGGGAAGTGTGTGGGTGGGGGTAAGTGGAATGAGATATGAATGAAGAATGGGTGGGAGGGAGGAAATGGAAGATGAGGGGTTATGAATGAAGTGGGAGTGGTTAGGAGTGAAGGGGGTGTAAAATGAAAGATGACTAATTGTTAGGCGGAGCTAAGGCAGTTCTGAACATCTTTATTTGAGTCCATTATTAAGGATGCATATTTGGGCGGCCACAGTGGTGCAGCAGTTAGCATTGCCACCTCACAGCAAGAGATTCTCTGATTTGATTCTCAGCTGGGGTGCCTTCTGTGTGGAGTCTGCATCTACTCCCTGTGGTCATGTGGGTTTCCTCTGGGTGCTCCGCTTTCCTCCCACATTCCAACGACATGCTGTAGGTGGATTGGACACTCTAAATTGTCCCTAGGTGTGAGTGCGTGTGTGTGTGTGCCTTCTGTGGAAGATTGGGCGCTGGGCTGGCAACTCATCACTGTAAAACTCCACTGTCAATCATGAGCAGACAGGTGATCCACTGTGGTGACCCCTAACTGGGAAAAGCCAGAAGAAGATTAAGGATTCATATTTACATGCTGCTTAGTTGAATAAGAAGTTTTTGTTAAAGCTGGGAAAGGGGCATAATGGTCAGATCTCTCTGCCTTACAACTACAGATTCTGGGAAAGTTAGTGACTGAGAGCAACTTAAAGCTTCTCTTCATGTCTGCATGGGTTTTCTTGGGTTTTCTTTGGTTACACATTTTCCCAAATGCCAAAAGCAAAATAAGGTAATACTTGGACAAAATACACCAGTTTAGACATTTTGCAGTTAAACAACCATTTTAAAAATGTTAGTGCACAAACATTCTTTTAGCACAATGATGCAGACATGCTGCCAACTCAACAGGTAGTATGCTTGCCTTTGATGCTGGAAGATCAGAAGGCTGTGGGTTCTTCCCAGCCCACGTTCTCATATTAGTTTTCCAGTCCTTTCACTGCTGTGCAGCATGGGGAAGTGGTGCAACCCTGAGTGTCCTACCTTCTGATAAGAGATTAAACTAAAGTCCCATCTGCCTGAACTGGTGGTAGCTCAGCTGGATGAAAAATATCCAATGACAATTACTGAAAAGAGAAGGGACTTTATTTCAATAATAACAGAATAAATAAAAACATATACTATATACACATTTAAAGAAAAATCCAATTTTAACTTAACATAACTTTTCTAACACGTTTACCCCCACCCTTTCTTCCAGAACCACCTGTTAATTTTATTAATTTCTCCATTCCCTATCTATAATTGGTTAAAAACAATTCTTGACAGCACATATTCCTTAAAATCAGAACTGCACTAATATCTTATTCTACACTTTATGTACTCCTGACCAACATTATCATGTACAACAAATATTGTCATACTGCTGTTTGTGTGCTTGAAACAGTTATGTTCATAGTCACTTTTACATTTTTCCATACTAACTGAACTGAAGTCTACTACATTGTAACAAAGGATGCCATGTAGTATTCTCAACACCACCATTTTTACATAGTCTTTCCTTCATTATGTGAATATAGTTCATTAACCCTTTCACTGGTAATTTTCCCAGCATCACTGTCTGGAAAAATAATCTGTTTCTTTTTCATCTTTAAATCTTTCTGTCTTATCCTTAATAGCCTTATTAATCATGGCATCTTTGTTTTCCCCACACTCTAATATATTAAACATTTTCCATTATTTGTTCATACTATAATTTTCTACTAATGATATCACACTTAAAATCCCATAATTTTGTCTTCTCATAATATTCATTAATTTCAACACAATAACTTTCCTTTTTATTCCCTATTAATCATAAATCCTTATACTTTTCCTATAAGATTTAACTAACACATCTTTCTATGTACTACTTATTATATTCAAGCTCCAATACATATTCAGTGATGCTAGAAAAACAGTGGGATTTTTTCCCATCCTAAATCACCATCTTCAGGATTACACTACAAAGCAATCGTTTTTATAGGATTCAATCTAGAACCTCAAATAAATGAAAAAAAAATATTTCTAATAATTCCTTTTTTTAAACCTCCAGAAAATGTATATTCATCATCAGTATACCCCATTTTCATAACAAACATGAATGAATGAATGAATGAATAATGAAATAAACCTTTTCATTATCCAGAATTTCTGCACAAATTGGTTACTTGCTTAGTGTATTCTAACAACTTCTTATATTCCTCAAGAACAACATTAACCTACCTTAATCAGCTGAATGCCCACTTTCCTCATTGCATCTCATACCTATCCTTTATTTTTAGTTACAGCTATTAAGAAGTCATCAGCATATGCCACACACACACACACACACACACACACACACACACACACACACACACACACACACACACACACACACACCTATATGTAGGTACCTGAAGCTTGTCTCTAATAAATTGTCTCTAAAAAATTGTATTTATTACTGCTTGGTAGTAACCTGATTAAAGTGTAGCTATCATTCAAAGTCTTTTGGATTAAGCACTTGGGCTTCAGACCAGTTGTTTTGCATTAGGAAGGTTTGTGACCTGCACTGTGGTGGCAGTACAGGTAGCTTACATCCTTCTAAGTTGGGAACTGCTGATTGAGGGCTCAGTGTCTGTTATTCTAAAAGTGTATTAGTTCTGGTTTAAGCACTTGGGCTTCAGGCCAGTTATTTTACATTAAGAGGGTTCGTGGTCTGCACTCTTGTGGGAGGAGAGGCTGGACTCTACCCTTCTGAGCTGGGACTTTCTGTTTAAAGGCTTATAGTGCCTGCATATCTGAACTGCTTCTTACTGTAATTGGTACACCTTGTTTGCTGTAGCATAGACTAGATCCAGGCCTGCTGAATCTAGCTTTGTTTGTATGCTTGTTGTTTGTTTGCTTGTTATTTCCCTGAAAAGCTTATTCCACCTAAAACCCGACTTTTCAGCACTTCTGTGGATCCCTAGTGATATCTGCATTGCTTACTGTACTTATTTCCTTGTTTCACTTGAAAGAAAGTTACTGTTTGTCATTTTTGCATTTAAGTTACCTGTAACACATTGCATTTAAGTTACCTGGCACTTGCTCACTAAAGCAATTATATAAGTCAGCACTAAAAAAATTAAAAGCACTACACCCTCACAAACTCCCCTTGAGTACCTTGTTCCCCATTGGCCCTTTTTTTCAATTATAAAGGAATTCCCAGTACTATTCTAGCATGTCCAAAGGTCAGCTGGTGAATCTGGGAATCTTGAGGCAATGTTACAACTGCCTCATGTACACAGACAACCCTATCCTCCTCCCAACAAATTCCAACACATGTGAGAGATGCAACAATATAGCCAAACTGGAGGCTAAGCTCTCTCAACTCAGTACTGGCGTAACCAGTCAGGAGGAGAAGGAAACCACACTCACTAAAATTCCAGTCTCACATAGACCTACCACGACAGTAAACCAAACACATAAACACACAAAAACATACTCGGAGGCTCTAAATAAAAATCAGCCTAAGCAGCAGAGACTTCCAAAGCAGACACCCAAGCAACCGTTACCCCAAAACAAAACACGTGAAACACATAGCTCACAAAGCCAGTGTGCCGAACAGTCACAGCCCTTAAGGCTAAACAACACACCTGATACACTTGTAATAGGTGACTCTATCATCAGGCACACTGACGTCCCGCTCACCAGGCTGAACAAAGAGAAGGTCACGGTGAGCTGCCTGTCGGGTGCTAGGATCCGCCACATAACACAAGCACTCAGGTCACTCCAAGGCAAGTACAAATATGACTCAGTCATTGTCCATGCTGGTGTGAATGACCTGAGACATACCTCCCTGGACTACATGAAAAGAGACATAGAGGAGCTCTCTGAGCATGTAGCCCAGGCCGGTATGACCCTGACCTTGAGTAGCATCTTACCCTCACCAAGAATGATGCTACAATATGAAGACAAGATGACCAATTTCAACAATTGGCTTAAGTATTGGTGTCATTCAAAGGGGATCCAATGCCTGTCAGCCTGGGATGACATGCTCGACAAGCCACGATGCTTCACTAGGGACGGCTTGCACCTGTCACCCCTCGGCTTTTGGATATTGGCAAAGGCTCTTGCTACCCCCATAGTGCTTTTTTTAGGCAAGGCTCAAAAGACAAACTCACCTCCATAGGTATCACAAGGGATAAGATACTAAGACTAATGCTACTCAACGCCAGAAGTCTAAACCTCAAGATGCACGCACTCGAAACTCTCCTTAGCATGGAGAAAATCGATATCTGTGCAGTAACAGAAACCTGGTTCAAGGCTCCCGAGAGCACCCCAGCACTACCAGGTTATACCTCATACCATGCTTTTTGGCCCCAAAACTTGGACCGAACCACAAAAGGAGGGGGAGTATCAATATTCGTCAAAGATACCCACACCTCCAGGTTGGTGGCACAGCATGAAGCATCAGAGACTATCCATGTGCAACTAACAGTGGGTAAAACTGCCTTCCAGTTTAGAGCCTGCTACAGACCACCCTCCCAAACCCAGGAACCCCACTCAGCCTTCCTGAGAACACTGGAAAATATGAAGGTCTCTCCAAACACCATTATATTGGGCGACTTCAACTACCCAAACATAGACTGGGAGCATTACTCTAGCTCCAACACCCTAGCCAAAAGGTTCCTAGAATTTATAAACTCAAATGCTACGGAACAACTTGTTACCACTCCCACAAGAGGGGAAAACATACTGGACCTAATCATCACCAACATGGGGACTTTATGCTCCAGACCAGAAGTGTATCCCTCACTGGTAAGATAAGACCATAAACTAATCTCACTGGATATTCACATCCTGACCCCACCCCCTGCCCAGAAAACCACAGTGAAAAACTTCTCTAAAGCAAATTTCACACTCCTCAAAACGGAGGTGGAATCCTTCAAAGCCCCCGGGCCTGTGGAAAATATGGCCCAGACCACAGAATCCTTTATAAACGCATTCTATGAACACCATCAGGAATGCATGGATCACGCAATCCCAAATAAAACCAAGACCCAATCCTCCAAAGGCAGACATCCTGTCTGGTGGACCCCAGCCATAAACAAATTATACAATAGAAGGAGGAAGCTACTACATGATAGAGAAAAATCCCAAAAAGGGAAGGCATCTCTGATCAGTATTAGCAAAAAACTATGGGCACTCATAAAATCATCTAAGGCCAGCTTCGAGAGAAAAATTGCACAGGACACTAAGGATAATCACAAGGCTTTCTTTAGTTATGTTAGGAACCTGGGTGGCAATTCCCAGATATGCTCAGAATTAGTCCAAAATGAAAAAAATACACCAAACCCACAGACATTGCCAACATGCTAGCTGACAGGTTCAGCGCAAACTCCCCCCTCCCACCAAAAGGGCAAATATCTATCCCAGCAGAGTGCTGCCCCCCTGACATCTCAGATGCTCAGGTAAGAGCCGCCCTCTCCAAAGCAAAAAACAAAGCATCAATGGGACCAGACGGTGTCCCGGGCTGCGTCCTACATGAACTCCAAGAAGAGCTAAACCCAAACATAAAACTACTGTTCAAGCTCAGCCTTACTACAGGATATGTACCCAAAGAGTGGTGTACAGCAACAGTGGTCCCTCTCCACAAAGGTGGTGCCTCAATGGATCCTGGAAACTATTGCCCCATAAGCCTGACTAGCTTGGTCTACAAAGCTATGGAAAGGATCATCATGGACCTCATAAATAAAGATATTGGGGACCTACAGACACTGTATCCTACCCAGTTCGCCTTTGTTAAGGGCAGATCCTGCCTCTTAAACCTGGTTGATTTCTTTCAAACAGTCACTAAGGCCATTGACGAGGGGAAGGTGGTCCACACAGCCTACCTGGACCTTGCAAAAGCCTTCGATGTAATACCCCACTTGGGCATTATAGATAAGCTCACCAGCTTAAATATAAACCCCTATGTCACTAGATGGGTTGCAAACTGGCTCAAGGACAGAACCCACATGGATAGAATTGCTGGAGCCATGTCAGACTCCAAACCAGTTACAAGTGGCGTCCCACAAGGCTCAGTCCTGGGACCTCTCTTGTTCGGTATATATTTCTCGGAGGTACAGGCCAACACGGAAGGACTGTGGCTGACCAAGTTCGCAGATGACTGCAAACTGGGTGCCATAATCGACTCTCCAGCCAACACAAGCATCCTCCAAAAGGGCCTCATAGAAACAAACAACTGGTGCCAGAGCCATGGCCTCAAGCTAAATGCCAAAAAGTGTATAGCCATCCCCTTTGGCAAAAACAAAGTGCCCACAAATTACCACATAAGTGGTAATCCATTAAGTACAGAAGAAGTAATTAGGGACCTGGGGACCCAAGTTGATAGCAATCTCTCATTTGACAACCACGTGGCCAAAGTGGTTAGAAAAACATTTTATATAGCCCACCTAATCATGAAGGGATTCACATCTAGATCAGGAGGGGTCATTGTGCCTCTTTACTCATCCCTCATCAGGCCCATAATTGAGTACAATGCCCCCTTTGGGATGTACCTTACCAGACACCTGCAGCAACTGGAAAGACCCCAAAAGTACTTCACCAAGAGGATCAAAGGGCTCAAACAGATGCCATATGCTGCCCGGTTAAAGAAACTCCAGCTCTACTCAGTGGCATACCGCCTGCTCAGAGGCGATCTGTGCCTGACGTATAAAGCCATGTCCAACCCGGAATTCATGGACATGCTGCACCTCAGAAAATCCAAATCCCATCAAGCCACGTGCTCAAGAGACTTTAACCTCAGCACTGAAATAAATAGGACATGCTGGAGGGACAGATTCATAACACAGAGGCTCCCTTCACTCTGGAATAAAATCCCAGTCCAGGTTAGGCAGAGTCCCTCATTGACTCTCTTCAAGAGGAATCTTGATGAGTGGATGGGAGATCGTAGGTTTACCCCGGGTATCACTTCTGTGTCACTGTTAGACAGAGGCACAGTATACTAACCTCGAAAAAGGGCATAGCAAAATTAATTTAAAATGGGTGGCGAAAGCCAATCACACTCTGGCTAGGCTTATAAATGCCCTAGGGCAGATAGCCTAGTATGAACCTATGTACCTATGAACCTAATACTATACTTTTCTTCTCTTAACAATATGTTACCTTTTGGATAACTGCATTCACTACCATATACGATAAAATGCCCTTCATAGAACATCCCCTGCTTAATGTATGTTTTAATCTGAATTCCTTCTCTTATCCACCCATTAACTAATACTCTGTTAAACATATTTAATTAAATTAACTTTAACAACCTCATTAAGTTTTCCTGCTTACCATATTCTTGTACTATTTTCCCCACATTTTCATGTATTATACTATAAAAAGTCTTTTATCATGCTGTAGTCTGTTTAATCTCTTAAAATACAATTCACTAGCTCTTTCAGCAAAATCTTAAGATTGTTAGTGTTTCTTCCTTCCAAAACATATAACTTTTCGTTCAGAACATGCCTTAAACTCTTACTTTTTTTACAAAATTTCATAAATATCTTATTGACTGCATTCTTTAAAGGTCTCCAGTTCTTTACATTTTCCTTTGTAAATTTTTAAATTAGAACTTAAATGATAGCCTCACATGCCCTTTTATCTTCAGTACCGTACCATTCATTCAACCATCATTTCTCAAATTTATATATATATATATATATATATATATATATATATATATATATATATATATATAAATTCACTTTATAATATCGAAATACTGAAATATCAAATTTCAGTATCACGAGACTATAAAGCTGAAAAGCCAAAACACTGAAAACTGAAAACTGCGAAATTCAAAACAACGAACTTAAACACTCCATACACCACACAAAACATGCACCGGCCTCCCCACATTACAACAAACAAACAAAACACACACAAACACAACAATGCAAATAAATAAACCTACCCTACATATAAGCAGGGGGGCAAACCCCCCCTGCACCCCCGCTACTTATATATACTAACTCCAAGGTCGCACCAAACAGAAAAAGACAATAAACTTACCACTACACACTGTACAGTCCTTTTGTACACACACATCACAAATGTAAAAACACCACCACTTTCAACACTTAAACCTAAAACTTCTGAACACACTCACATACACTCAAATCCCTACCCAAAACCCATAAAAAATATTCACTTACCTTAATCTCCAACCAGATCTACATACCAAATGTTAATCAGGGACACAGTACATCCCACGTGATGTAGCACACTACCAAAACTACAAATTCGACATTTCTGTATTAATTTGACATTTCCATATTCACAGTTATGGGGTTTCGCTATTTCAGAAGTTCAGCTTTATAGTGTGGAATTACTGAAATTCAATATTTCATAAAGTGAATATATCTATATATATCTATATATCTATCTACATATATATATATATATATATATATATATATATATATATATATATATATATATATATATATATATATATATATATATATATATATATATATACACATATCTATATCATGTATACCTCTCAACTGTCCAGAATCCCCAACTTTGACTGTATGGGTTCTGTTGGTGAGCCATTTGGCTACCCATCTGGTGACATATGGGTTAATTCCCAGCTGGGTGAGTTTCTCAATGATCCCTGAGTGGGGGATTGTGTCAAAAGCCTTAGCTAAGTCAAGATAGGCTGTATGTACTGCTTTGCCTTAATCCACGGCTTTGGTGACATTCTGAAAGAAGTCCACCAGGTTTAATAAGCATGATCTACTGTTAATGAAGCCAAATTGGGTCGGGTCAAGAGTTTGAAGGTCACCTGTGTCTTTGTTGATAAGGTCCATGATGATTCTCTCTATGCCCTTGCAGATTAGGCTGGTTAGGTTTATGGCTCTATAGGTCACACAGTCAGTTGATAGGCCCCCTTTGTGTAAGGGGATTAATGTTGTTGTTTTCCACTCTGCTGGAACAATGCCAGTACTTAGACTGTGGTTGAAGAGAGTGCCAAGTGTTTCTGCTAGGTCCTGTTTCAGACCATTTAGTAGGCAGCCTGGCATGTTAGCCAGTCCCATAGAGGCTGTGTTTTTGGCCATGGAGAGTGCACTTATGACCTGCTCTTTGAAAATACTAGGTAGAAGACTGGTGACAGATATGCTTTGGGGTATGTCTGGTTGGGACAGGGGGGTGAAGTTAGCACCAAATCTGTCTGCTAGCAGGTTGGTGATATCCTCAGGGTCAGTATGAGTGGTGCCATCCACTACTAGTTCAGCATGAAGCTGGGCCTTCCCTTTTAGATTTCTGATATAGCTAAAGAACGTCTTGTGATTATACTTAGCTAGGGATGCTAGTTTAGTTTGGTAATTTACTTTAGAGGACTTTACAAGATATCTAATTGCTTATTCAAGTTGTGGAGGGTGTCCTCCTCTGCTGAGTCAGTTCCATCTTGTTCTTAGACATTAGTTTTTTCCTCTTGGTGTATAACCTGTATGTGCTCATATATGACTCCTAATTGATGACGGCTTCATGTCCACCAGGGTGGTTTGTTTTTTGTTGAGGACCTTGTTTTGATCCGTTCAGGTACAGCCACGTCTATACATTTGTATAGGTGTTTATAGAGGGCATTTGTGTACATCTTTGTATAGGCGTCATTGTTTTCAGTGGTAGGAAGGGGATTGAAACTATTTATGCCATCACTTAGGAGGCTATAGTTTACTTTGGAAACATTTGTCATCCTTTTTCTCTTGAGGGAGGGTCAGGAATGATCGTTACTTCAAACAAGACTAAATTATGATCAGACCTTAACAGGGAGGGCAACACACACAAGGGGTAGTGCAGAGACCCCCTATGTTGGTGAATATTATGTCTAGGACATTCAAACCACTTGTGGGGGTTCAGACTACCTGTTTCAGAACATCTGTATTAACAAAGTTCAGTTACCTTAGGGTGAGTGTGTTTGTGCTCATATATGACTCCCAATCGGTGGAAGGATAGTTGAAATCACCAGTGACCAAGGTGTTTGGCTGTATACTGAGTGATTCAAGTAGCTCCAGGTAGGCAGAGTGGTTCTCGTGGTTTATGGTGGGGGGAATCTATAGCTAACAATGATATGGAAGGAGGTTTTACCTACAGTTAGTTGGGCTTGGAGTAGCTCTAGAGAGTCTCATCAGTTCTATTTTCATCGTCCTCTATGGCTTACCTTTTTCTGTACCAGCCCTCTGGCTTTTCCTAAAGGAAAAGAACAGAGGAAGCTCCCTGATACTTGTTAAATTTCACCTGTAAAGAGGCCCTAGTGGGAATAAGCTAATTAACAAGTGCAAGTAAATAAGTACATAAATAAAATAAAAGAAAAGAATAGTAGCCAAATGTAGAGAGCCTACAACAAGTACAATAGCCAGAGATTCTGAAGGTATTATTGCTTTTTCTTAAGTATGAATATTTGTATAAAGCAAAAAAAGAAGAAAAAGAAAGCGGAAACTAAGAAAAAGCACAAAGGAAACTATTTACTGATGACTTTGTAATGCCAATGTTAGGGAAAGATGAGACTCAATCATTAATAGTTAAGGCAGGAAAAGGCACTATAAACATTGTGATGTATAATTAATCAGCAGAGAAGTCTCCAAGACAGACAGATGTTGGGAAGGAAGGGAGTAACAAAGATATTGAAGGCTTTGTTCAGCAATACTTTGAAAACACTCTGGCATCCTAGGCGAAAGCAATGCTTCATACAGACCATTATAAAATTTTTAACCATGATTATAAAGTGTTTATGTCTATATCAGCTAAGAGAATGGCAAAGATGTTACAAAAACTGACATATATGAATCAGTATGGTTGTGTGGAGGGGAGGCAAACATTTGATAATATTAGTAGCTCAATGATGATCCAGAGGTAGAGTGTAAAGAAGCAGTTCCACCATTGCAGAGTCTTGGTGCAGTTTTGCAAGTTAAAAAACAGAAGAATCAGAGCTTGGCAGTGAGTGCAAGTTACCCTGATATGGTAAAGGCATGTGACACCATCCTTCATAGTGGAATTATGAGCAAATACAAGGTGAACAGATTTATAGGGAGGTGGATAGCTAATTGGCTTGAAAACAGGAGTGACCAAATTAGAATAGGCAATAGTTATTCAGGTAGTTACAAAAAAAGTCAGGAGTCCCCAAGAGTCTGTGCTTGGTCCCACACTCTTTATTAGTCTTATGTCTGGGTATCTGCTTCTGAAAGACATCTCTACTGGTAAGTTTGCAGACAACTTGAAAATAAAATCTATAGTAAATTTAGTAAATGATCAATTTATAACACAGAATATGTTGCACCAACTTGTACATTGGGCTAAATCTAACAATATGGAATTTAATGCCAAAAATAAACTAATACACTTTGGTAAATCAAGTAAGTGTTACCTTTATGCAATTGGTGACCATATTCTAGAATTGGTAGAGATTGTAAGAGACCCGAAAGTGTTGATTGATAAGACATTTTCTTTTGATCCATACATGGGCTATGTCATTAAGAAATGTCATTATAAAATAAAACAATTCTAATGACCATCAACAGCAAGGAAGCTGCAGTATTGTATTGCTCCTGATCAACAAATCTAATAGTAGGATTTAACTGTGAATATGGAGTGGTTATTTGCATTTATAATAAGAAAGCTATAAACAAGTTGGAAAGAATCCAAAGGTGTTTCACAAGGCAGATTTACTCTGTGAAGTATCTAAGTTAAAGTGAAAGATTAAAAAACTCTTTGTTCACAGTCAATTACAGACTTATAAGGATGATTTAAATGCAATATATGAAAGTAATCACAATGATATTTATGGTGCTACTATAGGGATTTAATTTTCCTCTTTGTAAAAATTGATGTATAATACTGGAATGAACTGGAAGAGACTGGAATGAATGTCTTCATCGTTTAACTACCCAGAACTGTGCTGAACAGGTTCCAGTTTCTCCTTTATATGTGCCAAGTCTTCCTGTACCCTTCATAATAAAGTCTGCATGCACTGTAGTTTGGTTAAGAATGTTTTGTTATATAAAGTAGAGGTAGATATTAACAATATCCAAATCAAATGTTATTGTCTCCAATAATAGTGCTGATAAACTGAAATAGACTGAACAATAATATCCGTACTTTCTGCACTCATATTCCTTTCCTCCTGAATAATATAATTAATATTCTGGAATGTTGGATATTTGACCTGACTTCTGCACTCACTCTCGAGTATCTATACCAAAATTTTGAAGACTGTACTGCAGTGAATTTCTACGTATCACTCCAAACAAACTAACTGTATCTGAAGTATCTCCTAATAATACCAAAACCCTGTAAATTTCTACACACCTCTTTAAACTTGGTACCTAAACCTCACACCATCTAAGAAAGATATGTTTTACTCGATGTACTGCACATTCTGTTAGTAGATTTTTATTCTTATTAGTATTCTTCACTGAAGGTTATTTTCACTGATTGAAAGTGCATTCACTGAAACTGTATGCAAAATGTGAAGGCCTGCTTTAATATGGCTGCATTTCTAGATTTATGCAAAGAGAGTACTGTGTTTTTGTTTAACAAATTACATTTAAATGAAACCTGATATTACAATTCCTCCTGAGATACCCATTTCTGTAGTTATTTTAAAATATGAAATATAAAATTAAGACTAACCTTACATTTTCAGGCCTATGCAAGGTCTATTTTACTAACTGTATTTATGTAGGATTCAATCTGTAACAATTGTCTCTGAAATTATTGAAATGGGATTTACTTTTGTAATTACTTTACAAATCTATTAATATAGTCTGTGAAGAATACTGTAATGATCACTAGAACTAATATAACAGTCTTAGAAGTTTTATCTAGTAAATAAACTTACAATTTTAATTTTGACTACTAGGTGTCACTTGAGCATTTATGGTCTTAACTATTTGAAAATCTTTTAGATTGAATCTCTTAACTTTATGATTTAAATATAACAGGGCAATTCTTTAACATGGTATAATTGGTAACCTCTCTTTTTACACTTATATGTATTTCGAAGCATAATTACGTATTAACTTGTTTCTGTAAAACTTCAGCTAGATGTTTTACCAATAAAATTATTGTCTATTTACCTTTTAAATTTCTATGTGCTTTTAATAGATGTCTGCCTTTTAAATTTGTATCTTAAATATCCTATAAATATCTATGTGCTATAATAGTAGAAGTACATTTACTAAAACCTATGCTTTCTGCATTTCAGATCTATACCTTTGCATACCCTGTCAGTGACTTTTTTAACTTTCTGTCTAATGTACAATAATTATGTAATGTACACTGTGTCCTGTAAATTGTAGCTGCAGTGGTGCAGCGGTTAGCATTGTTGCCATACAGCAAGAGGTTCTCCTGTTCGATTCTTGGCTGGAGCACCTTCTGTGTGGAGTCTCCATGTCCTCCCCACGGTCAAGTGACATCTAAAGACATGCAGGTAGGTGCGTGCATGAATGGGTGTGCCTTCTTTGAAGATTGGGTGTCAGGCTGGCAACTTGACACTGTAAAAATCCACTGCCAATCATTAGCGGACCGGACTTCCACTGTGGTGACCCCTAACTGGGAAAAGCCAAAAGACACTGTATCCTGTAAATTAATTATTAAATTAAGCCTGCCCTGTTATGCCTAGAGTCTATTAAATAACTGCAACGTTAATAAGCTTGTTACAAATAATTATGTCTCTTTATCCTTAAAACTAATGACTGAATAATGTGTGGTGTGATGTAATTTCATGCTGGAAACTCTCCAATAATGTTGTCAGAAATGTATAACTGAGACTGACTGTATATTCTGAAATCTGACTGAAATGTACTATACCGATCTCATACCTGAGTATAAATGTAATAGTTGTGCATAAATGTTATACTCTGAAAACCAACTAAACTAATACCAAAGGAATACCTTTTCTGCCAGTATTATTTGAACACAGATAAAAGTATAAACTGAAATCTAGTAAATGTTATATTCTGGAGGGTCTATATTATGTCTGCGAAAAATGAATTTGCTGAACTGCATCTACATCAAAAATGTAGTTCAGCGAATTGATAATAGTGAAATCGTGGTACAGTGAGGATCGGAAAATTTGCCCTTTCCTTCGCTGTTGTGCGATCTTGGAGTTGATATATATAATTAGTGGGGGGGTGTGGGGGTGTGAGGCGCAGCCCCCCAATGAGACCAAAATAAATCATTTCAAAACTGTTCCAACCTTTTGATTTAATTACAACATTCAGTCTTCTTGGGTACATACTTGCCATCAATTAAAGAGACTCTGATTAACCCCAAATAAAGTTCAGCTGTCCTAGTAGGATTTTCCTGACATTTGCTGAGTTGCCTGCTACAGCAAAAGCCATGAATTGCAGAGAGCTTACAAACCATCAATGGGATCTCATTGTTGAAAGGTATCAGTAAGGAGAAGGGTACAAAAAAATTTCCACAGCATTGGATATACCATGGAACACAGTGAAGACAATCACTCCTACCCAAGAAGACTGAATGCTGTAATTAAATCAAAATGTGCTTCACCAAAGTATTAGTTTAATGGTGTGCACATTTATGCAACCAGTATATTGTACATTTTTTTATATTTTTTCTGCTAACAGATTTGTTTGTTTTTATAGTTTAGTACTAAGCTAACTGCCCTTGTGAGCCATTTTAAGCCTAGCCAATTATCCCTTGTGAGACTCAAACCCTGCACCTTGTGTTTGTAAGACAAACACCTTAGCCATTAAGCCACTCTGAATTGTACAGGTTATAGGTCACATTAAAGCTGGGAAAAGTTTTGAAATTATTTATTGTGGTTTCGTTTTTTTATATCACAAAAACCTGGCATTTTAACAGGGGTATGTACACTTTTTAGAGCCACTTTCTCTATACATAAACATACATCTCAATCTCTCCCCATATATCTACATAACACATGTACATATCATACACACACAGCTACATTTATATATACATCCCTGTTATATACATAATTATGTGTGTGTATATCTGTATTGTCCTACATACCCAATACTTGTGAGTAAAGGTGCTCTATCACACATCTATAATGTCACTCAAAGGATCCAAAGTAAGGGCTCATCAGTACATAATACATTTACCTACAGACCCATGTGCCTGCTGGATGTTACCACACATACAGCAGCAGGTGATCAGGTGGTGTAATGTATAATGTTTTCTACACACGTATGGACATGGCACATTGTTCCTGTCCACAGGCTTGCCCATCCAAGTGCAAACAGCCACATATGTACATAGTGGTAACTGTAGGTACTAGGATAAATATTAGTTATTTGACTGCTAGGATACTAGATGCAGATAACAGTATGAAGCAATATCACTCTGCAGGCCACAGTTGCTGTTCAACACAAGCCTAGTATGTTTAATCCACAAGCAGATTTCTGGCAATCCTATATAATTTAGATGTCAGCAGTGGCAAGTGTGATAAGTACTGTGATCTATAGTGTGTAAGACCATAGAGGTAGAGGTTCTAATCTAACTCTATGCCACTTGGTGTGCGCGTATGTGCATGCATCCCCCTGCAAAACAACTAAGAATCCCTCATCATCTATCAAACTATGATGGTTCTGCACTTTTGGGCCCTGTAAGTTGCTTCTGGCTTCCAAACTGCCCTCTTTTACAAGGCCTGATGATGTCATCTACCTTAAGACTACCAACTGCCATTGTCATACCAGATGCAAGCTGTGGTGCATGCGGTAAGTACTGCGATCTGTAGTATTTAAGACTAAATAGGTTGGGGTTATAATATCACTTTAGGTCACTTGGTGTGTATATCCATACGGCATAAATATAATCACTTCAGTAACTTAGAAAGATGTAGAGTTTTGCAGTATTTTATTTGTAGAAGGTGATGTGGGCCTCCAAATGCCTGACTATAACTAGGCCTACTCATGTCATCAAGCAGAATATGTCCTAAAGAGACAGTAATAGCAGACATGGGGTGTTTTGCCTGTATCACGTACTGTGATCTGTAGTGTATGCTATGAGATAGGTAAGTGTTTTACGGTATATACAGCCAACTTGCACTGTGTGTATGTGCTGTGCCATGTCCTGTAAGCAGTAATTAAAAGTAGTCATATCCTCAATGTAGCCATGTTTGTGTGTGTGGCTATTAAAGCATTTTACATCAACTTATGGAACCATAGGACATTTGAATTTCCCTAGTATAGTGATCTTACAGCGCTCACAATACAAGACAACTTTATGCCCTTATTTACATGATCAGCACATACTGCTCCAGTCCAAGAGGGACACAGGCAGAAGCCCTGTGGTGAAATGATGGTCACCCAGCCAATCATACAGATGGCATGTGATGAGGTGCACTGAGGTGCTGTTTGCCATCAGGCAGGACTCTGTTTCAAAGCTATGTTAAAGTCTGCTAGACTGATCTGCCCCACCAGCATGTATTACTAATGTCACATACTAGGTTAATTTCCTTAGAGTGATTCATCCATGTACCATGCCACCTACAGATATGCAGCATTTACAATCAAACAGGACTGCACATTGCTCCGTATGCAAGGCAAACATCACTTTTGAGTAAAAACACACCAAACAGCCAGTAAGTAGCAGCAATTCTCCTTTATCTTCTCAAGACCTGGTACCTCGGCATCTCGCCTTCAATGGGTCACAATACATTACAAAAAGTAACAGTCTTTATACACAAATCAATTACATCAATTATTCAAATAATTATACAATTAACTTCAAAAATGGAGGGAAAAAGATTTTTTAAATTATTATTTTGAATAGCTTATATATTTTTATATATAAAAAATATCCCAATGCATTAACTAATTTCCCAAAAATACTAAAAACTTCATTTATATTAATAATTAATAATATATATCTCTCATAATATAATTTCTTATAATATGTGAATTATGGAATATAACATATAAAATAAACATTATAATTATATTTTAATAGGTTCAACAATGAGTTGATTCTTCAAATACCTAATTCTAAGTTCAAGCCAAAAGGCCTTAATGTATTAAACTTCAGAATCATCCTTGTTTCAAGTTCTAACAATTTATCACAAATATTGTCACCCTTAGTGCAATGAGGTTTGCCTAATATGCTAAATTTTAAACAATCAGGTTTTCCCTCATGTGTCTCACAGAAGTGCTTCGCAACCGGACTCAATGCGCTTGAATTCTTAATGTCTCTTAAGTGTTCTAAGATTCTCAGTCTTACCATTCTTTTAGTTTGCCCAATATACCACATATTATGACAACTACACCCTAATATATAAACAACACCACTGGATCTGCAGTTAAAATAGTGCATGGGGTTATGGTTAACATTATTAATGGATCTGATGTTAATGATTCTGTCACAAATACTACAAGAATTACATCTGAATGAACCAACATTGGCAGCATAATCCGTTCTTTTGGTACAAAGATTATTATTTAATATTTCTTTTAAGTTCTTTCCCTTTTTATATGAAAATATGATTTTGCGTGGAAAGAGCTCACCTATGAGCTCATCCTCACTAACCAAGTACCAAAATCTTTTAATTAGGGAAACAAATATTTCAGAAAAAGCTGTATATTTTGTTACAAAAAATATATTTTCAACATCATTATCTTTCTCAACCATCCCTGAAAATTGCCTATGAAACTCCCTAAAGCTTCCATGTTTGTTCAAAACACCATTCATATGATCCAATAATAGTTTTTCATCGTAGCCCCTATTGTTCAATCTCAAAAATACCTCTTTTAGCTCATAATTTAATTCAGATACCATACTGGTATGTTGGTGTATTCTTTTGAATTCACCATAGGGCAAAGCTTTTAGTAAATGAGGAGGGTGCATGCTAGACGCATGCAAAAACATGTTTGCTGAGGTATCCTTTCTATAAGGCCTATACTCAATCTTATTGTTGCTTATGAATAAGGTTAGGTCCAAAAAATTAATCTGATTCCGATTGACCTCATAAGAAAAAGAAAGACTGTGTTCATTATCATTCAATTCTTCAAAAAATTCACAAAACTCATAAATATCCCCTTTACATATAAATATCAGGTCATCAATGAACCGTTTGTACAAGATAACCTTATTTTGAAAGAATATTGTAGGATAAATGAACCTTTTCTCAAAAAAATCCATGTATATTACGGCATAATTGGGAGCATAGGCAGCTCCCATTGCCGTTCCTTTTTTTTGTAAAAAATATTCACCATTAAATGTGAAATAATTATGGGTCAAACAGAATTCTAAAAGTGAGATCAAAAAATTAGTTCTGGGACCTTCACCTAACATGTTAGAAATCGCATCAAGTCCCCATCTAATGTTAATGTTAGTATATAATGATTTAACATCAATAGTCACCCAATAATAGTCACCATCCCATGTTACCTTCTGTACTTCATTTATTAACTCTTGGGTGTTACTAATGTCACATACTAGGTTAATTTCCTTAGAGTGATTCATCCATGTACCATGCCACCTACAGATATGCAGCATTTACAATCAAACAGGACCGCACATTGCTCCGTATGCAAGGCAAACATCACTTTTGAGTAGTCTGTATGCCATAGGCTACAATGACACTGATGTCAGATGATCCCCACTGAAGAGATACTAAATGCGTAAAGTTTCCTTGTGAGGGACCATACTGTTGTGTGAAATTGCAGTACTGCTTGGAAAAGTACATTACCAAATGGCCATTGCACTCAGATTTTGGCAAGCTGAGGGAAGAGAACATGGATGTTATGAGTATGTCAGCTACAGGTGACTGTGCCCTCAGCTATGACATATGATTCCCGTCATACCACTGGGGAGACATGGTGATCTGAGGTACCTTAGGTGTAAACCTGTGTAGATAGGCCTGTGTGCCCAGGTCTATCAACCCTGAGTATGTACATCACATGTTGCTGCTGATGTGCTACTTAGCCAAGTACATAGGTGTTACTAATAGAAATGATACTACATATATATTTGCATGGAGTTTATGGTCCTTAGTATGTCAAAAGGCATTTGTTTATCAATACCCTCTTGTAGGATATTGACATAACTCACAGACTCTATCAGTGCTCACAGTTTGCAGGCATCAGCCAACATTGTTAGCCACAGACATTCAGTATTCACTTGTATTGTAGTTTAATGGATTCCAAGCAGGACTGAGCCCTGTTGAACACTGCTGCTTACAGATCAGCTGTTGGAGGTGGATGCCCATATGTTGACTATATGTGCCATCAATGGGCCACTTAGTGACCCCTACAATGATATTATCTTGGACACCTAAGTGGGGTCTTTTGTAAATGATGCCTGAGTGGGGGATAATGCAGATGGCTTGGTAAGTCCAGGAGGTTGTATGCCCTGATGTACCCTTACCCAGGTCCTTGGTGACTGCCTTGGAAATGTCCACCATGTTTAACAGACATGATCCCCCTGTCAGACATCCAAACTGTGTACATTCAACTGTGTTTGTATATCACATATATTTGTGCTGATCAGTTCCATGATGATTGGCCCTATGCGCATGCAGATATGGACACTCATAGGCTCATAGCTGTATACTAGGCTAATGGCCCTGGAGCCTTTACAAGCCTAGCCCATAGGATTACCCTGGCATCGTGTCATCCGACTTTAGTTCCCATTGCTTCTGTTGAGTAGAGCCACTGGAGTGATCCCTGGGGTGAATTTTCTATTTCCCATCCACTCATCAAGATTTCTCTTGAAGAGGACCAGTGAGGCACTCCGCTTGACATGTATGGAAAGTCTATTCCATAACATGGGCAATCTCTGGGTTATGAACCTGTCCCTCCAGCTTGTTCTGTTGATTTTGGTAATGAGGTTGAGGTCTCTGGAGCATGTAGTGTGAAGGGATTGGGATTTCTTTAGATGTAGCATTTCTAACAGAGCTGGGTTAGACATGGCTTTGTAAGTCAAGCAGAGATCATCTCTAAATAGGTGGTATGAGACAGAGAACAGTTGGAGTTTTTTGAGTCTGTCCATATAGGACAAATATTTAAGGCCCAGGATCCTCTTTGTGAGGTACTTTTGTGGCCTCTCCAGTTGTTTCAGGTGTCTAGTTAGATACATGCCAAATGGGACATTGTACTTGATGATTGGCCTAATGAGGGAAGAGTAGAAGGAGGCAATGACCTCTTTATTCCTGGATGAAAAACCCTTAGTAATGAGATGTGACACATAGAAGGACTTTCTGACCACAGTGGCAATGTGGTGGTCAAAAGAGAGGTTGTTGTCAACCTGTGTTCCCAGATCTCTTATAATGCCTTCTGTGTTCAGTGGACTACCATCGATGTGGTAATTCATGGGAACTGGGGTTTTCCCAAACGGGATGATGGCACATTTTTTGGAATTGAGCTTATGGCCATGATTCTGACACCAGTCATTGGTCTCAGTGAGGCCTTTCTGTAGGATGTCAACATCACTTGGGGAGTTAATTATGGCTCCCAACTTGTAATAATCTGCGAACTTTGTCAGCCAGAGTCCCTTTGTGTTCACCTGAACTTCAGAGAAGTAGATACCAAACATGAGAGGACCCAGGACAGAACCCTGTGGGACTCCACTCATGATTTGTCGGCAGTCTGACTTGGAGTCAGCTTCTTTCACACTGTGGGTTCTATCTGTGAGCCAGTTTGCAACCCACCTAGTGATATAGGGGTTGATGCCGAGCTTAGTGAGTTTTTCTATGATTCCTGAGTGGGGAATGGTATCAAAGGCCTTGGCCAGATCAAGGTAGGCTGTATGAACCACCTTGCTTTCATCCACAACTCTGGTGACTGACTCAAAGAAGTTGACCAGGTTGAGCAGGCATTATCTGCCCTTCACAAAACCAAACTGTGTGGGATCCAGAGTTTGGATATTCCCTATATCCTTGTTTATTAGGTCCATGATGATGCATTCCATAGCTTTGCATATCAGGCTCATCAGGCTAATAGGGTAATAGTTCCCAGGGTCTGTAGTCTCTCCTCCTTTGTGGAGAGGGATGACTGTAGCAGTGCACCATTTGGTTGGGACAAAACCTGAGGTGAGGCCGTGATTGAACAGGGCACACATGAGAGACGCCAGTTCACTCTTTAGTTCATGTAGAACATAGCCGGGGATATTGTCAGGTCCCATAGAAGCTGTATTCTTGGCCTTGGATGGTACTGTTTTAACCTGTGCAGCAGTAATACTGGGTGCCTGGCAATCTACTGGTATTGTGATTAGTCTTTTGGTGGGGAGAGAGGGGTAAAGTTGGCACTGAATCTGTCAGCCAGTATATTGGCAGTATCTTTTGGCTTGGTATAGGAGGTGGCATTGTGCAATAGCTCCAAATAAATCTGGGTATTGCCATGGAGATTCTTTACATAACTATAGAAGGCCTTGTGGTTGTCTTTACTATCTGCTGCAATTCTGTTTTCATAGCTAGCTTTAGAGGATTTGATGAGGGATCTCAACTTTTTGTTGAGGCTGATAAAGGAGTTTTTCGAGTCTTGGGACTTCACCTTATTCCACATAAGTTCCCTCCTTCTGTTGTAGAGTTTGTTTATGGCAGGGGACCATGCACAGAGGCTCTCAATAAAAATCTGCTCAAGCAACAGAGACCTCCAAAGCAGAAATGCAAGCAACCTCCACCCCCCCAAAACAACCCAAATGACACATAGCCCACAAACTCAGTGTGCCACTTAACCACAGCCCATAAGGCATAACAATGTACTCAACACTCTAGTCATAGGTGACTCTATAGTCAGGCACACTGATGTTCCACTCAGTAGGCTAAACAAGGAGAAAGTTACTGTCAGCTGCCTGACGGGTGCCAGGATCCGTCACATAATGCATACACTCAGGTCTCTCCACAACAAGCACAAATATGACTTTGTCATTGTCCATGTTGGTGTGAATAACCTGAGATGTACCTCCCTGGACTACATGAAAAGAGACATGGAGGAGCTCTCCAATCTTGTAGCCCAGGCAAGTATGACCCTAGCCCTGAGTAGCATCCTGCCATCACCCAGAATTATACCACAGTACAAGGACAAAATGATTGACTTCAACAATTGGCTAAGCTTCTGGTGTCATTCTAAGGGGATCTAGTATCTGTCTGCCTGGGATGACATGATCTACAAACCACGATGCTTTGCCAGAGATGGCCTGCGCCTGTCACCCTTGGAATTCCAGATACTGGCTAAGGCTTTTGCCACCCCTATAGTGCCTTTTTTAGGCAAGGTTCAAATGACAAATTCACTACCGTAACAGATACAAGCAAGCAAAATCTGAGGGTAATGCTACTCAATGCTAGATGTCTAAACCTCAAAATGCATTCACTCGAGGCACTCCTTAAAATGGAGAACATCAACATATGTGCAGTAACAGAGACCTGGTTCAAGGATCCAGAGAGCACCCCTGCATTACCAGGCTATAATTCATACCACACATTTCAGCCACCTAACCTGGACTGAAACACTAAAGGTGGAGGCGTGTCCATATTCATTAAGGATACCCATACCTCCAGGCTAGTTGCTCAGCATAATGCATCTGAGATTATCCAAGTGCAACTAACTGTAGGCAGGACCACAATCCAAATTGTAACTTGCTACAGATCCCACACCGTGCCCCAGGATTCCCACTCCTCATTTCTTAATACACTGGAAAATATTAGGGTACAACCAGACACCCTAATAATGAGCAATTTCAGCTACCCCACCATTAACTGGGAAAACTACTCATGTACCAACTCTTTTGCTCAACGTTTTCTGGACTTCATAAATTCCAATGCCTTGTATCAACTTATCCACATCACCGCCCGAAGCAGCAATATCCTAGACCTGGTCATTACCAACATGGGTGACCAGTGTTCCATACCAGAGGTCAGTTCCTCGTTGGTCAGATCCGACCACAAGCTAATCACCCTAGACATCCACACCCTGCCCCCACCCCCGATTAGGGAAACCACAGTAAAACATTTCTCCAAAGCCAACTTCACACTTCTTAAGACAGAAGTGGCAAACTTCAAGACACCTGTGCAGGCAGACAATAGAGGTATGACTGCTGAATCCTACACAAATGCACTTTATAAGCACTTACACGAGTGCATGGATCGTGCTATCCCTAACAGAACCAAGATGTTATCCTCCAAAAAAAGGAAGCCAATCTGGTGGTCCCCTGCCATAAACAAACTCTACAACAGAAGAAAGAAACTTTTGCAAAAAAGAGTAAAATCCCATGATTGGAGGAACTCCCTGGTCAGCATCAGTAAGAAGTTGCAATCCCTCATAAAATCCTGAAAAGCTAGTTATGAAAACAAAATTGCTACTGATTCTAAACACAACCACAAAGCATTCTATGTCAAGAATTTCAATGGTAACACTCAGATCTGCTCAGAGTTGCAGCACAATGGCACTAAATATACAGAGCCAACTGATATTGCCATCATCCTGGCAGATAGGTTCAGTGCTAACTTTTCCCCACCCCCACCCCCTAAAGGGCCCATCTCTATACCAGAAGAATGCAAAGTTCCTGTAATCACAGCTGCACAGGTAAAAACCACACTCTCCAAAGACAAGAACACAGCATCCATGGGACCTGACAACATCCCAGGTTGTGTTCTACATGAACTACAGAATGAACTGGCACCCCACCTAAGCACCATGTTTAAGCATAGCCTCACCTCAGGCTTTGTGTCCACTAAATGGCACACAGCGATGGTTATCCCACTCCACAAAGGGGGAGCCATCACAGACCCCAGGAACTACCACCCCATTAGCCTAATGAGCCTGGTCTGCAAGGCCATGAAACGTATCATGATGGAACTTATAAGCAAAGACATTGGTAACCTCCAAACTCTATACCCCACCCAGTTTGGGTTTGTAAAAGTCAGATCATGTCTCCTAAACTTGATAGACTTCTTTGAAGCAGTCACCAAAGACTTAGACATGGGTAAGGTGGTTCACACAGCCTATCTAGATCTTGCCAAGTCTTTTGACACCATCCCCCACTCTGGAATTATAGATAAACTCACTAAACTAGGTATAAATCCCTATGTCACAAGAAGGGTTGTCAACTGGCTCACTGACAGAACCCATACTGTGAACGTAGCAGACTCCAAATCCGACTTCAGACTAGTGACAAGTGGAGTACCACAGGGTTCAGTCCTGGGTCCTCTCCTGTTGGATATCTACTTTTCTGAAGTACAGGCTAACACAGAAGGTTTTTGGCTAATGAAGTTTGCAGATGACTGCAATCTAGGAGCCATAATATAAACTCATAACAATTAGGACATCCTACAAAAGGGCCTCAATGAGACAGATGCCTGGTGCCAAAGCCATGGTTTCGAGCTCAATGCCAAAAAGTGCATTGTCATCCCTTTTGTTAAAACCTCTGTGCCCATGAGCTACCACATAGGTGGTAGTCTACTTAACACCAAAAGTGTGATAAGAGACCTTGGAACACAGGTGGACAGTAGTCTCTCCTTTGATAATCACATTGCCACAGTAGTCAGGGAATCCTACGTGGCACACCTCATCACAAAATGTTTCTCATCCAGGAAAAAAAAGGTCATTGTTCCCCTCTACTCATCACTCATTAGACCCATTATAGAGTACAATGCCCCTTTTGGTATATACCTCACAAGACATCTACAACAACTGGAAAGGCCGCAGAAATACCTGACAAAGAGGATTACTGACCTCAAACAGATGCCCTACGCAGACCATCTAAAAAAACTCTAGCTTTACTCAGTCGCACATCACCTACTCAGAGGCAATCTCTGCCTAACATACAAAGCTATGTCAAACCCAGAGCTGTTGGACATGCTCCACTTAAAGAAATCCCAATCCCCCGAGCTACACACTCTAGGGACCTAAATCTTGTCACCACAATAAACAGAACATGCTGAAGGGATAGATTCCTGTCCCAGAGACTTCCCATACTCTGGAACAAACTACCTAACTATGCCAAACATAGCTCCTCATTAGTACTGTTCAAGAAAAATCTTGATGATTGGATGGGAAATTCATTCAGGGGATCACCTCTGTGGCTCTGCTCAACAGAGTCAAAGGAAAATAATTTGCTTGGGTGGCGAAAGCCAGGGTACCTTTTTGGCTAGGCTTATATAGACTCTAGGGCCAATAGCCTAGTACCTACCTATGAACCACCAGATTGGCTTCCTTTTTTTGTAGGAGAGCATCTTGGTTCTATTGGGTATGGCAAGATCCATGAATTTGTGTACATGTTCATACAGTGCATTAGTGTATGATTTGGTCATCTTGCAGCTGTTCTCCAATTGCATGGGTGCTGTGAAGTTAGGCACCTCAAGTTTTAGGAACCCAAAGTTAGCTTTAGAGAAGTTTTTCATGGTGGTTACCTTTGCAGGGGTGGGGGTGTGAGGGATGTGGATTTCCAAAATGATTAGTTTGTGGCCAGATCTAACCAGGGAGGAGTTGACTATTGATATTGAGCAATGGTCACCCATGTTAATAATGACCAGGTCTTGGATGTTGCTACCTCTAGAGGGGGTCAGAACAAGCTGGTCCAGGGAATTGGAATTAATGAATTCCAGGAAACACTGGGCAAGTGTATTGGTACAAGAGTAGTTTCCCAGTTAATGGAGGGGTAGTTGAAGTAACCCAGTATGAGAGTGTTGGACCCTGATATTCTCCAGGGTGCTTAGGAATGTGGAGTGTGAGTCTTGGGACATGGTTTGGGACCTATAGCAGGCTACGACCTGAATCGCTATCTTATCCAATGTTCACTGCACCTGAAGTATCTCTGATGCATTATGTTGGGCTACCAGTCTGGAGGTGTGCACATCCTTTATGAATATGGAAACACTACTGCCTTTGGAGCTTTGCTCCAAGTTCTGGGTCTGAAAGGTGTGGAATGAGTTATAGCCTGGTAGTGCAGGGGTACTTTCTGCTGCCTTGAACCAGATCTTTGTTACAGCACAAATGTGGATGTTCTCCATTTTAAGGAGTGTTTTGAGCGAGTGCATTTTGAGATTTAGACTTCTAGCATTGAGCAGCATGACCTTCAGATTGCATTTGTTTGTAGCTGTTATGGTGGTAATTTGGTCTTTGGAACAGCACCTAAAAAAGGCACTATAGGGGTGGCAAGACCCTTGGCCTGTATCCAGGAGCCCAGGGGTGACAGATGCAGGCCATCTCTGGCAAAGCATTGAGGTCTGCCAATCATGTCATCCCAGGCAGACAGGTACTGGATCCCCTTAGAATGACACCAGAAACTTAGCCAATTGTTGAAATCAGTCATTTTTTTGCACGTACTGTGATATCATTCTGGGTGATGGTAGGAGGCTGCTCAGGGCTAGGGTCATACCCACCTGGGCTACATAATGCGAGAACTCCTCCATGTCTCTTCTCATGTAGCCCAGGGAGGTACATCTCAGGCAAAAAGATCTACAGTTTTGGTGGTAAGTGGATGCACCACCTCTGTGCAAGGGTATAACAGTTGCCATTGTCCAGTCAGCTGGGGTGCAGCCACTGGTTTCAGTATGATTGCAAGGTGTTCCCAGTGGTGTTAGTAATCCTTGTCAGATCCCATGTAGGACATAGCCTGGGATGTTAGCATGTCCAATAGATGCTTTGCATCCCCCACAGAGAGGCCAGTTATGACCTGCTCTGTAGATATGGAAGGAATGGGACAGGTTGTAGGAATGTCGTTTGGCACATGTGATGAGGACAGGGGAGTGAAGCTGACACAAAACCTGTGTGACTACAGGTTACCTATGAGTACAGACTCATTATAAGTGGCATCATTATGAATGGGTTCACCAAAAATCCAGGCCTGTCCTTTGAGGTTACACATGTAACTACACGATGCATCGTTGTTCTGCTTTGTGTGGGTGGCTAATTTTGTCACTTACTGTGTCTACATTATGTCACAAAACACTATGTGCTTGTTTAAGCTGAGGAGGTTGTGCCTCCATTTTAGGGGGACACCATCACCCCAACTGTCACACAGCAATGTTCACCTCTTATTATACAATCTGGTAATGGCAGTAGTCCACCAAGCAGGTTTGCTGTGGCATGAGTAGCCTGTGTTCCTCCTGTCAGGTAATGCCAAGTCCATGCAGTTGTAATGCTGCTTGCATAATGCATGGGTGTAGAGCTCTGCATACTTGCCTGTCCCATCTGATGGAGAAGGTGTGGTCAAGCTACGTAGACCATCCCACAGGAGGTAATAAATTATTTTGTTGAAATATATGTCTGTATTGTCTGCAAGGGGGGGTTAGTTCTGGTAGTTTTAATGAGACTGATTTGTGGTCACATTCCACCAGGGAGGACCTCACATTAGGGGGCTGCAGTGGTCACCCATATTGTAAACACATGATATAATACATTGGTTTCTCTTGTGGGGATGTCAGAGCTCTGCTCCAGGGCATTGTAGTTAAGGACGTGGACTAACCTTTGGGCAAGAGAGCTGCAGCCTGACTAAGCAACACAGTTGGTGTTCACTTAATGCCACCCCAAACCATAGTGTAATGATATACCTTGACAGACACACGTACATCCAAATACACACAACAGGTATCTGGATTCATGGAGCTGCTCCTATAGCCGGCAATTGGTTGATTATGTGCCCTTCCAGTAGTGAATGCACCTGCAATGTCTCCAGGAAATCACAGTGTTTCACAAAATCTGGATGTATATCTATCCTTAATGAGTATGTATACACCACCTGCATTTCCTTGCACACTGTCAGTTTGAGGTTTGAACATGTGGAAGGACATGTAGTCTGGTATGGCTGTGGTGCTGTCCACAGCCTTGAACCAGGTGTCCATGACTGCACATATGTCTGCATATTCCAAGGTGGGTACACCTTCCACAGAGTGGGATTTTGTGTTGTCATTACCAGTGTGTACAGCATAACCATGATGTTGTATAAAGATGGTGTTCTCATTGCAACGTTTTCCCTCTAGACAGTGCATATAAGATGCATTGTGGGGGTGTCAGCAGACTTGACCATTACTGCAAATCTTAGGGGTGAGAGATGAAGACCGTCACTGTTGAAGATTTGATGTCTGTTGAGAAAGGCATCCCAGACAGACATGTAGTAGATCCCCTTACAAGGACACCACACGTTAAGACAATTATTGACTTCCATCAATTTCCGTGTGTATAGAGCCATCATACTAGGTGAGGGTCAACTGCAGCTGAAAGCTATGCACATACCCGTGAGAGACACAGACTGGCTAAGCTCATTCATGTGTCTGCATACAGTCCAGTGACATATATCCCTAGCTGTACACACATGCAGGGACTATGTCAACATTATGTTAATTGATATTCCTTTATTTGCAGCAATGTGTGCTATGGCATATCGTGTCAACCCACAGACAGCTAACTGTGATCTTTCCCATATGTAGCCTGTTGACACAGACATCAGTGTGTTGCACGATATAATAACCTATGCCTAAAAGGTGTGATTTTGTGATTTGCCTCAGGTGTTTGACCGGTGAGAGAGTGGTGCATACAGTATTATGTGTACTCTGCTCTCCAGAGGCAGGATTTTCTAAGGTGTCTGTTGTTTGGGAATGTGTCTGGTAAGGAGCTGCACACATGCAGGTGTTTGTGATGTGGGTGTAGGTGGTTCAGGATGTGAGCTGTGAATGTTGGCAAAATGCTCATTGCCATATGTAATGACTGCTGTTGGAAACAGCATGGAAGCAAGGTTTGAAATGCAGTCATATCTATCACATGTTGTGTTTGTGTGTCATAGGCGATAGGTTCATAGGTTCATAGGTTCATACTAGGCTATCTGCCCTAGGGCATTTATAAGCCTAGCCAGAGTGTGTGTGGCTTTCACCACCCCTTAGGATGAGAATACTATACCCATTAGTTTGCTGTGCCTCTGTCCAGCAGTGACACAGAGATGATTCCCGGGGCAAACCTATGATCTCCCATCCACTCGTCAAGATTTTTCTTGAACAGAGTCAGTGAGGGGCTCTGCCTCACATGGACTGGGATTCTGTTCCATAGTGTAGGGAGTCTCTGGGTGATGAATCTGTCCCTCCAGCACGTCTTATTTATATCCGTGTTGAGGTTTAAGTCTCTTGCTCTCGTGGCTCTGGTGGATTTGGATTTTTTGAGGTGGAGCATGTCCATTAATTCCGGGTTGGACATGGCCTTGTATGTCAGGCACAGATCACCTCTGAGCAGACGGTATGCGACTGAATAGAGCTGGAGTTTCTTCAGTCGGGCAGCGTATGACATATGTTTGAGCCCCTTTATCCTTTTGGTGAGGAACTTTTGGGGTCTTTCCAACTGCTGCAGGTGTCGGGTAAGGTACATTCGAATGGAGCGTTGTACTCAATCATTGGTCTGATAAGTGAAGAGTACAGGGGTACAATGACCTCTCCTGATCTGGATGTGAATCCCTTCATGATCAGGTGGGCTATGTAGAAGGTCTTCCTAACCACTTTGGCAATGTGAGTGTCAAAAGAGAGGTTACTGTCAACTTGGGTCCCCAGGTCCCTGATAACTTCTTCCGTGTTTAATGGATTACCACCTATGTGGTAATTAGGGGTTACCTTGTTTTTCCCAAAGGGTATGACTATACACTTTTTGGCATTTAGCTTAAGGCCATGGCTCTGGCACCAGTTATCCATTTCTATGAGACCTCTCTGGAGGATGTCTGTGTCTGATGGAGTGTCAATTATGGTGCCCAGTTTGCAGTCATCTGCAAATTTTGTCAGCCACAATCCCCTATGTTTGCCTGCACTTCAGAAAAATAAATGCCGAACAAGAGGGGGCCCAGGACTGAGCCTTGTGGGACACCGCTCGTGACCGGCTTAGAGTCTGACATGGCACCAGCAACTCTAACCCTGTGTGTTCTGTCCTTGAGCCAGTTTGCAACCCATCTTGTGACATATGGGTTTACATCTAAGCTGGTGAGCTTTTCTATGATGCCCGAGTGGGGTATTGTGTCGAACGCTTTTGCTAGGTCAAGGTAGGCTGTGTGAACTGCCTTACCCTCATCAATGGCCTTAGTGACTGTTTCGAAAAAGTCGACCAAGTTCAAGAGGCAGGATCTGCCCTTGGCAAAGCCAAATTGGGTAGGATCCAGTGTCTGTAGGTCCCCAATGTCTTTATTTATGAGTTCCATTATGATCCTCTCCATAGCCATGCAGACAAGTCTCGTCAAGCTTATGGGGCGGTAATTTCCAGGGTCCGTAGAAGCACCACCTTTGTGGAGTGGGACCACAGTTGCTGTACGCCATTCTTTGGGTACGTATCCTGTAGTAAGGCTAAGATTAAACAGCAGCCTTATGTGTGGGTTTAGTTCCTCATTGAGTTTGTGTAGTGGTGGGGACACTTTCCACATCTCATCAGCAGGTTCTGCAAAGTTAGAGTCATGGTGCCACACCTTTGGGGTTAATAGCCTGTTATTCAGTGTTTGTAGGCACTTCTTGCAGTGAAGATGTGGATGCCCATGCATGCATAAAGGACTTGTTCAACTTTGCTGACATTATGTTGGCCTTGCAAGCGTACAATGCCTGCCAAGCAACCAGACAGCACACTGCTTGTTGTGTGACATGATGTGAGAACACAGATGTGTTTGGGGTACATAACTGTACAGTATGACATGCCTAGGACATGTGGCGGATGGACACACATTGGCCAAAGGTGGCCAGTCCACTGCAGTAGACCTCACATCAATATCATGCAGATATCCACTATTAATCTGTTGAAGGGCAGGATGCATGACTTGCTGTGAAATTGTCATCTACAATGGGTCACTGCCACTGTGCTGCTTATTTCAGCAAGTCTGACATCTATGTCACTGGACATTGCACATTATATTGTGATGCTGCAGCAGTGTTCCTAATCACCATCTTGTCAGTTCCCTAGTGACATGCCACCAATCCTGGAACAGAAGGCATAATACATACAAAAGCCAACTGAGTGCCCAGGTTGCCAATCAAGGCATCAACCTGGGGAAGGGTATGTGAAGCCTACAGAGCCTTTCATGATGTGGGACAGCTATGTGGATGCACAAACAGGTTGTGTCCTGCTTCTCATCATGAGTTTTGTGATAATGTTCTGCGTGTGATGACAGAAAATGTATCAGAGCATGTTATCCTATGTAAGAATGTTTTTGGTGAGACTAGGATTAGTAGTTGCCAGGCAGCAGCAATTCCATGGACTCCCCTGCTTTCCACAGTCTTCACAAGGTAATTGTATCCTTCCAGTACAAACCACGTGGGTAGTGTCCAGCTGCAGAATACCTGTGTAAATCTCCCACCTTACCATCACAGGGTATACATATTGCACTTCCCTAACTTGTTTGTATGTGCTCTGCACAGATACCTTGGATAACTCTCTTATTGGAACATGCTGGAAGTAACTGCAATACTTAGTTGCACAAAGGACAGCTAGCATGCAGTGTCAAGCAGTGTCCCCAGATCTCTGAGTTGTGTGATATGAAACACCATGAAAGGAGTTAGCATGGATATGAGCATTAACACTGTTGTACACCTACTGACACTGGAAAAAAACACAGTTTGTTTGGCTCAAGAGCAAATCATGCCTACCTACCCTAAGTGGTGGACTCCATTGAGTGCTACACTATGCAACTGATGATGGGAATATGACTCACTCCTCTTACCATGGGCTGACAAGGTATTTGACAATATTAGGCCAGCAGGCCTTGCTGGAAATTGGGTAGGTTATTTACAGAGTGGTATGTCAGCTGGTGGATAGGTGAGTTTCTGATGCCATAATCTGGGAAGATAGCATTAGGAGACCTACACAACAATCACATCACACATCAGTGGATTTCCCCAGACATCATTAATGGCATACCTCTTCTATCTATTTCCTTCTCTGCAGTCACGGCCACTGTCAGTGGCCTCTGACTGACTACATTAGCAGGTGATTGCATATTAGGAACTGTCACTCAATCCCACACAGACCCAATAGTTACCCAGTATGGCTTGAGATACACATTCAGTTGATATCAGAGCCACTGACAAATAGTAAATGCCAGCGACTGCACAATACTATCCTTTAGGAAGTCATCCACCCATAGAAAATTTAGTAGTGTCCACACACTGCAAACAGTTGAACCTTTACTCATGGAGGTATGGACACTGAGAGTAATGTAGCCTTTGGCTTTCACTGGTCAATAAGATGTGGGGACGCATTCAGTTTTGTACACCCTGTACAGAAAGGTATGGGATGTAAATCCCAGACTGTCATTGTTATACTGAATTTGGCACTCATCACACCTATCATGGGGTGCAATGGCACCCTTGCTATGCCACTACACAGGCATATCTTACAACTGTAGCAGCCACACAGGTTCAATGGTAAACCAATACACATTGTAGATAACATGTCCTATGGAGTCCTTTTCAAGACTGACAGTCTGTGTAGTCTGTGTCCTAAATGCTTTGGAGGGATGTGTATGGCTGCCATACAGGGAAGTGTCAGATCTCACTGTGTACCTCACATGTAACCAAGACAGGACTAACACATGTCTTACCTGTTCTACACACCTACAACATCACTGTGGTATATTTATAAATAGTACATGCTGGAGACAGGTATGCAACACAGACACTACACCCTATATGTAACAGGCCCCCCTGGGAATGTGAAGCACACATCTGCTGTGACACACATCATGTTCACATTACACAATGGGATGCAGAACAAGACAAGCATAACTGGTGTCTCTCAAATGTACTGGACATGGGAAATTTGTAGATGGGTCATCTCCATCACCACTGTTTGTAGATGTGTTAGCTGCTTAAACCCTGGTGACACTTATCAAAAGTATCAGAACGTTTTATAGATTAGGTATGCATGAGTAGGCTGAATTATGCCATTGTCCTTGTTAGCATGTTATACAGATATGAACCTATGTAGCCATGCACCTATAGTGCTGTACCTTGCTGAAGACATATTTCTCTGTCCTGCTATTCCATTCTGTGCTGTGATGTCTATGGATTTATTGCTGTATGTATCCACAGATATCCCCAACAGAACCCTGAAACAGAAACATAAGCAGGTCTGTGACACATATGTAAGTGTGTAAGCCATTACAACATCCTGCAACATAAAGTACACAAAATTATGTGGCTTACTCATTACAAATATCAGCATACAGTATCTGTCAGTAATCGGTATAAGTTGCATGGCAAAATAACACCGCATTACACAAGTACATTTTAATTTATATAGTCACCCTGTGCATCAGACACATAGCTTCATTTCCCTGATTCAATGGAGAGGATGACAAGGATGTAGCACAGGTATCGTAACTTGCACAGAGTGTTGTGTGGGAGAGCAGAAGGCCTAGCCTGACCCAAAAGGTTGACATCATGTGTGAGTCAGGAAGGGAAGTAGGGAAGATGGACCATGGAAATGTACTGTTTGTGTCTGTAGGTGACCTGCATTTGACAGTGGTGAGTGAGTGTGGGCATGTACACAGCCAAGCTCAGTGCTAGTGCTACATCTGTGTATGTTGGACAGCTTTGAACTGTGCATGGTAGAGCTGACAGTTCACCATCTCTGGCCCAAAACTTGGGAACTGGCTCTGACAAGAGTTGCACTGGCACCTCCATGCCCAAGGTCAGAATCGCTGCTGATACCTGATGGTGACTGCTGTCTGCTGGGACAGTGTCCTCCATGGAAATGCCCAGGACCACAAGCCCATGGTCTGCCACATCTTACTGTAGCCAGCACACTCCTCTCTGGAGCACTGGATGTACTGCCACTATGGATTGTGCATGGCCACATGGACTCCCAGCAGATGGGGTTGCTGACCTACTTCCATGAGTCTGACATTCAACTCCAACCGGATGTTCCAGCATAGACAATGTGCATTCCAAGACAGATATTCTGTGATTTGTCTCAGCCCACCTTCTTTCTACTGCATCAGGGAACCGATCCAGGGTGTCAGCAATTTGGTGGAGGCAGTCATGAATGTCAGACTGTGCTGCATCCATAACCCTGAGCATATGTCTGGAGTTCCTTTCAGTATGTTTCCTGTGCCTCCATGACAGCCCGAAACATATGCTGAGTGACCTGTGATGTGACACTTGCAACAGGTGGTGGATGGACAGCAGGTCTCTTACAAGCACCTCTGTCAATCTGCCCATGAGGACCTACACTCACTGGAGCCATAGTTGCCACACTTTTATGTTCAATGTCCCCACCCTCTGCCTGTCCAATATCTGTGGCCTCTGGAGACTGGGTATGTGTGGGTATACAGACTGTGTGAGGTGACAATGAGGGCAGAAGAGGGATGTCAACCTGTTACAGATTCAGCCCCTGAAACCCCCACCTGTGCCTCACTCTGGCCACCATCATTATCAGAATCTGACAAGACACTGACATCAGGTTGTGTAGGGGATAGAGACCAACTCCTCCAGTCACCTGTGATAAGAAAGGAAAAAGAAGTACATTACACTATTATGCTCTGCAATACTATGTTGCAATATATGTAAAGCTCTATACACTGTTGTCACTATTACAGACCTGTTAAAAACCAACCTCATATAGCAGGACATGAGGACATTATGTTTCCCACAAATAGCTGTAGTTACTTGCAAATAAAAGCTCTTTACACAGAAATCTCAACAGCAGCAATGAGGTACAATGTTGACATTTGTGAAAACTCTGCACAGTTGACAGTTATGACAATCTGTAATGTCTTGGCAATACTGTCACATCTATCAGTGTGGCCACACCTACAAAGCATAGGTATGTCTCTAACATATGTACAGTGAGAAAATATCTGTGCAGTTGGCAATCATGCCAACAGTACAGCAATCCAGGCAGCAGGCCTGGGACGACATTTTAGTTAACACGTTGCTGTAAATCTACATCTGTAACAAAACAGTTTCATCCTTACCAGAAGCAGAACCACAGCCTTGTCCAATACCTGATGGACCTGTGAACAGTTAATGGAGAGGTAATGTAAGTTCCACTGCATGTTGCACCCCAACAAGGTAATACATCCATATATCTCACATTTACAGTAGCTACTGTGTTCATTGTTATGTTGGTCAAAATCTGAGCATGAGAGTCAAACTGCAGTTATACCCCTCCCTTGCAAAGAACAAAGACCTGCCACCCATGTAAAAGAATCTACATCCTGATACACTGAATGCTACAGTATTCCAATGCTGATCAAACTAAGCTTACCTGCATGTTCCTTTGCCATGAAAACTGTGGCACCCACATCCACAATGTATGGTGTGATGGATGCCTGGGAGCTGTCATGTGTTCCTAGAGTTCACTAGGAATTCCTCAGGGGCTGAGAATGGTTGATCTGCTGTAAGCCCTCCACCTGTGACAGCACAATCCCTGGCTACATCTGTTGCTCTTCTACATGCAACATTAATCATGGCTGATGCATGGTGTTGAACCTGCTCATATGTTCTGCTCTGATGACCTATGGCATTCACATCATGGACAAGGTCAGCCCACAATGCTGCCTGCTGTTCCCTGTTTTGCATCCCCTGGACAATAATAGTTAATGGTGTTGCCAGAGACCTTCCAGTATTATATCATTCTCTGCATCCATGATAGAGGCACAGCATCTGGGATACATGTTTCCTGTAAGACAACAAAATGGGAACGCATGCCAGGATCACATACGTGGAAGTACACTTTGTAGAGATGCATCAAAAACAGAATGGCTGGCAGTATCCACTGCTTGATCACACATATTCCACAGTGTGCAAGCATACTAAGTGTGTGGATACAACTAAGATACTAGCGATAGTCAGCAATCCCCATGTGTGTCATGACAGATTCTGCTGTATGATCATACATCCAATACTGGAGTCCATTGTAGGTGTGTCTCCTAGGGATAATTCCCTGATAATATGTCAAAACAACAGTGCCAAATAAGTAGCATTGTGCTATTACAACCACTTGAAGAGAAAATGAGATGTCTTACCAATAAATTGGTGCTGCTAAACAAACAGTCAATCCAAAATCACAAAGAAAAGCTTGCACCAAAACCATGAATGATTAAAAACTCCTTTAATGGTAGCTACCATTAAAGGAGTTTTTAATTATTCGTGGTTTTGATCCAAGCTTTTCTATTACAACCACTTCCCACGAGACCAGTGTGCCATATTGACAAAAAACATTCCACCCTTTATGTATTGTGCATCCTCTGTAAATGTAACAAATCTGGAGATCAATGACATGTCATTATCACAGTTCTAAGAAAGGCTTAATGCTGTAATCCCCATTCCCCCTAAGTATATTCACACATATGCATCCTGTTGTAAACAAAAAGGTTACGTACCTGATGGAGTACAATACTTCTCTGTTGATATGTGCAGATATATAAAGTTTTTGGCAATGCATTTACTGTGTGAAGAAAGTCTCATACAGACTGGTTACCCATAGCCAGCTGTTTGCCTTTTTAACATGCTTCTCATTACCAGGTGATTGGCTCTTAACCAATCTGTGGTTCTGACATGCTAATTGCAGCCAACACAGCTGATTTGCAGTGTCATCCTCCAATGACAAGCAACCACTGAACAAGATATAAGGCCTTCATGTAGATTAGAAGCCCTTTCTGACCTGTTTTGCTGGACATTACTGGAGTGAGGAGGCTATGTCATTGCAGAGGGTAAGTCTGTAACAGCTACTTTTACATACAGATGTGTGTGCTACAGGCTGCAGCTCCTGTTACAGGCAATAGGCATAGGCAGGGAGTGTGAACACTTTAGAGGACTACAAGCTGTAAGAGTAGCTGTGGGAGCCGTGTCAGCCTTGTTGTAGAGGAAGAGCCAGAGTGAGGGTACCCCTTCCACACAGTTTAAGATATGTGTTTAAGGTAAGTAGGTTAGGCAACAGTATCACTAACAGAGTACTAGGCAACATGTTTGTTGTGTCCTTGAGCAACATCGGGGGTAAATATAACATTAAGTCAACCATTTGAGCAACTGTCAGGCCATGTGTTACAGTTCGGTACTCATTTAGAATGTGTATGCTGGTGGTCCTTATTACTAGCAGGGGCTTCATATGTGTATGTTAGTTGTGCAGCTGTGGTAATCTATAATGTGATTATGGATGGATTGTGGGCTGCACTCTGATATTACTGGGTCTGATTTGTATTACCTGAGTTAGAATCCTCTGTGAATGCATATTAATGCATGACTTGACACTTTATGCACTTATAGTGTTGCTATAGGGATATGTGAAGTGTGTTTCTATCTGCAGGCCTGTAACTTCCATCAGTGAAAAGCAGACATTTGATTTGGAATATATTGTGTGGATAAAGAGTGCATGACTCAGTCATTAATTGCTGTCTTTACAATAATGTAATTTAAATGCTATACACCCCTGGATTTGAACCAAGGACTGTGTATGGCAAAACTTACTAACCGCACAGAATTTAACAGACTGAGCTACTGAGTCACTTTTACAGAAGGTGTATTTGTCAAGATATAAGTGCACATATACAGGCTGTGACATACTTTTTTACATCCATCATTATGTGAATGGCTTTATATGGATCTATTTCTCCATGAGTTCCAGTTGAACATGTATGTTGCCATTAACCTTTTAACATGTGTATTCCTAAATGTTGCTGATAAACATGCACATTTACCTGCTATTAGAGACCTCACTTACATACATTATTCCATGTCTGGCTTTCTACTGATGTACTCTTGCACAAGATTCCATGTTACACTCCCATTTTTTTTCCATTACTCTTTCAGCAAGTTTGTGTGATGCAGCATGATGCACAGCTTTGTTTAAACTCACCTAATGACTGTAACTTACAGTTATTATATTTTGCTTAAACTACCTGTTTTAATTAACAGCTGTGTGGTGTGGCAGGTTAATGCAGCAGTCTGCAGTTGAGATGGTCTTGGCTTCAAACTAGGGGACATGTGTTTATTTTGTATGTGTTTATTATCATTTAAAACACATATATCAATATAGCACCATTTAGCTGAGCTTAGCAACACTGCCCAATGTGCCGCTTTGTGCAGCGTCACTCAAACAAATCTTTAAAGAAAAGAAAAATGGAGTGATAGGAAAGTGGAGAAATGGGGTGCAAGTAGGGGGAAACATAGTGAAAGGTAGGTAGGCATGTGCAGGAAGGTTGTAGGAAAGAACCATACTTATCCATTACTTGTACAGCAGCAACTGTGCACTTTGACAGAATTTGTAGATAACTTTGGACTCTCACCCCCATAGAGACAGGTGAGGACAACATAACTGCATTGTCAAGCCAATTGGACCAAATTACTTGTGTCCTGTGGACATGTGTGCAAAATGGAGAGCTATGTATGGGACGATATATATATATATATATATATATATATATATATATATATATATATATATATTGGGACAGGTGCCCATTTAATTTTTGAAGGTGAGAGTGGAATGTTATGGAAGGGAGATAGGTACATGTGGGGGAGGTAGGTTGGGTAGGGGAGGAAGCTTTTGCAGTGAGACAAGACAGCAGACAGAGGTGTTATGTGACTAAAGAGGTGGGTGAACACCTTGGATGGGGAGTGTGCTGTGGAATCACAGTCCCATGTGCCTCCACAAGGTAGCAGCATGATTCAAATTCCCACCCATGGGAATATCAGCACTGCTCCAACACTGCCCCAGGGGTGGCAGTGGTGGGAGCTGGGCTCTGGGGTGAGCTTGTCCCACCAGACTTACCAGCATGCTTTTCATCTGGTGCAGGAATTGTCCAAACCCATGGTACATGATCCTGTGCATCAAAACCACCAGTTCATCACAGGTGACAACTCAACCTCCATCACTGGTCCCAGAGGGGGGTCCAGCCCTGTCCTGTGGGGCAGAACTACCCGATGCCACTGGTAGTGCAGGGGCAGCAGAGGGGGCACCACCAGGCTAGGTCCCAGATGAGCTGGGGCCCGGTGCCATGCCGGACGAGGCAAGGTAGGCAGATCGCCTGAAACCGGCCTACCTCAATGCACTGTAGTAAATCAGTTATAACAATAAGTTAAGGATAATAATAACCAAACCAATGTTATTACTAACATAATGAAACATAATGCTGATGAATCCAAGCACATATTAAGGTATATTATGCAGAACACAACATTAAATAACATAACAGTAAATATGTTAACAGCCAGTATGAAATAAGCCATAAGGCCAACAAAACAGTTAGCTTAACAAAATATATTAATATTAAATTATAATAATAAATAACTGTGACGATATGTGTAGGCTGCCAGCCTAGCTAGATAGAATTTTGTAGCTAATTCTATGTAATTGTAAATATGAATATAATCTACAGGCTTGTCCTCTTAAAGCTAAGAAAACAAGGTTAAATGTTGAACTTCAAAAATGTAACCACAATTGTAAATATCTTTATGTTAAAAGATCATGTAATTGTTTATATTTATTTCTTTAAAATCAATAAAATTGTTTAAAAAATTTAACCACAGTGCACTCTGTTGGAAGAAAGCTGATAAGTCAAGCACTGTATGACTGTTTGATCTCAAAGATCGGAGGCATAATGTCTGGATTGAGGATTTCCTTCTATTGTTTTGAGACCAGAGTTAATTGCTAGATTTTACATATATAATGTCTTTTATTGCTGTAGTTTCCTGGCCAGGTGCGAGATCAAAAAATGTTAGAACTCTGAGTTTCTGTTAGCCTGGGAACCAGAGAATAATGATATAATCTAAAATGAGTCAGCAGTGGTGTATTATTTTTAAGACTTTCTCAGAGAGAGAGAGAATCAGAGCATTTTGGATTTTGTCTGTACTCTGCCTTTGCTCTATATGTAAGTTTATTTAGAACTGTGATTGCTGTTAGAGTTAGACAGGAATTGAGTCAGATTTAGTCTAACTGCTTTCTATATTTATGTCAGACTATTCTACAGTATTATTTTAAGCATTTTCCTGTGATCTCTGAAGTCTTGACTAGCACTGTGTTAAATTGAGAAGATTTGTCTTGTGTTTTTATTATTTATTATTAAATATTTTTAAACCTTTCAACTGTGGCTGTTTTGTCTAGAGATAATTTAATCTCTAGAGTACATTGTATGTATATACTGATACTGTACAAAGCCACTCCAAATAAGCCTTGCTGTTCATCACACTTACTAATTGGATAATAATATTGCACAGTAATAATTGGACACCCTTTGGTAAGGGCCTTTTTAGTAACTGATAAGAGTAGTTGTTGGCAGTGATTACTACCTTATAGCCTGGCAGGAGAGGGCATAGCTGGAGAATCTGTGCCAGTCTTCCTCAGGAGTTTCTGTGTGTTTGTATATAAACCAAATCTCAAAGAGTGTGCGTGTGTGTGTGTGTGTGTGTGTGTGTGTGTGTGTGTGTGTGTGTGTGTGTGTGTGTGTGTGTGTGTCAGCTACCTGGGCAAGGATTTTAAGCACTGGTTGGATAGAGAGGGCTCTAGAGGTTTTGGCTTGACTACTAAGCTGAGATCTGTACCCTATAGGTGTGCCAGTGGGGAGTCTTATTGGGGATCTGGAGAGAAAGGGAGAAACCAGCCCCAGACTGACTGTGATCTCTGTGTGCTCTTAAGGGAAATTGTACTTTACTGTGTGTGTGTATTTGTTATCCTTCCCAATGTGGATGCCCCTCACTGGTGTTAGTGGTGAGGTTTGAGGCTCCTTGATTACCGGGCCAGTGGACGGGTGTCACATATTAATTAGTTGGCAGTGGTGGGATATCCACACCACATATTAATTGGTTGGCAATTGGCTTGTAATGGTGTGGATAGTGAATTCCTATAGCTTGTGTACAGTGATCACTGAGGGTGTTTTTGTACTCTAAATCAGCCACACAATGAATATTCAGAGTTCAGATCACAATTATTTTATTTCTTTTGTGAGCTTAGTTAGTCAGGGAGAGCAGGCAAGTATGTCGGCAGAGGAGTATGGCAAGCTAACCACGAGCCAGTTGGCAGAGAAGTCCCAAGCTAAGGGACTGGTGCATGGAAACTTGACTAAGGCAGACATGATTGTGGCTTTGGTCACAGCTGCATCAGAAAACAGCAATCACAAGGATGATTAGATGGGCTGTAGAGATGTACAACATTCAGAGAATGGACGGCTTAGCCTTTCTGCAGAGGACGTAAAAATTCATCTGGAGCTAAAGAGACTTAAGTTGGAGGCCAGGCATTTTGAAACAGAAGCAGCAGAGAGACTGAGATGTCTAAAGGCTGAGGAGAATGAGAAACAGCTACACCTGGAAGCTGAGAATACAGAGAAGCAGAGGCAACATGAAAAGGAGACGCTGACTCTTCACTAGAGTCATGGAGGTAATGGACCCCAGAAGCACAAAAGGTCAGTAAATTTCTTCCACAGTTTACAGAGGGGGATAATTTTGATAGCTTCATTCATATGTTAGAGAGGGTATGTAAACAATATGATGTTGACCAAAGGCTCTGGGTACAGTTCCTGACCCCCTTACTCCATGGTAAAGCTGTAACTGTGTTGTCTAAACTTTTTGATCGTGAATTTTTTTATTACACTGCTGTTAAGAATTGTCTGTTAAAATTTTTTGAGCTAACACCTGAAACTTATCAGAAAAAGTTTTGTGAGCATAGAAGCAAGGCAGATGAAAGTGTGTGTAAATATGTTGCTTAAATGAGCACTTAGTTTCATAGATGGGTGAGTGGATGTCAGGTTACCACTTTTGAAGGGCTGGCAGACCTTTTGGTGAGGGAATAATCCCTTAGTACATTTTCTGATGACATGAGGATCTGGTTAGCAAATAGGCAGTGTGTTACTTCAGATGATTTGGGGAAGAAGGGAGACCTATACCTAGCAAGAAGGGTATCCCTGCACAGGAAAGAGACCCCCAGTACTACTCATGGGTCTAAAGGAACCCATGGTTGACAGCCCAGACTGCCCAAACAGAATCTGCCAGTAGTAAGGGAAACCACTAGTCTAGGTACACATCCAGGACCTAGAGTTAAATGTTTTGAATGCAACCAGTGGGGCCATGTACCATATAGATGTCCACGGAGACAAGGTGGGGAACTAAAGGTGAGGGAGCCAGTAAGTGGGAAGGACAAAATTCCAATAGTACATTGTCTTGAGGCAACAGGGGTACCAAACTACCATCCTGCAGATATCCTGATAGGGAAGAATTTTGATGAGACCGTACTATGTGTTAATGCAGTTACATGCAGTCAGGCTTTGAGATGAGCATGTGGGTCTGGTAGCCTGGGGGAGACCCAGACAGACTGCATACTTGCAGCCACGACTGGTAAGGTGGTTACTTCAGGGAGGGAGCTACTCTGTAGAAGTGAGACTGAAGGTGAGCTACAGCTGCTTGTGGGTACTGATGTTCCCTTGGACAGAGTGACTGCAAGGGTAGAGTTGAGTAGTAGTACCCAGGATGACATTGAGGCACTGCTGTCAGCGGATGCCAGACTTCCTGTGGAAGGGGCGCTGGGAAGGGTAACAAAGAGAGAGTTAAGACAGGCTCAACTCTCAGATGCTACATTACAAGGCCTGAGGCAGGTAGCTAGTGAGGTGCCTGATTCTCAAGGGAAGGGGGATTCTGTATACTGGGAAAAAGGGTTACTGTATAGAGAGTGGACCCCTGAGAGAGGGCTAGAAGGTGAGAGGATACAGCAGTTGGTAGTGCCTAGAGCCTACTGTCTGGCACTTTTAGCCATAGCCCATGATATTCCATTTGCAGGTCATACGGGCATAAAACATACAAAGAGACGTATTATGCAGAACTTGTATTGGCCTGAAATTTCCAGACATGTAACAGAGTACTGCAGGACCTGTGAGCAGTGCCAAAAGGTAGGCAAGGCAGGAGACAAGGTGAGACTTCCTTTGATGCCTTTGCCTGTGATTGAGGAGCCATTTCAGAGGGTAGCTATGGATATTGTGGGGCATCTGAGTACCCCAAGTTCCACAGGGAAAAAGTAAATCTTAGTGGAAGTAGATCATGCTACAAGATACCCTGAGGCAATGGCTTTGTCCTCCATTGAGGCAGAAAAGGTGGCAAATGCTTTGTTAGAGATTTTCATCAGGGTAGGTTTCCCAGAATAATTGCTGACTGATAGAAGTGCCAATTTTATGTCAGACCTGCTGGCTTGTCTGGGAAGTACTGTGGGGTGAAGCACCTGAAGACCACCCCTACCATCCCCAGAGTAATGCTCTTGTTGAGATGTTAAACTCTACAATCAAGTCTATTCTACAGGCATTTGCAGACCAGTTTAAGAGTGAGTGGGACAAATATTTACCCTATTTGTTTACTTACAAAGAGGTTCCCCACAAATCCAAAGGTTTTTCACCCTTTGATTTGCTGTATGGGCATAGGGCGAGGGGACCTCTAGATTTAATTCGAGATGAATGGGAGTGTGAATGTTTATCTCACAAAGAGTCTGTTGTGGCATATGTCCTAAACCTCAGGACAAGGCTCAGGGAACTCATGGGCTTGGCCCAGGAGAACCTGGCAGAAACTCAATAGCTGAAAAAAGTCTGGTATTACAGGAATGCTCAAGCTGCAGAGTATGCTGTAGGGCAGCAGGTAATGGTTCTCATTCCTGTCGGACACAACAAGCTTCAAGCAGCTTGGGTAGGACCCTACAAGGGGGTAAGAAATGTAAGTGATGTTAACTACATGGTAGAACTGTTAGACAGGAGGCAGGAGCACAAAATGTGGCATGTTAACATGATGAAACCGTACCATGATATGGAGGCCCTTGTGCTGAGTTCTTGCAGTGGCTTGTATGAGGAGTCTGAGGGAGATATGGTGACTGATCTCCTCAGTGAGGCTCGGACTGACACCTCAGTGGAAGGGGTAGCAGTGTCTGAGCAGCTATCTCCTACCCAGGTTTGAGAAACCCAAGCAGTGTTACAGTTTTTGGGGACATGTTCACTGGGAAACCAGGGTGTACTCACCTAGTGCAGCACCAGGTGGATACAGGACCCCAAAGGCCTATTAGGCAGGCCCCTTATAAGGTGCCTGAGAGAGTCAAACAGACTCTGAGGGAGGAGATACCAGAGATGCTGGAACTATGGGTAATTCAAGAGTCCAACAGTCCCTGGGCCTCCCTGGTGGTGCTGGTGCCAAAAAAGGATGGGAGCACCAAGTTCTGTGTGGACTACAGGAAATTAAATAGTCACACAGAGTCAGATGCTTACCCCATACCTGTGAAAGATGAGACCCTAGACCAGCTGAGTGCAGCTAAGTATCTTACAAACATTGATCTTACCAAGGGTTACTGACAGGTGCCCTTGAGTCCTGGTGCTAGAAAGAGTTCAGCCTTTGTGACTCCTTTTGGCTTATATGAGTTCATAAAGATGCCCTTTGGGATGAAAAATGCCCCAGCAACTTTCCAGAGGCTGGTAGATCATATCCTAGCAGGGGCAGGAGGGTTTGCCTTTGCTTACCTAGATGATATTGCCATATACAGCCATTCCTGGCAAGAGCACATGTCAGGGAGGTGCTAGGCCGACTATAGAGGGCAGGGTTGACCATTAAGCCCAGCAATTGTCAAGTGGGTATGGCAGAGGTCTCCTACCTGGAACATAGAGTGGGGAGTGGCAAAATCAGACCAAAACCTGCCAAAGTGGAAGCTATACAGGCATGGCCTGCACCTGTTAGCAAAAAGTAGGTGAGGGCATTCTTAGGGACAGCAGGGTACTATAGAAAGTCCGTCCCCAGTTACAGTACCATAGCTGCTCCCCTCACAGACCTGACAAGGAAGAACAGGCCAGATAAGGTAGTGTGGAGAATAGCATGTGAGCAGGCATTCCAGAAGCTTAAAGAAGCTTTGGGAGGACCCCCAGTGTTAGCCAGTCCAGATTACAGCAAATAATTTGTTGTGCAGGTGGATGCTTCAAACCATGTGGTGGGGGCTGTACTTAGTCAGATTTCTTCAGAGGGAGAAGAGCACCCAATGGTTTATCTCAGTCATAGGCTCCAACCCAGGGAAGAATGCTATGCAGCTGCAGAAGAGGAATGTCTAGCCATAGTTGGACACTGTAGAAACTTCAGCCTTATCTGTATGGAAGAAAATTCACTGTAATTACAGAACACAATCCCCTAACATGGTTACACCGAGCCAGCCAGCAAAATGTCAAGTTGCTAAGATGGAGCCTTGGGTTGCAAGCATATGATATGTCAGTGCAGCACTGCAGTGGGGTTAGCAATGCCAACACAGATGAGCTGTCAAGACAGAGAATGGGGTAAGGTATACTCAGATAGACCTAACCCTCTTAAGCAATGTTTCTTAAGGGTCACTTGAAAAGCTAGCTTGAGTTCTCTGGGGGGGAGGGTATGTGAAGATATGTGAAGGCTGCCAGCCCAGCTAGATAGAATTTTGTAGATAATTCTATGTCATTGTAAATATGAATATAATCCACAGGTTTGTCCTCTTAAATGTAAGAAAACTGTGTTAAATGTTGAACTTCAAAAATGTAACCACAGTACATTCTGCTGGAAGAAAGCTGATAAGTCAAGCATTGTATGACTGCTTGGTCTCAAAGCTCAGAGACATAATGTCTGGACAGAGGACTTCCTTTTAACAACAGTGAGGGGCATCCACATTGGGAAGGATAACAAATACACAAACAGTAAAGTGCAATTTCCCTTAAGAGCACACAGAGGTCACTCAGTCTGGGGTTGGTTTCTCCCTTTCTCTCCAGATCCCCAATAAGACTCCCCAATGGCACAGGTATAGGGTACAGATCTCAGCTGAGTAGTCAAGTCAAAACCTCCAGTGCTCTCTCTGTCCAACCAGTGCTTCGTGCCCTTGCCCAAGTAGCTGACACACACACACTTTGAGATTTGGTTTATATACAAACATACAGACACTCCTGGGGAAGGCTGCACAGATTCTCCAGCTATGCCCCTTCCTGCCAGGCTATAAGGGTATCCAATTATTACTGTGCAATATTATTATCCAATTAGTAAGTGTGATGAACAGCAAGGCTTATTTGGAGTGGCTTTGTACAGTATAACTATATACATGTAATGTACTCTAGAGCTTAAATTATCTCTACACAAAACAGCCACAGTTGAAAGGTTTAAAAATATTTAATAATAAATAATAAAAATACAAGACAAATCTTCTCAATTCAACACAGTGCTAGTCAAGAGTTCAGAGATCACTGGAAAATGCTTAAAATAATACTGTAGAATAGTCTGACATAAATATAGAAAACAGCTAGACTAAATCTGACTACATTCATATCTAACTCTAACAGTAATCACAGTTCTAAATAAACTTACATATAGAGCAAAAGCAGAGTACTGGTGAGTGTTCTTCAGACAAAATCCAAAATGCTCTGATTCTCTCTCTGATAAAGTCTTAAAAATAATACACCACTGCTGACTCATTTTAACATTTCTTTGATCTTGCACCTGGCCAGGAAACTACAGCAATAAAAGACATTATATATATAAAATCTAGCAATTAACTCTGGTCTCAATAGCTGGCATCATTTAACTCCTTCAGTACTACTGAATGCCATAAGGATTCATCATTACTATCTACAATTTTCTTGGATAAATTTTACGAGCTGTAACTGCATAAAACTGTCACTAATAATATTTAACTTATCTTTACCATACTGTTTTATGGCATACATCACTGTCTTTAAATCAGCTTACTACCATAATTCAAACATCTTTATTTCTGCTAAACAAAACAATAAATAAAAAATTAATTTGCCAGATCTGTACCTGTAAACCATTTACCTTGTGAATTAACTTGACTGTCATTTCTGGTATTCCATGTACAACATGTTCATCCAGAATGGTAAATAAGTATATCAATTTTAAATCTAGTACTAGCCTGAAGCAGTTACCTTTTTTCTTACTGGCCATAAAGTGAATTTTCTTTCCAGTCTGTCTCTCCTTTTCTGAGAATAAGATATTGTAACTTGATTGCCTACACTTCAGCTGTGTCAACTGAACCAGAATTTATTTTATCTTTAATGCATAAATCTGTGTGTTCCTGTTGCAACTGTTTTTTTTCAAATTCTCTACATCATTTGCACAATCTACTGCACACAAATTCTTACGTGTCATCTGTGTGCACTACTGTACATTCTTTAGCATTTTTGTTTTTCCATAAAATCTTGTTACTGAAGTCTAAAATGACATATAACTCTCATGACATGTCCGTACATAGTACAGAACTGTTACACTCAGAACTGTTCACTGCTGTAATATTTGATCCTTCAACATATTGGCTGCACTCGTGTCTCTGGTAGAGGTCTATTTGTAACTGAAATTGATGTGTCTGTATTAATCAGTACACTATTCCATAATTTCTTTTCTATAAACATTGAAATATTGTCATTTCTCTCAACCTTAAATAATGACAAATGAATAACATGGTTTGGTGCTGGATTACCATTCCCTTTATAGATAAGTTGAAAATCCTTTTTTATAGAAGTAACAGCAGCATTGACTTGAGGTATGGTATATATATTTCTTCTTTATTTTGTCCGAAAACACTAGTAATATCATTGACTTCAGCTATGGTAGGCATTCCTTCTTTATTTTGCCCCGAAGGTCATATATTATTTATGCTGGTGTTTACTTTATGAAACTAATCAAAATCTGCACTTTGATCCATCTTACTGGCTTCTGAAAAAATAAACTAGAATTTATTACATTCTGAACACCTGTATTTAAAATAATATGAAACTGAAGCATTGCAAATGTTTACTTTGCGTTTTGTCTGGAAATTTGCATGTTACATTCATTGACTGTGTTTACATCGGTATTTGGATTATTGCGACTTAACTCTGTATTTTGAATTAGATGTGTTTTATCATTTACACTGATTTCTGAGGACTGTAAACTAGAATTTGGATTTAAGTCTGAAACCATACTGATATTAAATCTGAATCATACTGCAAATTATGAGACATTACAATGTGTTTCTGTGTTTTAATCCTTTTGTGTCCAGAAAGATTTAACATTCCTGAATTAACACCACTTAAATTTAAATGAACATCTCTGAACACAATTTTTTAGACTGCTTTACCCAATTTTTAACTTTAAACCGCACATTTACTGGTGCTTTTACTGTAGAAGCACTGTTTGACACGTGTATAATTTATGTTTATTGGTGTATTTAAACTTTCCTGAGATTTACTGAGTGCAAAAGAGTGGATGTTATTGAGGAAATAGTGACCACCTTGAGATAATGTAAAACCCAATAACAAGGATCTGAAATATCGATCATTTCCCTGTGATGTCCACCCTGGAGGGCATTACTGCAGTTAGAAAATAGACTAGCTGTTAAATTGCTTAATATTTGTTTTATTATTATTATTATACATATTGTTTTATATTTTAATATAAAATAGTTCATCTGCCTAATGTTTCACGTGATATATGTAATTGATGTTGGAGAAAATATTTTACATTCAAAATATACATTACGTGATTATTTAATAATGTTTACAGGCACACACACACAC